>NC_034602.1:86632644-86657077 GCF_900095145.1 Mus pahari
AGATTATGTGCAGCAAACAAAAAGTGTGTGTCTGCTCAGCCTCCACTTTTGCTGGAGCATCCAACTTTTGTCTCCTCTCTCTCTCTCTCTCTCTCTCTCTCTCTCTCTTTCTCTCTCTCTCTCTCCTAATCTATCTGCATCTCTCTTCTCTCTTTGGACAGAACCCACAAGACTGACACCGACACCTCTTGACATGGAGATACACTAATGTAATAGGCAGAAAGGAACACTGGCTTATACCCCGTCGGTTCCAGGTGGCCTTATTTGGGCGACTCGGTCCTGACCTTATTTCTGGTAAGTCTATTTGCGTTGACCTGGGAGGGGGATGGGAAGAGGACAGGCTGAGTACAAGGAGTGAAAAAATTGTCCCCCTTTTCCTCGTTATCTAGACGATAGGAGGGAAACGATGCTGAACATTATCTCCACTGCCAATAAGATTATACAAAGGGAGGAGCGGGTGGGAGCACTTTTCTGGAGAAGCTAGGGACTGGTGAGCTCGCGGCTGCCAGACAATGCCAGCCTGGAGTGGAAGGAGAGCATCCGGCAGTAGCGACCGGCTTTCAGCGAGCCCAGCTGGCTCTGGGTTTCCCAGGAGGATCTGCGGAGGAAGAGAACCCGGGCCTAGGAATGGGTGTAGGACTGTGAAAGGCTAGATACTAAAGCCCGGGTTCCTGCCTATCGCTATTGTGGCTGATTTGCGTCGAGGCGGCCACCGAGGCAGCATGGACCGCTATTAGCCCGGCTGTGGGACCTTTTCGCTGTATTGTTAGATAGAACTGCATTTTAATGACTGAGTCCCTGCTGTTGCCAAAGTGGAGGGCGATCTCCTGTCACAATAAAAAGCTTCTGCGAAGAATACTTTCAAAAGGGAGGCAGATATCAAGGTACAAACCGTTGAAATGTAGGCAACTGAGAAGAGAAAGCGGGTTTATACGAAAGGGAGCTGAGAGAACCTGTACTCTGCAACGTATTTGATTTGCAATAGGAAATCAGAGGGGGACAGGACGAGTGCAGAAAGAGAAAGTAGTATCATAAACTTTCAATTTTGTGGCTATTTTTCTTATTCCCACTGTCTGGAAAATATACTTGCCATTTGGGGCATATGGGAGAACGAATAGGAAAGAGGCTGGCTGAAGTTACAGGCATTGCATTTTCTTAGGTTTGTATGACAATTGTCTAGTGGATGTTGATTTAAACAAAATACACATCGCCTATATTGTTCTTTAATGAGAATCTAGCTGAACAAGTAAAGAGTAAGATCGGTTTTCCCCGCTGCCACTTAAGGTATATAAATACAGAGACATCACTGTCACTGGTGAAACTGCTAGGGAAAAACCAACTTAGAGCAATTGTTAGATTCCCCAAGAAAAATGACACGGTAACTAGGGCCTAGTTTAAATATCTTAAATGATTGCTTTCTTTAAGTGCTAAGTATTGCAGGGGGTGTCCAGTGGCTGAGGAAGGAAACGATCCCTGTATGACAGCTTAATAGGGAGCCCGCCACTGGGGCATTACTTCTAAATTGCTGTGGATTAAACAGCTGGAGGGCCCACTGAGGACCATTCAAGCAGGGCTGACCCCTTCTTGCCCAAACAGGGTGGTATCCAGGGAAGTGAGAATTCACCAGTCATTACACACAGAATTTCAGACAGGGGACACTTCAAGCCTGCCCCATACCTGCTCGCTTCATGGGCCACAGGCGACTCAATCCACCCTCTTGTATAACAAGGTAACTGGGATTCAACCTCATCCATAAATAAGCATGTCGAGAAAAAATAATTACCTCTGCTTGCTGCTTTTAATTAAAGCCTCGGAGGGACAGTGCTGGATTATGGTAATGAGCAGACATGCATCCCTTCTTGTAGGCTGCAAAGAAAGGTTAGCTGACATAGAATTAGTGGCCCTGACACTCCACTTGAAATCCATTCGCCATGCTCCGTGGTCCCCGCCTGCTAGCTAAGGCTGCTCCTCTCATTAGAAGAAAAGAAGAAACCACACCGAGACACTGCGTTCAGTACATGGGACAGTACTGTCCCTCAAAGATTAAAAGTTTTTTTTGGGGGGGGGTTATGCAGTCAGAATATCTGCATATGCTGGTTTTAAAACAAATGAAAGCAAACAAACCTACAAAAGTCCCACCTTCGCCCCAATGCCCCACTCTGTAAGTCCCAAGGTAACAGACACAGACTGCTCCAGTCCTCACAGGCTCTCTATTTTCTTTTTCGAAAGCAGGAAGTGTGCTCTCGTGCTTCCTGTTCCAGTTATTTAAAAGGAAGGAATAATACTTCGAAGTTGGCATCTTTAAAACATGCCAGATTGATCTGCTTTATTTTTAAAGTAGGAGCTATGTAAAAAAGTCAGCAAGTGCAAAGAAAATATGTCTGGTAGCGGAAACGCTTTGCCGAGGTTTGTAGCAGAAAAGGCAATAACAACTCTCTTCTCGTCCTGGGTATCTATCTGTCTCCAGTGATGGAGGATTCGGGCATCCAGAGAGGCGTCTGGGATGGAGATGCCAAGGCTGTCCAACAGTGTCTGACAGACATTTTTACCAGTGTATATACAACCTGCGACATCCCAGAGAATGCCATATTCGGCCCCTGTGTTCTGAGCCATACTTCCCTGTATGACAGCATAGCCTTCGTAGCCCTCAAGTCCACAGACAAGAGAACAGTACCTTACATCTTCCGGGTGAGTCTCAGCAAGTGTGATGGAGGTATCTGAGGGTCATTTCCTGTTGGGAGTGAGGAAGGAGCTATCCTAAGGAGAATGTAGTCATCTGAGCAGTCAGAGCAGAGCGAGCACAACAAAAATTAGAAAAGAAAAACTAGATTCAAATCATCAAGCGATTTTACTGAGAAAAAGAAAAAGACGATGCCAAGGTTGCCTGAATCTGGTGCTCCAGTCCTGGGTTCCACGGATTAGGACCTCCTAAATTGCTAAGGAGACTTTGTTAGTACTGGGGCTATCTACATATTAAGTAGTCCTTGGGAGAACTTTTACAAGTATTGAGTTTATTTATTTTGTAACCTGGGATGTCTTCCCACCGCCTGATTATTGCTTTCTTTAGTTAACATTAGCTAGTGTTCAGAGTTTGTATTTAAATAAAAATGTTCATTGTTTTGGCAGCAAAGCGTCTATAATCCACGTTAGTGTTTGTAACAGGCCTCTTTCTTCCTAGTCTTTCTTTTTATTATTAATTATTTTATGTATTTACATGCTAAATGTTGCTCCCAGTTTCCCCACCCCAGAGTTCCTAGTCTTTCTTCATGAAGTAAAGCTGTTGGCCCTTCATGTCACAGTTAGGAAGAATCATTTCTAAGATCTGAACTTGCCTTTTACTTCTGAAACACAGGAAATTTCCTCTCCTTTTGTCATGTGAGGTAACTGAAAAGGAAATCCTAAAGAGGCTATAAGACTGACTCAATATTGCAAAGGATGGCCATTGTGCCCATTGACCACAAACGCAGGGATGCAGTCCGACTTTGGTCAACTTTTGCAAACTTGGTTTCAGATATTTGTTTGGAAAGAACAAAAGCCAAACAGAAGAAATATCCCTGGTTCCTTTGGTTTCTGTCTTTCATGTGGATCCCCCCTTCTTGTTTTTCTTAAATACTGTAGGTAGACACTTCCGCGGCAAATGGTTCCTCAGAAGGTCTCATGTGGCTGCGGCTGGTCCAATCAGCCCGAGATAAGGAAGAGCAGAATCTCGAAGCTTATATAAAAAACGGACAGCTGTTCTACCGCTCTCTCCGCAGGATTGCCAAAGATGAAGAGTTACTAGTTTGGTACGGGAAAGAACTGACTGAGTTGCTCTTGCTCTGCCCGTCTAGAGCTCACAAAATGAACGGTAAGTTGGCTCGCAACCTGCGTGTGGGTCCTTTGCTAGCTGGGGAGAAGTGCAAGGACCAACAGGGACTAACACGGGTGCCTGGGCTCACCTTGCTTATCTTAGGCACATCATAGGGTAGACGAAGCTTCTGAGGTGTTGTCCCAAATGGAACTAGGACAGAAGGGGAAGGGAAAGTTGGGGGAGCGTTTGACTTGGTAAATGCACAAATCAAGAAAGAAAGTTGCGCCAAATAAGATAGTGTATTCTTTGGGGGGGGGCACTCAGCCCGGAAAGATAAAGTGGATTTGTTATGGGGAGGATGGCTAAGTGGCCTAGGGACGATGCTAACTAACCGTGTGTGTGTGTGTGTGTGTGTGTGTGTGTGTGTGTGTGTGTGTGTGTGTGTGTTTGCTCACTAAGCAGGGTCGTCTCCTTACACATGCCTGGAATGCAGCCAACGTTTCCAGTTTGAGTTCCCCTATGTGGCACATCTGCGATTCCGCTGCCCCAAGAGACTTCACAGCACTGATGCGAATCCCCAAGACGAGCGAGGGGGCAGCGTGGGCACTAAGGACCACGGCGGCGGTGGTGGTGCTAAAGAGCAACAGCAGCAGCAACAGCAGCAGCAACAGGAGGCGCCTTTGATCCCGGGCCCCAAGTTCTGCAAAGCCGGCCCCATACACCACTACCCCACGTCATCCCCGGAGGCGAGCAACCCGCCGGGCTCCGCGGGTGCCGGTAGCGCCAAGCCATCCACGGACTTCCACAACCTGGCTCGGGAACTGGAAAACTCCAGGGGAAGCAGTAGTTGCGCAGCAGCCCCGGGCGTCGGCGGTGGCGGCAGCGGCCACCAGGAGGCGGAGCTGAGTTCCGACGGCGTGCCCACCGGCGGCTGCAAAGGCAAGAGGCGGTTCCCGGAGGAGACCGCCGCGGAGGGCGGCGGCGCGGGGCTGGCGGGCGGCCGTGCGCGCTTCTCCGAGAGACCGCTGGCGACCTCCAAGGAGGAGTTGGTGTGCACGCCGCAGCAGTACCGCGCCGCCGGCAGCTACTTCGGCCTGGAGGAGAACGGCCGGCTTTTCGCGCCGCCCAGCCCGGAGACCGGCGAGGCGAAGCGCAGCGCCTTCGTGGAGGTGAAGAAGGCGGGCCGCGCGGTGGGCTTGCAGGAGGAGGCGGCGGCGACAGACGGCGCAGGGGGCCCGGCCGAGGACCCCGACGCGGGAGGCGGTGTCGCCGGCGGCGGCAGCAACGGCTCGTCCACCCCCGCGGCTGGGTCGCCAGGGGCCCCCGAAAAGCTGCTGGCCCCGCGTCCGGGAGGCGCTCTGCCCGGACGGCTGGAGGGCGGGAGCCCCGCGCGAGGCAGCGCCTTCACCTCGGTGTCGCAGCTAGGCGGCGGCGGCGGCGCGGGGACCGCGGGGACGGCGGGGGGCTCAGGGGGCGGCCAGGCGGCCGCATCGGACGAGCGGAAGAGCGCCTTCTCGCAGCCTGCGCGCTCCTTCTCGCAGCTGTCCCCGCTGGTCCTCGGCCAGAAGCTGGGCGCTCTCGAGCCGTGTCACCCGGGAGACGGCGTGGGTCCCACCAGACTCTACCCGGCCGCCGCCGATCCGCTGGCTGTGAAGCTGCAGGGGGCCGCGGACCTGAACGGAGCCTGCGGGCCCCTGGCGAGCGGCGGTGGCGGTGGCTTGCCCAAGCAGAGCCCCTTCCTCTACGCCACCGCCTTCTGGCCCAAGAGCTCCGCTGCGGCGGCAGCGGCGGCGGCCGCGGCCGCGGGGCCCCTGCAGCTGCAACTGCCCTCGGCCCTCACCCTGCTGCCGCCCTCCTTCACTTCGCTGTGTCTGCCCGCGCAGAACTGGTGCGCCAAGTGCAACGCCTCCTTCCGCATGACCTCCGACCTGGTGTACCACATGCGGTCTCACCACAAAAAGGAGTACGCCATGGAGCCCCTGGTGAAGCGGCGGCGGGAGGAGAAACTCAAGTGCCCCATTTGCAACGAGTCCTTCAGGGAGCGTCACCACCTGTCCCGGCACATGACCTCGCATAATTAATTGATGCGTAAAAGACAACGGCTTTCCACGCGTGTGCACGCACAGTCAAGCCACCTGCAGGAGCAGACACGCGAGGAGGACGTCCAGCACTACCTTATGCCCCCAAACACTGCAACCAAACACGCGCACACACAGGTCCCTCCCCTCGCCAGGAGCCTCATCATCCAAATATTTAATTTCACTCACACACACACACACACACACACCCGGACGCACGCACGTGTGCGCGCGCACACACACACACAGGATGGTGGATTTTGGATTGGGTGGGTTGTTTGAGCGGGGTTTTCTTTTGAATGCACGAATTTTCACTTTCCCAAAAACAAAAGTACATTTTTAAAAAAATGTCATATATTGCAACATATTGATGCATTTGTCATACGTTTCTACTTAAATTATTAAGCACTTATGGTTTAGATGTAATAATTATATGTAAGGACAAAGTTTATTTTAGATATAAAGTAATGGAGGAAGAGGAGATGCGGTCTGCATTTCTTGATGACAGCTGTGTTCTTACAAAAAGAAACAAAATGGATAAAAAGGGGGGCACCATTCAGCTTATGTTTCCAGGGGGAAGTGCATGTATCATGAAATGATTACGGACTTCAGTGAAGAATGTCATCAATGATGTAAATATGTATTCCCTTTTAATACAAAGTGTAATTTTGTGCCAGTGACATGGAGTCTGAATAGTTATGTGTTTCTTTTATCCCTAAAAGATTTATTAAACGTTATAGTTTATCCAGGTATGTTGGATGCTTTGACAATAAATAACTATTTTCCTCAAAGCAAATATTTGGAAAGTTTACAAAAATATTTTTAGGTCAGTATAATACTTTGGGTAGTTGATGCATTTTCATAGACTCCTTGAAAAGAAGCAAAGAGACCACAGCCTCCTCTGCAGGTATTAACTACAAGCCAGTTTTGAGCCTAAGGGTCACTTGAAGATTCTTTATCTGAAAGGTGTTGGGTTTAATGACCAAGGACAAATCACTTAGGAGCAGTAATCACCATACAGGTATCCTGTTAGGATGTTGTAGGTGTCTCTTCCAGAAGGAAAAGAATGCATCTCCACATACGTGACCAATCTGCATTTTTTTAAAGTGCACATTAGGATCTAGTAGTAATACTTCTCCAAGGGATGCCCCACAGTCTAGAACTTTAAGCTTTCTATCATCCATTAAAGACACCGTAGAGAATCTGTCAAATAATACAATTTGAAAGACTGAGGTTTGCTGATGGTGTATCAAAGGCCTCGGTGTCACACATGTCTATCTGGGAGTGATCCCGAGAAAAAGGTACTGAGGAACCAACTGGTTCTTTACAAAAAGTCGCTGCCATCTTGGCTTCTCTCTTCAGTTCTTAGAGAACATCATGTTTGTGTCTGGTGTACACTGAAGCCTCCACACTAAAAACCAAATGACCAATGAGACTTCTTAGGCAGCAACCTCACCCCCACCAACACACACACACACACACACACACACACACACACACACACACAATCTCTCTCTCTCTCTCTCTCTCTCTCTCTCTCTCTCTCCAGATGGAACTCTAACCCCTCCCTTTCTGTTGATTTCCCCCTTTTGAATGAAAGATGCTTGTGGAGAGATCTCTAGTGGGAACTTCACAGTCTAGTGTCTTCATCTCAAGGCTTTTCAAGAACTTTCCCTAAAGGGGTATGAAGCCTTTGTTGTTTTGAGGCCACCAGACAGCAAGTTTCATTTAGAATAGGGACCCTGTTGTAGGGGTGTTAAATTTATTCAGGAAATATGACCACGTTTGGTGAAAAAGCTGTCTGTCTACCTTGGAGTCATTCGAATACTATTTTGGTACTATAATCCTTTGACGCCTGCTTTCAGTTTCCATACATAGTCTGATTATTTTACACTCAACCTGCTGCAGGTGTAAGTAAAGAAAGGATGGTTCAAAATTTACTGGTTTTGCCTCTGCTAAGGTTGGCTGGTGTTGTTGTTCACATCATTTGCTGTACCTGTGGATTATTTATGTTATCTATAAAACCAGTGAAGCACATTCCAGTGTCTTCAAATTACTTCTAGCTCAGAAGAGAGTTTTTGTTTCTTCCCCCCACCCCAGCCAGTGAAACAAATAACTGGACCTAAGGAGAGATTTCTAGAAAAAGGCCAAGATTAGTTGTGAGGAAAACTGACCAGCAGGAACATGGGATGATACTTAGGTGTGAAGAGAAGACAGTCCTTAGGTGTTGCTTAAACCACAGTGTCCGACTGATTAAACTCTCTATGCTTGGGATGCCACTGTATTACTGGAACAAAAATCTATTAAAAATGAGCAAGCACAGGCCATCTTGGGAATTACCTTTAAGAAAAAAAAAATACTTGAATTTGCTTTCCTATTCTATCCGATCCTTCCAGAACTTCAACTTTCACTTAAACAGCTTCATTATCAGTGGGGATTCAGACAGAAATGAATTGTCTGGAAAAAGTTTAGCGAATACTGCTCCTGGAAAGAGGTTTCCGAAGGGCACGCGCAGAAAAGCTAGTTCCTTCACTATTCCCTTTGGTTTGGTTATTATCTTACACATGCCATCAAGCAGAAGGCCTCCCAATGATGAGCTATCTCCTAGGCGATCCAGGTAGGCAGATACGGTAGTTCCGGGGTTGGCTATACGGATCGTTCTGTGCACAGACCCTTTTGGCGGGAGTAGTAGGGGAAGGATGCCCAAAACTAGTTTTACCATTAGCCAAGGCAAACTCGGTAAAGTTTTCCTTTAACGGGGCACTGTCAGATACACAGCGATCCTTTCCCAGAAGAGAGCTTCTAGAATTCCAAATCTCCCCTTGCTGAGGTCATTGGCTGAAGCGGTGTTAATGCCTGCACGCAGCTGCGGAGGAAACCAGGTCACGGGGCTCCGCGGCAAGCTGGTTCCACAAATTTCATGCCAGGTGTCCCAAGCTTCCAGGCCACGCAGGTGGCCTGAGCTTTGAGTGTCCTGCCGGAAAAGCAGGTCACAAAGTCAGCCAGTTGCGTCCCAGCATTTGTTTTATCCCTGTCGCTGGAATCATGCCCGGGAAGTGATCTGGCATCTGGGGTCTCCTTCTCCAGACATTTGCGCATGGAGGAGCCCATATGTTACAGGGTGTCTTTATGGGGTGCAGCGTGCACCCACAGGCCTGCAGAACAGGGAAGGGGCATGAAGGGACGCATGTGTATCTGCTGGAATGTACAGCGCTGGAGAGTTAAGTCCAAAACGAAATCTTATCTGGGAAAGTTATCAAGTCCTAGCAGCCTTGAGCTGGTAGCCCGTGTACTCCCGAAGCCTGGAGTGTGGCAGTCTCAGTAGGGCAGGAACTAGTTGCAAACACAGGCGGTATCCAAATTGAGTGATGGATCCTGCATAGGATCTCTGAACTGTGGCTTCCTGTTCCCTGTTAAACTTGTCCCTGATAGCTTCAGTCATTGAGGCGTTTTTTGCCAGTGAACCTTACCTCTAATTGGGCGAATCTGAGAACTGAAGGCCCTGAGACCCCCCTCACCTGGGGGCGGGCGGGGGTGGGTGGGAGAGGGAGTCCAGCTCTTCCTCCCATTCTGTTTCTCAGGTGGAGAATGATTCTCAGGGAGCAGTGAAGGCGTGCTGTGAGTTTCAAGGCTGAACAGGGGCCCCACGGATCTGGCAGAGCCCTAAGCCCAGCCCCCCGGCGGCGGCGGCTGGAAGGCCGGCACCGCTGCAGGGGTGTGGGGAGGGTAGACTTCCCTTCTTTCTTCCTGGGTGGCTCAAGCTCAGGTTCTGGAATTAATAGAGCTGATTCTATAGTATGCCCTGGTCTCTTAAGTCCTAATCCCCTCACTCTGATGACCTTTCTGTCTTTCGGTCTCCTAAGCGGCTGTGGAGGTTTTCCGTCCCAGTTTTATAAGGAAAATCTCCTTGGAAGCTCTGCCCTTCAGGCAACTGGCACTAGTAGTAGTTCCGTATGAAGATTACACTGCAAATTCCTGGCATTGGAAGAGATGGACTGTCCAAAACACACACACATCACACACACAGTTCCTCTTCCAAGTTGTATGTATACAGGAATGTAAGTTTGCACACATGTTCACCTATATACAAACACGTGTGTTTAGTATATATACAAGCTGAATAGACATTTTAATACATATTTGAGTATGCAACAGGTAGGCAGTATTTTACATATTCTTCCTATATTGGCTTAGTTAAATCCTCGTAACCTACCCAAGTGGATGGGAACTAAGGAGCCCATTCCCTCATGGCTCAGCATGGTTAGCATGGCTGTCACTCTGGAACAGAGAAGTGGGTATTTAGTTGGGTAGAATATAAATAATAGTGGTCATAAGTCAGTAGATATGCTCCAAAGCTTGTGGCCTAGCTGTTCATGTTTTCTGTCTAGAATGTGAGTAATACCACCTGTGAACTCACCTATAGTAATATCTTTTTTTTTTTTTTAGATTTTATTTATTTATTTCCTATATATGATGAGTACACTGTAGCTGTCTTCAGATACACCAGAAGAGGGCATCAAATTCCATTATAGATGGGTGTAAGCCACCATGTGGTTGCTGGGAATTGAACTCAGGACCTCTGGAAGAACAGTCAGTGCTCTTAACTGCTGAGCCATCTCTCCAGCCCCTCCAGGGTAGACTTTCATTCTCTCCTTATTTACTGTCCTGAGTTGATTAAGATGCCCTACCCTCTTACCTCTATGAGGAGTCTTTTGTGGCCTTAACTTTCTCTAATGGTCTTTGCTCATTTTTAACCATGGGTGAAAGTGATCACTAGTTGACTTTGGAGGTACACTTGTAACCATTTATAAGACCTCTCCTAGCATCTGAAGCCTATGAGAGAGAGCCACTGGGGATGGGGGGGGAGAGGGGGATTGGGGGGAGAGGAGGGAATGTGTGACAAATCAAGACAAGTTCGGGTTCATTTATTTGCACATAGTTTTAGCTGCCTTAGTTACAAGGAGACTAAAGTCAGGTACTTATAAAAATGATAAGCCACCGTGATTATAAAGATAAAAAGGATCATGAAAAGAATCCAAACTGTAATTTATCCTGTCACAGATAGAGAGATCAGAACCTAGAAAAGCAGATTGTTTCTCTTCCTTGTGCTGTGTGACACAGGGCACCTTTCTTGGGAAGGCCTGCTGTACTCAGTTTTCGAGAGCCAGTGTCCCCCTGATCATGAGGCCCCCTGAGCTGATGTGTGCAAAGGAGCCCCTGGCTTTGGCTTCAACTTTTCAGTATTTAAAGGTGTGCTTTGAGCTACAGGACTCCATATTTATCATAATTACCTTTAAAAATGGAGACCTGAAAACACCTATCATGTCTTCCTTTTCTGTGTGTTCTTTGGGGGAACAGAAACTTAATTGAGATAGTAAGACTTCTTTTTTTTTTTGTAAAATAAGAGATATAGGCATACAAAGTTTGTAAATAATATACCCATGAAAGGATATAGGTACAGAGACAAAATTTAGAGCTAAGATGAAAGGATGAACTATCCAGAGGATCCAGGGATCCATCCCATCATCAGCCACCAAACCTAGATACTAATGCTCATGCCAGCAAGATTCTGCTGAAGGGATCCTGATATTGCGGCCTCTTGTGAGGCTATGCCAGTGCCTGGCAAACACAGAAGTGGATGCTCACAGNCAGCTATTGGATNGANCACAGGNNCCCCAATGGAGGAGCTAGAGAAANTACCCAAGGANCTGAAGGGGGCTNCAACCNTNTAGGTGGAACAACAATATGAACTAACCAGTACCCCCTGAGCTTGTGTCTCTAGCTGCATATGTAGCAGAAGATGGCCTAATCGGCCATCATTGGGAAGAGAGGCCTCTTGGTCTTGCAAACTTTATATGACCCAGCACAAGGCAAGGCCTGGGCCAAGTAGTGGGAGTGGGTGGGTAGGGGAGCAGGGGTGGGGGGAGGGTATAGGGAACTTTCCAGATAGCATTTGAAATGTAAATAAAGAAAATATCTAATAAAAAAAAGAGATATAGGCATACAAAGTTTGTAAATAATAATAATAATAAATAACTTAAAGTAACTGTTAGTTCTTTGTTTCTCCACTTCTTCCCCAAATGCTCAGCCATCAACTCTAAATGCCATCCCTGTGCCCATTTCCCAGGTTTCAGAAGAGAAATGCACACGTCACTTCTGTCCTTGGTGGGGGTGGGAGTGTGCTCTGTGTGGACTGCTTCCAGGGTTGAAATCTGGGCTATTGCCCCAGAGCTACACCTTCTCTCTGAGGTCATCTCTGGGCAGCTGTGCCAGTATTACAAAATTGGAAATTGCTTGTGCAACTCAAGTAATCTTTCCTGTTTTTTTTTTCCTAGTGAAGTTTTAAATTATTATTATTATTAATTATTATTATTATTATTGCAAAAGTACTTGATGACTTCTTTTCTCTCAAATAAAGTAAGTTAAGATCTGTTTTCCTCTCAGGCAAGAGTTTTCCCCTGGAGCTTTAAGAAAGACAAATGTGGTCAAACAGCGACACCCAGCCTGGAAATCCAGGGAAGTCACAGATGGAAAAGTCTTAGTTTCTCCTCTAGGCTCAAAGGGGGTGAGTATGACTCCAGAGCCGGCCCAGGAAGATTAAAGGTAGCATTCCATTCCGGGAGGGCAATTAATGTTTCCACTCCGTGCTCTCAAGGAGAGTGCAAGTTAACTACCGGCTTTAGAAAGGAGGCCAGGCAGGGATAAATACTGAGTATGTGAAAGCTGATCTCCCGGGATGTTTAATCTGCTAACTGGATTCCATCTCCAACCCCCCACCTTCCGTTGCTCACATCACTAGGCTTCTTAAAAAAAAAATCCCCCTTCCTCCTTTTCCTCCCTCAAGCAAAGTGGTAGCATCTAAACTCCCCACCAGTGCTGTTAATAGTCAAGATAAAAGTTTCAACTTATATTAGACTTTTTAAAAAATGGCCTTTCTTTTCCCCCACCTCCATTTAATTTCTAATTTTGGAACATCTACATAAAAGTGAAGCATTGGTGGGTGGAGGTACCTCTCCACCCAGGGTGATAATGCTTCCACATCAGAGGTATTTGATTTTGAGGCTCTGGATTATTAAGCCTCCAAACATGCCTAAATCTAAATCCAGGAGAAACATTTAGAAAAGGTAGCTTTCAAAACTCAGAATCCTACACCTAGGAAAGAACAGCATGATAAAACAAGTTGCATCAGGTTATATATGGCTGCCATCAGCTCACTTATGAGCTTCTCAAATTCTTTAAATATTCAAAATGCATTGACTTTTAACAACTCAAATGTAGAGGGGCGGGATTTCCTGCATCTACATAAACCCACCAGCTTCTCTCCAGGAGAACAAGGGAAGGGTTCCTTTCAAATACATTTGTTTTATTACTATTATTATGGCTGGTGTGTTGATACTGCACCTTCATGGGAGTTCTGGGAACTCAAAACTCTCGCTTCATCTCCACAATTGCTGAGCTGACAGGCATGCAACACTCTACTAGGAGGGAGGGGAAATCTAAAGCTCAATGGTGCCTTGTTTCTGAGTGCCTGTCACCTTTTTGTAGAAGTCTCCTCAAGGATGCAGGATACAGTCAACTAGAAAATCAAGTAAAGGTACAGATATGACATCACAGTCCCATGGACACCATACAGTGACAACTGAAAATAAAGGCTATCTCCACAAGATTCACATTCCTAATAATTCTCATCTTCAATCTTCATTATTATTGTGTTCATTAATTTAGAGTGGGAGGTACATGTGTACTGTGTGCGTGTGCGTGTGTGTGTGTGTGTGTGTGTGTGTGTGTGTGTGTGTGTGCGCGTGTGTATGTGTGTCTATGTCAGGGTTCTTTCCCTCCACCATGTGGATACTGAGGATAAAACTCAGGGCAGCAGGCTTGGTTGCAAGCACCTTTACTCCTTGAGCCATTTTACCAACTCGAGAATTTTCATTTTGAACAGTAATAGGCATTAGCAGCTACTCGAACAAAGGAACAAAACCAGAATCCAAAGGACTTTGTAGATGTCCTACAGGAAGAGATTTCTTCTAAGTCACTGTTAACTTAAAGATGCAGAGCCTACGGGCAAGAACAGAGAACCGATGAGACTCTCGGGGGAGCCAGAACCATGTATTTTTCAGCAGCTGACCAGGAACCTTAGCCAGTAGTTGTATCCGCCCTTAGCTAAAATTGCAAAAGAGGTTAAAACCAGCCCTACTGTTGCTAGAAATGCCAGAGCTGCCACCTTAGAAAAGGGCTCTGTCCCTGAGACAGAATGTGGGGTGTTTCTGTTGTTGTTAAGTACACATTTCTAATTCTTCAGCACTGTTCTATCTGCATTTCAGATGACCACAGTTGGCGCTTTCCTTACCACTAAAGCCCAAGGTGATTCTGTAAATAAAACTTATGAGAATGGGACTGGAGAGATGGCTCAGGTGTTAAGAGCCCAGGGTGTTCTTTCAGAGCACCTGGATTTAATTCCCAGCGCCTGCAAGGCTGCTCACAGACTTCTGAAACTCCAGTTCCAGGGGGTCTGACCGCCTCTTCTGGATATCTTTTGCTGCCTATGTGGGCACCAAGCATGTATTAGTACTGCACATATATAGAAGCAGGCAAAAACAACTACAAAAATAAGAGAAAATACTTAAAAAGTATTTTTAGAGTGTGAGGATGTGAGAAAGCCCCTAGTAAAAGTACTGAAAAGCAAACAAACAAACAACAAACAAAAAAAAACCTTATGTATACAATGTTTTGCCTGCACATATGCATGCAGGCCAGAAGAGGGCACCAGATCTCATCATAGATGGTTATAAGCCACCATGTGGTTACTGGGAATTGAACTCAGAACCTCTGGAAGAGCAGAGAGTGCTTTTAACCTCTGAGCCATGTCTCCAGACTGAGAGCACTTTATAAATTAAGCAGAAGCAGATGTTTAATGTTCATGTGTCAGCACCCGCGCAGTGATTCCCATTTCACTCTATAGGCACTGATGCCTGGGGCTCGCGGAAGTTGCTTCACAGCTGTTTTGTATGTGTGCCCTTTCAGGATCTGGCGCCAAGTTCCCAGGGACTCTCTTGAGCCCAGGTTTTTTGAAAAGCTAATGGCAGAAGCGTTGAGATTCACTTGAGCTATCGATTTGTCCTTAGGTCCAACCCACCAGCCACCCGTGACCCTGTCTCTGCCAGCAATTACCTTCAGACGTGCTGACGGGGTAGTGGGTCTAACTAAAGCCTTTGCACTTCTGCCGCTGGTGCCAAGACTGCAGGTCGCTACTTCGTACCTGCCATTGTACTAAGGATTACTGTATTCTCTTGCCTTATAGGGCTCGGGCAGTGTCTCAGGAGGCAGGGTAGACGATCTTAGCAATACCAAGTAGTTCGTAGTGCAGGATGTACAAGCACCCATCAGATCGGATGCTGCCCGTGGTCCTTGAACTCACTCTGAGTTCCCGGAACTTATCCTTTGTATAAACATGGCTGGGAGAATTCTGCCTTTCTAGGCCTCTAGACGTGTCAGGATACCCTAATAAAGGGGAAGGTACTCTCTGACAGCGGGCCATAAGTATAAAATCATCTCAAAGTTCCTATAGTTTTCCAGAAACACTCAGAATTCTCATTAAAAAAGAAAATCATCTCATGTGTCAGGAGATCAAACATTGAATTCCGTTTCGGCTATTTGGCCATTTCCTAGCTGTGAGACCTTGAGTGAAGTAAGGTCTCTAAGCTCCTGGATTGTCACCTTTAAAATAAGAAGGATGAAGTCACCGCTTCCTAGACTTTAGAATTGGTTTAATGTCTGGGGTTGGGGCCTGTGTTCTAATGGGCAGAAAAGCTCTGTGGGTTAGATCACATCTAAGATGGTCTCTTAGGTTGTTTTTGTTATTGTTGTTGTTGTTTTTGTTTTTTGTTTGTTTTTCTAATTTAAGTATTTGAGTACACCGTAGCTGTACAGATGGTTGTGAGCCTTCGTGTGGATGTTGGGAATTGAATTTTTAGGACCTCTGCTGGCTTCAGTCGGACCCGCTCGCTACGGACAACTCTGCTCGCTCAGTCCCTGCTTATTCCAGCCCAAAGATTTATTATTATACATAAGTACACTGTAGCTGACTTCAGATACCACCAGAAAGAGGGCGTCAGATCTCATTACGGGTGGTTGTGAGCCACCATGTGGTTGTTGGGATTTGAACTCAGGACCTTCGGAAGAGCAGTCAGTACTCTTACCCGCTGAGCCATCTCACCAGCCCAGGTTGTTTTTTTGTTTGTTTGTTTGTTCGTTTGTTTTTAAAGATTTATTTATTTTTATATGTAAGTACACTGTAGCTGTCTTCAGACACTCCAGAAGAGGGAGTCAGATCTTGTTACGGATGGTTGTGAGCCACCATGTGGTTGCTGGGATTTGAACTCCGGACCTTTGGAAGAGTAGTCGGGTGCTCTTACCCACTGAGCCATCTCACCAGCCCAGGTTGTTTTTTTAATTCTCATTTAATTGCAACATTCCCCTTGCGCTTTCCTTCCTGCAAACCCTCTCATATACCCCTCCTCATTTCCCTTCCTTCCCCCTCAAAACTACGGCCTTTTTATTTTTCTAATTTTATTGCCCACACACGTGCGTACGCATATAGATTCCCAACTATGACCTGTTGAGCTCATACAATGCTATTTATGTGCATGGTTTAAACGCTAACCACGTGGCACGGGATAACCAATCGCTGTGCTCTTCCCTGGAGAGGCCCTCCTCTCTCTCACCTCCAGCTTTACTCAGTAACCAGTTGTTCTTTGAGGTGGAGGACCCGTGGGTCCCTGTCCTCCCCACGCCCCTCCAGGCTGTTTTGCTTGTTCATTGCTGCTCTGCTCTTCAGCTCATGTTGGGTGGTCCTGTTGGTGAGACTTTACTACGAGTGTAGCTTCTGATGCCACCAGAAGACCCCTTCTCACAGAAAACACCCTGCTCCTCTGGCTCTTACAATCTCTCTGCTCCCCTTTTTCACAGTGTTCCCTGAGCATTAAGTGTGGGAGTGTGTTATAGACATATTAGGGCGGAGAGCCACGGATCTGCCATTTCACTGGCTGTGTTTTTTTTTTTCCTGCAGTGGTCTCTGCTCTGAAGAGGCCTTTCCTCGATGACTGGTGAAGAATAACTACCCTTACCTGTGGGTATAAGGACAACTGCTCACAGATTGTTGTTAGGGGTTGTGTGGCTTTAGTAAATTAGTCCTTGTAGAGTCTCATCCAGTAGCTATGGCTTTCTCAGTGCTGGGGGCTCAGCTAGGTTTCCTGTGCCTTGAACACCAATTAATCATCTAGATTTCTACTTCTATATTCTCGTAGTTCAGCCTGTTACTGGATCGGATATACAGTTTGCTATTGTTTTATACTATTATTTGTCCCCAGGGCTGGAAAGATGACTCAGTGGTTAAGAGCACTGACTGTTCTTCCAGAGGTCCTGAGTTCAATTCCCAGAAACCACATGGTGGCTCACAACCAATGCAATGGGATCCAATGCCTTCTTCTGGTGTGTCTGAAGAGAGCAGTGGTGTACTCATATAAATAATAAATAAATCTAAAAAGAAAAAAAAAAGAATTGTATGTCCCCAAATGTATGCACTGAGGCACTGAGGTCCTGATGCCCCAAAACTTTGAATATGTCTATTTAGAGAAGGTCATGACTGGGGTTGCTAAGGTTAAATGAAGTTCCTGGCTTAGCTCCTGCTTCACAGGACAGAAGTTTTTTTTTAGGAAGAAGTACAGCAATACAGAGAACACTGGCAGACGGACGCCCACAAGGAGAGACAGTGAGAAGGGGGGCATCTATGGGTCAAGGAGTGAGGTCTCAGGGAAAGATTGGAGATACACTGTGAGCTCCTTGGTCTGTCAGACTGTGGACAGCGAGAAAGCAAACACGTTGCTGTTGGTCTGTCCACTGCGGTTTGTCTTACGGCAGCTCTAGCATGCACACAGAGCAAAAGAGCTTACTAACCCCACCAGACCTCAGCGAACACAGTGGTTGTTTTATTTGTTCAGAGACATCATACTACTAAGTGGGTATAAATGGACTAAAAGAAGCCTAACTTCAAAATAATGGGTTTAATACGATTTTACCCCCAAAATGTTTATTAAAATGATCCGTGGAAATAAGAAATATATTTAATACCACTATAATTTGTTTCCAGGGCTAACGTATTAAAGCAATAGGACTAAGGGAAAAACTAGAACAAAGAAAATATGCAATAATTTTTATCAAATAAGAATAGCCCTACTTCACTTAATAAATTGCTATCAAATATTTAATATGATCCTTTTGGAGTTAATGCAAATCCTGGTTACAAACATATGTGGAACACAGTTTATTATTTTTGTTTTATGCTGGTAATATACATCCTCATATATTCCCAGGTTCCTGCATTTCTCTGTGAAGTTTTCCTTAACTGTAATTGTTTTAATCTTAATTTTCAGTTGGTTCCACCAAAGGGGGAGGGGAGTTTCAATAAGATGTTTTCATTTAACCAGAACTGTAAAGAAAAAAGATATATTGCCACCTAGTGGAAATTAGGCCGAATCTCTGTGTAATTCGGGTTTTTAACACAAAATGGGTGGTGGGGAAGTGTTCCTGAATGAATATGCATGTGCTGTAAATCAGAGAATAAGCTCCATGCCTGCCTGTCATGTCATTTGGACCTTTGTGCCTGGTGTCATCCATGTCTGTGTCAGCCACCCGTGGATCTGCTACTGCTCTGCGCTGATTGACACATCTAAGCAGTTTTCCTTAAAGGCATTTAGCTGAAATAGTAAGACAAGACACAGAAAAATATAAAACAGTTGTCACTATAGAAAGCCAGTAAGTAGTATGGCAACCAGGTAGGGTAACTACAGTCGACTTGGAAAAGTTATGACTCTCGACGTATTTCTTCATCCCCCTAGATAAATAAGTAAATAAATAAGAGGGACTACATGATTTGTAAAATGCTTTCAATTTTACAATCTGACCACATACTTAGACTGTGTGAAGTTTTCTTCCTTTCAGTATCATGTTTGCTTGTTCTGTTTTTCCTTTTTGCTCTTAAGTAACTGCCCGAGTTCTTTGTAGAAGTAGTGTTCATGAAAGAAGAGGTGTTTGCCTTGGAGCAATGTTTCAGAACAGAGCTGAAGGAGCTTATGAATGCAGAGGAAGTCCCTATCTATTTACTTGGTTGCCAGGTTTCCAGAAGTATTTCTTTTTCCGTAAGAGTAAGGTGACCTGGCTAATTTTATCTTCAGCAATCACGTTCCACTCAGCTAGGTTAGCCTCACGGCTTCTATCTGGATATAGCATCCTTTATTGTTTCCTGTCCCCAAGTCTAAGGAAGTGCTTATTAACTGATTTACTGGCGCTGACCTTTAAGTAGTATGGAGGACGATGTTAATTACTTGCTACACTCCTCTAAGAGCCTTTCTTACCATAGACCAGGGAGGAAGGAGGGTTTAAAAAGACTTCCCAAGCCGAGCGTGGTGGTGCACGCCTTTAATCCCAGCACTCGGGAGGCAGAGGCAGGCGGATTTCTGAGTTCGAGGCCAGCCTTGTCTACAAAGTGAGTTCCAGGACAGCCAGGGCTACACAGAGAAACCCTGTCTCAGAAAAAACAAAAAACAAAAAACAAAAAACAAAACAAAACAACAACAAAAAAAAAGAGTTCCCTTTCAGGAGCTTGTAGTACATCCTGAGAATGTCACAATCCTTCGTTAACCATAGAAGGTGGGTGGCTTCTGACAGGCTTTATTTCAGCTGATATAAGCAAAGCAGGGAGCTTAAGTTATCAAATAGTTGGATGGATTTTCTTTTGCATCAAAAAGAGTCACTAGCGGGTCCTTTCAAATAGTATAGTATTGGCCTCCAATAAAAATGTCAAGTCTGGGAAATAAGGACGTTATAACATACCTTAGATAGTCAGTTGGTATCATTATTTAGCTTTAAAATAATTAGTTATAAGTGACATACTTTTAAATATTTTAAAGGGAAATATTTTTAAATTCTCCTCCCTCCCTGGTCGATGGCAAGATAGGCTCTTACAGGAGTACCAGCTGTCCAGGAAAACCCCATTTCTGACTATATTTACAAGTTTTACAAATCAGTTTCAAAGAACAAAAGAAATAGGATCTCATTTTTCTTCCTAGAAACCTAAATATATCGTCTTCAGTAATAGTTGATTCTTAAACATATTTTTGTACCATTCCTTATTTTATCCCGAATGAGAAATTACAATCACCTACCTCCTAGAAAATCTAACCTTCTTGTCTATTGTATATTTCCTTTTTATATAAAAATTATTAGGTTTATCTGTTTCTTTCATGTGTATGAGTGTCTTGCCCGCATATATGTCATCACGTGTGTGCCTGGTCCGGGAAGGTCAGGAGGATGTTCTGGATTCCCTGGTACTGGAGTTATAGATGGCTTTGAACCACCATGTGTACAGTGAGAATCAAACGCCAGTCCATCACAAGAGTAACAGTTGCCCTTAACTTAAAGTAGCCCTTAGCTAGCTTTCCAGCCCCTATTGTGCTTCCTTTAGAAGTAATCTAGAACACAGATTCACTTCATGTCAGAGGTAAGAACTGTCCTTTTAAACTGTGTCTTAGTCAGGGTTTATATTCTTGCACAAAACATTATGATCAAAAAGCAAGTTGGGGAGGAAAGGGTTTATTCAGCTTATACTTCCACATTGCTTTGCTGTTCATCACCAAAGGGAGTCAGAACAGGAACTCACATGGGGCAGGAGCTTGGAGGCAGGAGCTGATGCAGAGGCCATGAAGGGGTGTTACTTAATGGCTTGCTTCCCCTGGCTTGCTCAATTTGCTTTCTTATAGAACCCAGGACTACCAGCCCAGGGATGGCACCACCCACAATGGGCCCTCCTACCCTTGATCACTAATGAGAAAATGCCTTACAGCTGGATCTCATGGAGACATTTTCTCAAGGGATGCTCCTTTCTCTGTGATAACTCCAGCTTGTTGGCACACAAAACCAGCCAGTACAAATTGTAATGTACCTTTCCCCTATCGGCTTTGAAAGTGCCTCCCATTGCTTTCATTATGTAAGTTACAAGCCATCTCTATCTCTGTCTTCATCTCCATCTCTGCCTCCGTCTGCCTTAGTCAGGGTTTCTATTCCTGCGCAAATATCAGGACCAAGAAGCCAGTTGGGGAGGAAAGGGTTTATTCAGCTTACATTTCCACATTGCTGTTCATCAACAAAGGAAGTCAGGACTGGAACTCAAGCAAGTCAGGAAGCAGGAGCTGATGCAGAGGCCATAGAGGGATGTTTCTTACTGGCTTGCTCCCCCTGGCTTGCTCAACTAGCTTTCTTATAGAACCCAAGACTACCATCCCAGAGATGGCACCACCCACAAGGGGCCTTTCCCCCTTGATCACCAACGAAGAAAATGCCCCACAGCTGGATCTCACAGAGGCACTTCCCCAACTGAAGCTCCTTTCTCTGTGATAACTCCAGCTGTGTCAAGTTGACACAAAACTAGCCAGTAACTATCTCTGTCTCTCTGTCTCTCTGTGTGCCTCTCTGTCTCTCTCTGTCTCTCTGTCTCTGTCTCTGTCTCTGTCTCTGTCTCTCTCTCTCTCTCTCTCTCTCTGTGTCTCTCTCTGTCTCTGTCTGTCTCTCTTGCTCGTTCTCTCTCTCCATCACCTATATCCATCTTCAGTTTTTCAATCAGGCAGGCAGCTTCATCAACAAAACATGGAAAATGAGTACTGCATACCTGAAGCAACATTTGGAAGTGACAAAGACAAATGAAAGGTCCTGACACATGTCATTAGGCAAACTTTCTATACATTAAACAAACAAAGAAACAAAAAACTTTTAGGTTGATCTGACTCAAATTTCAGTATAATTTAATATGCCTGCTCCAGGAATAGATACATCTGCCAACTCATTACCACTACTCTCTTAAGATAACATTTCCCCTCCACTGAAGTTAAGCAGTATCAGACAACAACCCCTCATTTTGAGCAGTCGTTTTAAGTGCAGACTCCTGGAATGGATATTTTAAAAGATAACTTCTATTGACTGTACTAGTTACTGCTAGTATTAGCTGATAATTAATCAAATATTACTCCATAGTAGAGTGTTTTATTATTGGAATGCATGTTGTTTTAATATACATTCCAGAAAAGCTGAGGTTAAGAAGTCTTATCATAATAAATGAGAAGAGATTTCTAAAGTCACACATGTTAAATTCCAGGCATTTTCTGTAGCTCTTAATAGAAAAAAAGTCATAGCAAAATGAAAGACTTTGGCAATGCTGCTATTCTCAGAATTTAGGGAGTATTAAGTTAGGAAAAATACTATGAGGCATATGTAAACGGGTAATGATTCTTCCTACTACAATATTCTTCTGCTTAGGAAAAAATGTTTTATTAGCCCTCGTTTCTGTTGAATGCAATTATACATATGCATGATAATAAGCTTATTTATATTCAACAAAACACTCTTTTGGCAAGCAGCCTAGAATATTCTAGTACTCTAAGAGTCAAGCAAATGCCTCAGAGATTCAAAGTCTTTGTTTCCTTTTCAATATTGCAAAGCATAACAATTCTTTATCCTCTTGTTGCTACATTGTTAAGAGTGTATTAATTGACAAGTGATACAGGTTGCCCGGATGTGTTCTATGCCTACTAACAGTAGAGCATCCAAGTAAGAGGTACACCTGGTACTTGCAGTGCATGTATGTACTTGAGTGGGTATATTTGGCTTCCAGACAGAATAAAAGAATCCACTAGTGGAAGTGTGTGTTCTGTTTTGTTTCACTTTTGCTGTTGATTTTGTTTTTTCCTCATGCATTGGTGGTGTACAGCCTAGGTCAAGCCGGGGCTCAGAAACCTCAGCTAGGCGGTAATGAAATAAAATGTTAAGATATCTGATCTCTGGTGAGGGAAGGAACAACTGTGTCCCCTCCTGATACTTCCGGGCTGGATCGGGAGATGGAGCAGTAGTGTGGTCAGAAAGGCCCCAGTGACTCCTACTACTTGGGTTGTGTTTGATAACTATCTGAACTGTTGGCAGGCCACCTTCTGCATCTGTTTACTCCTCTGCGGCTTGAAATACTGAAAACTCTCTGGAGTTGTAGTAAAGAGTGGAGATGAACCAAGGGAAACCAAGTCAGGATGCATGCATAAATACTATCAGCTCTGTAATTCTCCCTTACAGATTTTCTGTGATTTCTTGATTACCTATGGCTTCTCAACTTCAATGGCACGAACACTTTTCTTTTCTCACTTATGAATGAAAGAGGTATGTCATGTCTTCTTTCTGTAAGTGGAACAGGATGTGGTTGAGAAACCTAGAGAGAAGATGTCTTAAGGATACACTGCTCCTTTTCTTTGAGAAAGGAAAATTAAACCAGACCAAGTCCAGTTTGAATCTGAATCACCTCCTGCACTCCTCAGAGTAGATTTCTTATCTTCCCTAAACATCTGGGTTAAAAAAAAAAAAAAAAAATCCCTCCAAGACTGTCTTGGAGGTTGAGTACTCCCCAGCTCCCTTCCCTGGTGGTCTGGTGGAGCCCAGGAATGCTGGCCTTTAGGGCACATGGCCAGGCCTGTTTGCTCACTCCTGCTGGAGTGAGCAGCGTGGGAGGTCCTGATAAGCTGGCTACTTACGGGTGCGAGATGCTTTCTGAACTTTTGTATACATTGGTGAGACAAGTTGTCAAACGTTCCCCAAGAAGTTTCTCGTCCAAAAGAATACAACTGTGTATTGTATTGACATACTACCTTATAAAATCATTATAATGATCCTCTAAAATTACTTTGTATTATTTATACAAATTTGAAAAGTAGCCACCTGATTCTTTAAAATAGTTCTTAGCCTCTTCTGAACTGTCTGGGTGCCAGGAGATCCTAAATCTAACTCTGGTATGAACTGAATGACATTTTTGAAATATGGAAGAGAGAGTTGACTTCTATTTTTGTTTAACTCATTCATTAGTTATGTAGTTCTCAATATGTGTGAAAAGAAGACCAAGCTTTCTGCAGCCTGTTTTATGTTCACTCTCTTGATCTACAGTTCAATAGTGCTCTAAGCTCACTCTCTTGAGCAGAATGAGGCTGGACCAGGGGAGGGTCGAAGTCAGTTAAGTTTCTCTAGTCTTGTTAGGTGACATTGTGTGTGTTGGAGAAGGCCTACAGGGTTCAGCTTCTAAAGTGCCCTAAGCTTTGTACAATTGCAATATTCTAAGTGAGAAAACCCAAGTGACTGCGGGTAGCAAGTGCTTGCACTGGGAGGCTGAATCACAGAGGAAAAGCGGTCTGAGGTCAGGCCAGGCTTCACAGGGAGAGTGTGTCTAACAAAAGGCAGGGTAAGGAGAAAGGCGGGAAGAAAGGAAAGAAGGATGGAAGGAAGGAAGGAGTGAGGGAGGGAGAGTTGGTGGAGGGATGGGAGGAAGGAAGGAGGAAAGGAGAGAGGGAAAGAGGGAGAGGAGACAGAGGGAGAGAGGAAAGAAGGAAAGAAGGAGGGGGAAGAAGAGAGGGTGGAGGGAGGGAGAGGAGAGGAAAGGAGGGAGGGAAGAAAAGAAGGAAGGAAGGAAGGAAGGAAGGAAGGAAGG
>NC_034602.1:86657082-86690459 GCF_900095145.1 Mus pahari
GAAGGAAGGAAGGAAGGAAGGAAGGAAGGAAGGAAGGAAGGAAGGAAGGAAGGGAGGGAGGGAGGGAGGGAGGGAGGGAGGAAGGAAGGAAGGAAACTGGGACATTCTCACATGCTGTTTGAATCTTGTGTGCTTCTGGAATAGCAGAAAAAAAAAAACACATTCTGAATATATTCCTTTTTCTCCTTTCTTTCATTTTCTTTTATTTTTCTCTTGTCTCTTTTTGTGAGGCAAGTACTCTATCATTGAGCAACATCCCCAGATTCCCCTTTCACTAGGTGACACACCTTCAGCTCCAGGTAGGCAGATTTTTGTGGGTTTAAGGCCAGCCTGGTCTACTTTGTGAGCGCCAAGGTGATATACACAATGAGATCCTGTCTCAAAAACCAAAGCATCTGGCCAAACAGAACCAAATAAACAGTTTCCCCCTTTTCCCCTTTGAAAATCAAAATCTATACTTTTAAAATAAAATAGAGCTTGCCGTGTGTCCCGAGAGATGTGCATCTGTAATTTGGTGAAGATCTCTTTTGCTGTCATTATACAACCGTAAATCAGTACCGTGCATGTCCTCAATGTGTGCTATTAAATGGAGTTAACTCCTGATCCTGAACCAGGAAGCAACCAATACTGATTTATGGCCCTTGTTCAACTTGTTCATGGCAGAGGGTTGACTTTATTTTAGAATTCAAGGGACCAGCATACACTGTCTAGTCAGTTGTGGAAATATACGCTATAGGGTATTTCCATACATGGGTGGCAAATCCAGTGAACTTCAGGCCCGGTAGCGTATGGACTAGTTTACCCTGGTTTGTTGCTCACAGTTCTAAGCTGTATATGTCACAGGCTGACCAGACAAACATGATTGTCTGATAAACAAGGTGCCATGCAAACAAAAAACAAAAACAAACAGACAACCCCCAAGAGCAGCAACAACAAACCCGTCTTTTAAAGTTTACCTGATTTCAAACATGTTAATTAGATCAAACCAGTAGAATTTGTGAGTTCCCACTGAAATACCGATTCTAGAACTTAAATGCAATGGAAATAAATGGGCTAAGTTTCTAAGTTTGATTTTGATGCTGTCCTGAGTGACTTGTTTAATATTGACCTGAGTGACAGAGTAAATCACTTTCAAAACAAAAGGGCCAACTTTCCCAGTAAAGAAAAAGTCCACTAGAGGTCACTTTCCAACTCTTTTCTCCGAATAGCTGAAAAGTGAGTCTTGATTGTGGCTACTGTTTCTGCTCCCTCCCTGTCCCCGAATTTCTGGTTAGAAGCTGCTATTGAAGGACCTGTGATTTTCCCCTGAGGCTGCATGCAGTCATTTCTCAAGTAAAATTTCTGTCGTGACATTTCTGATGATTGTTTTGGGTCCCTCACTAATTCCATACTTTTTGTGATTGTTAAATGCCACTATTGGAACCCAAGCAAGCTGAGCTTATCTCCTGAAGTTGTAATGAACTTGGCAGTGCACGAACAAGGCACCGAGGGCTGCAGACTGTGAAGCGCCCATTCAGTTGCCTTCTTTTGCTACGAATAGCAGCACTTCCACAAAAGCACCATCGATTGGCTTGAATCTCTGACAAGAAACCCATCATTTTAAATTTCCCCCTGTATTTATTAAACTAGACGTTGATCCAGTTTGTAAAATGGTAAAGGCTTGGGTCTGGGAGTTTAGCTCAGCTTGGTGGCAGAGCACTTGCCTAGATGTAGCCCCAAGGATTTATATAATCTCTCTCTCTCTCTCTCTCTCTCTCTCTCTCTCTCTCTCTCTCTCTCTCTCTCTCTCTCTCTCTCTCTCTCTCTCTCTCTCACACACACACACACACACACACACATACACACACACATGGTACAATTCTAAGCTGAAAATTCCTAACATATCTAATTTAACAAAAAGACAGCTTAAAACTATTTTTCCTTAAAGTTGAGCATCAAAACACTCACAAGCTTCTATTGTGTCGATGCCACTACTTGTACACAAAGGGAATCACTGTAAGCGGTCTTGTACATATACGAAGGGCCTCTGGGCTTCTCAAATGCCCACTGTATCCTTCCAGTATTAATATAGTTACTGATCTACAAACACTTCTTAGTTATGCGAAATTTCAGTCAAAGTCAAGGACATCTAAACTTGTTATTTCCCTATGACAAGTGGGTGGTTTGAATAGGCTTAGGCCAGGAAGTAGCACTGCTTGTTAGTGTGCAGAAATTATTTTGGCTTCTAAAACCCTGCCTGTCTCTTAAGATCATTACTGTCCCTCACCTACTTATGTGCCATAGAACACCAGATAAGGGTCTTAACTCCTGACCCCTCCCCTAACTTGGTCCACTCATACTGTCCGCATCACAGCAGCTCAGTGAAACGCTCGTCTCACAACTTCATATTCACAATACACCTCAAAGGTACCTGGATCTTTGATTCTGCAATTTCACGAACAGCTCACCAATTTTCCCTACACACACACCATCAGAAAATATAGTTGATACCTTATTATTTCAGTCCTTATCAGTCTAACTATACCATGTCATAGTGGTCACTGCACTGAGAGGATAAATGTTTTTGTCTTTTTTTTTTTTTTTTGAATCATAATTTCTCTGCATAGCCCTGGCTGTCTTGGAAGTCACTCTATAGAGGAGGCTGCCTAGAGGACCTCAAACTCAGAGGTCCTCGGGTCTCTCCTTTCCATGTACTTCGATGAAAGTCATGTGCCACCACACCAGGTTCCCATCATCACCTTCTGCCTGTAGAGAACTGGCATGATTTAAGTTGTAATATTCTGGTAGCCATGTTGAAAATGGAATATAGGGGCTAGAGAGATGACTCAGTGGTTAAGAGCACTGACTGCTCTTCTGGAGGTCCTGAGTTCAAATCCCAGCAACCACATTGTGGCTCACAACCATCCATAAGGAGATCTGACACCCTTTTCTGGGGTGTCTGAAGACAACTACAGTGTATTTACATATAATAAATAAATATTTTTTAAAAAAGAAAATGGAATATAGGTAAGGAAGCAAAGATGAGAACAGTATGATCAAGAAACACTGCAAAAATCCAGGCAGGAGATGACTATAGCTCAGTGTCAGGCGGCAAAGACAGCAGAAGAGCTATAAACTGCATATGGCTGCCCTCATCGTCTGAAAATAAAAATTAAGAAAATACCTAATTCAATCCCTGCCAACTAATGGAAGCCAGAAACTTTATAGAAGCCACACACTTTGAAGTGTGCCTGTCAGCATTGTAATTTTGTCAGTTCCACAAGACTGACTTGCAGTAATGCAGTTCTTACGTAGTTTATAAATCTCATTTTCTCACATAGAATCTTATTCAAGTTTCAGAACAGCACAATGAACTAACCTGGCTGAGTAGTACAGATCTCTATAACCCCTGAAGAAGCAACCATGTTTTTCTTGCAAAGTTTTCAAACATGAACTGCTACAGAGTAGCACTGAGCTAAGGCTGTTTGACCTCACCATAAAGAACTGTGAGCTCCTGGGGTTCACAGATCGTTGCTGTGGACACAAGGAATGGGTGAGTCAAAGGACTTGCATGTGCAACATTGTTTAATTATCACTAATTTGGCACACCTGGGTATTATGAATGTCAAGTAGTCAGGATTGGGTTACAGGATATATAGCCGGACTTGGAATGAGCAAGCAAAAATAACTATCAGAGTATGTAATACAAGAAACATGACACTTGGAAGCCTGCTCCTGGCTTTACTGGAGAATTTAGTGGAGACTTATCTCTGACCGAGTTCTCTTCTGTCTGATTACAAAGAAAATGTGGTTGTTTATAAAACAAAAGTTTAGCTTTGTTCAATTATATTTTGTGTTGAATATAGGATTGAAAAGCTGGAAGGAAGCCTGATTTATGGTGTTCTAAAGAAATTAGGCTGGGAAATTAGCATAATAAGTTAGCATTGTTCAGAAAGGTCAGGCTGAAAAAGATAAATGATGCACAGGATTGGAGATAAGAGCTGGAAAGGATGGTGTAGGTGTGCAGTCCTGGCACTCTGAAGGCTGAGGCAGGAGGACCCAGAGTTTGAAGCTAGCCAGAGTTATCCAGAAAGTTTAAAAATAGCTGGAGCTACACAGAGGGACACTGTCAGTCAATTGACTAGCACAAGGGCAGCTCAGGGGTTAAAAACTTACCTGGAATGAGCAAGGCCCTGGGTTTGATCCTCGGATCAGCAAAATCATGTTTAAGGAAAGACAGATTCATGCCATTTTATCATTGAGAAGGATTTCCTTTTCCATGTCCACAAATTAGAACTTTTTTTCCTAGTAATTTCCTTCAGTTTACCCATGGCATATTTTTCCTCTATTATAGTCAGAAATATATTTTTGTTGGTACCCATGCCTAGGCTTAAAACATTACCACTTTACTGATAGTATAACTTCAGGAAGTCTCCTTCACCCATAGCCTCATTTGCTTCATTTTTAAAAATGACAATTATAAGATGTGCCCCATGTGCTTGTGATAGCATGAAAGAACAACAGCAGAAGTACCTGGCACTCAGTAGGTCTATCTCACATGATAGGCACTGACATCTAGCCTTGACTTCTTCCTTAGCCTTCTACTGGAGGGGGTCATTCGTTGAACTGATTCTGTAGAAAATGAAGCAGTTCATGCTTGGAAGTTTGCATTCTTTCCTGTTTCATATATCCACATCCTTTTCTTCCATAATACAGAAAACTGGCGACAGCTATAGTCATCTAGTCATTTACGTGGGCCTAATATGGAGTTAATTTCTTTGAGTGTGAAAGTTACATAGAGATAACTTTATCATTTACAATTTAAAAACTTTTAGCTATAAAATATAAATAATTTCCCCTCGAGGTACATGGTGACAAAGACTCAGTTCTGGGAAGACGGAAACTCAAGTCCATGGTGGTTCTTTGTATAACACCCTGTCCACCATTGAGGGCTTCTCAGGATTGGGGAATGGCAGGGTTTTGTCATCATGACAGAATCTGAGGCTCTAGTAAACAAGCACAAAGACATGACTACAGAAAGGGATGGTGTGGATGCCTGAGACCCTTCTGATTGCATGATCCAGAGAGCCTTGTGACAATAAAGACAGTACTATTAAAACACTCAAGTATACAGGCTTGAGGAGCTCAAACCTCATGATTTTTTTTTGTTTTGTTTTGTTTTTTTTCGAGACAGGGTTTCTCTGTATAGCCCTGGCTGTCCTGGAACTCACTTTGTACACCAGGCTGGCCTCGAACTCAGAAATCCGCCTGCCTCTGCCTCCCGAGTGCTGGGATTAAAGGCGTGCGCCACCACGCCCGGCAAACCTCATGACTTTGTGTCACTTAATGTTGCACTAAAAAAAAACCCTAAAATTCTAAATTTCAATTCATATTTTTATTGTTTATGTTCACTCATACAAAGGCAACTTTAACTGATGATTTTAACACCCGCCTCTTACACACACACACACACACACACACACACACACAGACCCCTTGTATGAATTTTGTCCTTACAGAGCAGTGAAAACATGCACAAAAAGAGTCATAATTATAGAGAGACATTTTTTTTTTCAGTACTACTTTTGATATTAGGTTCCCTAATAAAGGAGTCATCGTTAACAGATGTGGTTGTCCAACACAGAAAATGGTCCAACACTATCTCCTTCCTTCTGCATTCAAAGTAAGCTTTGAGAACGTGGTCTCTGGGATGTTCAGCAGACCCTTCTCATCCTGGTTCACTCTTAGGTGCAGCCACAGGCCCGACCTCCACTGTGAGCCTCGCTGGCTTCCTTCCCATGTATGGAGCGCTGTTTCACAGGTGCGACAGTCAGGAACAGCGGCAGACACTGACGCTGTACCCAGGTCCTCTGCTCACTCCCATTAGATTTCATTTCCAAAGGGAAATTCCATGCCAAGTTAATAAGAATTTCAAGACGACAGGAGCAAGGCATTAAACAAATCTGAATCTGCACAGACACAAGGTCAGGAAACTGATTGTAACGCAGGAGTCCCTGCATCCCCCAGACCGATAGTCAGCTTCCTCGGCACCACACCGCACATCCGCTCTAATAGTACCACCTCCTCCCTTTCCCTCTCATTTTTTTTTCAAGCATCTTTGTGCAATATCTCTACCTCCGTACCTGACAGTCAACTTCTAGTCCCCAGCACTTACTAATCTAGATTGTCTTGCTTTCATTTACCTTTGACCTCACTATTCACCAGTCAATAACTTAGCTGAAAATAGTCCTTTTTTTTTTTTTTTAAAGGAACATCTTCATTATCTTTTCAAGGCCATTTATTATTCAAATTATTATTTGATTGTTATTTAAAAATATAGCAACACTACTTTTTGTCTATTGAGATGTTTTTCCCGAATGTGTCTCAGTGTCTCAGAAATACAATCTCTGTATAAAATTGTCCTTGTAACTAAACTCATCCAGTTTGGTTATTGATAACCAGGCCATTTTGCATTTGAGAAACCTGAGCTAGAAAATATGAACAATTTTCCCACTTGCGCATGATAACAAGGTTCAATTCCTGTCTTAAAACTCTAGCTCTTGGCTGGGCATAATAGCACATGCCTTTAATCCTAGCACTCAGGAGGCAGAGGCAGGCAGGTCTCTGTGAGTTCGAGACCATCCTGATCTACACAGTGAGTTCTAGGACAGCCAGGGCTACACTGAAAAACCCTGTCTCAGAAAGCAAAACAAAGCAAAAGTCTAGTCCATAGCTGTCTCTATTATACCTTTTTTAATACATTTTTTTTCCAGACTTGGTGTCTTGTGTCCCAGTGAGTCACTTGCTTCCTTGGTAGGAGAACAATTTTAGTAAGTACTTGCTTCTTGACACTTTGTCAACATTCCTTGGAACTCTCTTTTAAACATAGCTTCTTCAAAGTGTCAGTTTCTTCAAAATGTGCAGATCTGTGCTCTTTCTTTAGATGTGTTTTCTCACGCAATGCCATGGTCCCATTGAATCATCTGTGAAGTACATTCACAGTGAGCTTTATTTCAGAAGCAATATGAAGAATAGTATTTCTTCAGCATTTCATAGATAGCAATGTGCTTTACACATATTTCTCCATTTGATCTTCACAGAAACCATAGCAAATGACTTTCAAATGTATTTTAGCCTTAAAATTAATAATCAGTATGCTAAACAGCAAATTAATATACTTATTTCCCTATCCTAAAGCTTAAAAAATATCAGAACATTTTAAATTATATATTACAAATGATATATAATATATATGTATATGTAATATATTTCCTCCATCTAAGATCCTCAAATAGGTCATCATAAAAAAATAAATAAAATTACTTGGGGCATGCTGTGATGGCACAAGCCTTTAATCCCAGCACTCAGGAGGCAGAGGCAGACATATCTCTGTGAATTCCAGGCTAGCCTAGTATCCAAAGTGAGTCCAGGATAGCCATGGCTCTGTTATACAGAGAAACCCTTTCTTTAGAAACTAAAAGCTCTTTGGTGGCTGTGCTAGGTGAGGAGGTTGGTGATGCACAGACTATCACCCTTACCAGGGAACCTTAGAAGCGGTGATGTACAGACTATCACCCTTACTGGGGAACCTTAGAAGCAGGGATTCTTTATTCCAAAGTTATTAATTGGACCTAAGTCACTTCAGGCCTCAGAGAACACAGTGAAGAAGTAGGCTCAGTAACTTAGTCCCTGTGCTTCTGTTGAGAGAGTGGAGTTAGCAAAAGCGATATTTAACTGTCATAAGACAGGTAAAACCAATTTACTGAACCCATACCACTCATTTTCTTGTTTTCTTTCTTTCCCTTCCTTTTTCCTTTTTTAAAACTCTTTTTTTTCCCCAAATTTATTTATTTTATGCATGAATACACTTACTTGCTTATTTGTTTGGGTATGTGTGTGGCCTGTGGAGGTTAGAGAATTTGATTGGAGGTGGGAATTTGATTCTCTCTTTTTTGTTGAATGTGTTCTCTGTGCTAGCTAGTCTTATTCAACTTGACATACTAGAGTTGTCTGAAGGAGGAACTCTTAATTGAGAAAATGCTGCCACAAGATCCAGCTATGATGGTGGGGGGTGCTGGGTTCTATAAGAAAGCAAGCTAAGCAAGCCAGGGGGAGCAAGCCAGTAAGCAGCACCCCTCCATGGCCTCTGCATCAGCTCCTGCCTCCAGGTTCCTGCCCTGCTTGCGTTCCCGTTCTGACTTCCTTCAATAATGGCTACTGTGTGGAAATGTAAGTAAACAAAGCCTTTCCCCCACAAGTTGCGTTGGTCATGGTGTTTCATCACAGTCATAGAAACCTTAACTTAGATACTCATTGACAGTTTCAGACATTATAATGTTCATTCTGATTATTGTGACTGTTGCTATCTAATTTCTCCATCTCATTCCCAAGTGTGTAATCCCTTCCCTACAATCCTCTTTAAAAACCTCTTTCCCTTCCCCTCCCCCACCATTGCCAGCTCTTCTTCCCTTTCTCTTTGGTTTTGTATCCCACTAGGTAGCACAGGGTAGCCTGGACTTAAGACAGTTGTCTTCTCTTCACCTCCCAGGTACTGGGATTATAGGCACTGACTAAAGGCAGTACGCGAAGTTTTCATTATTATTATTTTTAACAGGTTCTTATTAGCCCATGTTGGCCCTAAGCTAGCTTAGAGTTAAGGGTGGACTTAAACTCCCAACCTTCCACTTCTCAACTGCTGGGTTGATAGTCAGGACCTGCTATGTTCAGCAAAAATATTTCATCTATTACTTTTCTCCAAAACTTTGAATTATGCACAACGATCCTTGAGATTAGAATTGCTGCAAAATAGTCTTGCTATTACAATACCCCAGAGAGTATGAGAGTTACCCAGTCTTAATGAATCAACGTTTCCAACATGCATAGCAACATAGTTACTTGAATCCTAAAGAATCTTCATCTCATTCTTACTGTATCGTCAGTAGCTTAAATTTCTCAGGAAACATCTTCAGGTAACACATTTATGCTTCTATGGACTAAAATATGTGACTTCGCAGGCCTATCTTTCTGAGAGTGTTCCTAAGTTTTATCCAAGTCCTCACATACTGCTTTCTGGTAACTGCATTCTGATGACTAATTTCTATTTTAAATTCAGATTCCTCCTCCTGCTAACTGTCCATGGCTTTAGCCGGACACACCAATACTTGGAATACTTCTTCACGCTCACACTTCCTCTCCCCGTGGTTTCTTCTGACTTCCTTTTCCTTTCGCAGGTGTTCAGTTTCTCTGCTCCTAGGTCCTTTCATCCCCTGCCCCCTTCCTGCCCTTGGGCTGGTATGTATGTCCTCAGGTCCCCACAGGGGGAGAAGGCAGAGATTTCTGTCCTATACTTCACAGCACTTTCCTGCTTCTAGCCACGTCTGAATAGACTGCCCAGAGTCCATGCTCCCCTATGTGGACTCCAATTTCTTTCACTCCTAGTGTATTTACTCATTTTATTATTCCTCCTACACTAATTTCTTGTATCTGACATGGAAATTCTTGCCATTAGTATTTGTTAGCCTTCGTAAGGCAGTCACCATGTCCAACTTTGAGGAGAAAAAGATCCAATTGCTGACAAAAAGAAGAAACATCTGATGTTGATGTGACTGGCTGTGGCTCCCTCTGGCAGTCACTACTGGGGTGGAGACTGGAGACTAGAAACCTCCACTCCCTATGGAAGCACATCCAGGACTGGCTTCTTCAGTAATATACATTATTACAGAGGATTCTGGCTCAGCACTGCCAAAATCTGCACTAGAAGGGTATTCCCTCCTTTGCGAAAAAGCCAATACTTTGTATGTAAGATGCTTATGAATTCATAGGTGAAATAAGTTATTTCCTCTCTTCTATTTCATATTTGTGTTGACGATGCCTTGAAAAGAGTATCTTGCGAAAATTATTCAGGAGGAAATATATAAACATGGATTAAAACAAGAACTAGGAGCTCATAACCTTTGCCTTCAAATAAATGACAGCCCGTTAAATGGAATAGCAATTAATTGATTAAATTTATTGCCAGAGAATGGTAATTGTAGAAAAACATTTTTACTGTAACGAATATAATACTTATGATGTACTGGCTAACTGTACACTTTTTCCTCTATTTAGATTATATATTTTTGCCTGTGACTTAGATACACTGAGTTACAGGAACATTTTCTCTCTGAGGGAGATTCTATCGTGAGCATTCTTCAGACACATCCTGATATACATAGGATCTGAAGGAACTTATCAAAGCTCCTAGCACACTGCTTCTCAGCTAGGGTGATTTTGTTCCCTAGAAGACATTTGGCAAAGTCTGGAGACAGTTTTACTTGTCACAATATGAATTGGCAGGCTACTTGGCCAGGAGCCACGGAGGCTGCTGGGTGTCCCACAATGCACAGCACAGGCCCCCACAACAAAGCATCCCTCCTTTCAAATGCCCGCAGTGCTCCTGAAGGTGACAAACCTGAGTCTACCAGGACAGCATTCTGGTTGACAAAGCTAATCCCACTTAGTCCTGCGGCCTAATCCTATTTCGCGTGTAAAATGTCAAACATTACTGCATTCTTTCCTGTCATGTCTCCTGTCAAATCTTTACCATCTTTCTCCAGTTGTTCGACTTTTAGTGTAAGCTCAATAATTGTCATATTATAGCAGACATCTGTAACTTTAAAAAATATGATTCAAAACATCATTGATGTTAGAAGCATGCCACTGTTATCAATATCCGTAAAGAGCTCCACACCATGGCTGAATAGGAGTTTGAATGATTATGTTCTTTTCCCTCTGTGTGGCGGCTTCCTTGATTCCCATCCAGGCAGGTGGCTTGTTCTGGATCAGTGACTGTACAGTGGGTAGAAATAGCATGCAGTACACCACTGTTCAGTCAGAGGATTTGTGGATGCACGCAAGAGCATACAGAGAATTCTCAATAACCAACGAGGTATTTAGAGACTCGAACTTGAAGAAGTACTTTTCTTCTACCTACAGACCGAAGGGACAACTACCAATTACGTCGGGAAGGTGTGTGCTTGTGAAGGGAACAGCTGGGCTTGTGAAGTTCTGTAGAATTGTGAGGGGGAAGGATTTAGAGACTGCGCACACAGAATACCATGAACAAGGCTCAGTCCACGGGAGCTCTGCAGGAAGACACATGGCTAAGGTCTCTTAAGTTACTCCAACCTTGCTCCACATGTGGATAAGAAGATGGGAGGCAAGAATGACTTTCTCAATACTTTGTAAATCTGGCATAATGAGGACTATGAGAAACAAACTCAGTCATTAATTATATATGCAATTTTATGTATATAATATATATTAATTATATGTAGTATATGTATATATAACACATATAATTTATGTTTATATTGTATGTTATATATGTATATCATAAAACACATAATACTGTATTATATATGTGCATACATAACATATTATTCTAATATATAATATGTAATATATGTGTGTTCATAATCATACACACATATACACATATCTATATATGAGTTTCTTGCCTGTGTGATTTATATTTTCAATTTCAAACCCACCAGAAGAAAGTATTCTTGCCGCCCCCCCTTTTTTAAAAAGATTTATTTATTATATGTAAGTACACTGTAGCTGTCTTTAGACACACTAGAAGAGGGCATCAGATCTCATTACAGATGGTTGGGCGCCACCATGCGGTTGCTGGGATTTGAACTCAGGACCTTCGGAAGAGCAGTCAGTGCTCTTAACCGCTGAGCCATCTCTCCAACCCATATTCTTGCCCCTTAAAACTGGAGGGTTGTTTTGTTTTGTTTTGTTTTAGTTTGGTTTTTGTTTTTAAATCTGCTCTCATGAATCAGTTACAATCTCATTTGCATACAAGCTGTTTAAGCCCCTTCAACCGACTAAGAATGGCCTATTGATGGATTGTGAAGATAACTGTTAAAGAATAACAGTTCACATGAGAAAAAAATAGTAATACCACCCATGTCCAGCCTAAGTATTGCTCGGTGAAAGTGTGTAGTGCAAGCCACATAAAATGTACTAAAGGTGAAATCTTTTTAAAGATGTATTTCCAAGAGATGGTTGGACTTAAGCATTTTATCCCACACCCTATGTCTCTGGTCTCTGACCCTAAGGCCTTCACTCCCTTCTGCTCTTCCCTCTCTTTGTTAAGCAGTCTCTCTGGTGCCCAGTGGAACTCCTACTGAACCAGCAGACTCCATTATATTTCCAACTGTATTCTAAATTGTTCCTTTCTTCTGGCTTTAGCTTTATCTTCAGTCCCCCTGTTGCCCATCCCCCATGACATCTCAAGTTACCAAGGTTACCCTCTTTAGTGATTTTTAAAAGTGCTTTGGGTCAGAATCAGGCTAAATAGTCTTCCAGACCATGGCTTCTCCCTTCTTCTTCTTCTCTTTTTTATTAGATATTTTCTTCATTTACATTTCAAATCCTACCCTGAAAGTCCCCTATACCCTCCTCCCTCCCTGCTCCCCACTGCACACTACCACTTCCTGGCCCTGGCATTCCCCTGTACTGGGGCATATAATCTTCACAAGACCAAGGGCCTCTCCTCCCAATGATGGCCGATTAGGCCATCCTCAGCTACATATGCAACTAGAGACACACGCTCTGAAAAAATATGGAACACCTCACGAATTTGCGTGTCATCCTTGTGCAGGGGCCATGCTAATCTTCTCTGTATCGTTCCAATTTTAGTATATGTGCTGCCGAAGCAAGCATGGCTTCTCACTTCCTAAAGCACCCAGCTTTACGGCTCATGTGGTCACACTGCACCACTTGGCCACCCAGTTTGTTGGCAATATCTGAAGATGCTCAGATGACCTGGCTCCTAACAGACACTCGGTCATGCATCACTGACTCTCGTGTTTTTTGTTTTTTTGTGTGTGTTTTTCTTTTATTGATTTTTTAAAAAATATACCCTTGCTTCTCAGTTCCTCGGTCAGTCCTGTGGTGATCTTTTCTGCTCATGACCGTGGACTAACGCCGTAATCATACTGACAGGTTTTACTCTGAGTTCATTTTTTTTTTAACCTAACCAGTTCATGCAGACTGACAGCCATGATCTCCTATAAACAAATGAACAAAAACCTTACTTCACCTTTTAAACCTTGATTAAGTCTGTGAGAGTTCACCCAAGTGCATTTTGAACATCTCATTCCCCTCCACCCTTCCCCTTACCACCCTATATTTATTTATTTATTTTTATGTACATGTGCCTATATGCGTTTATCTCACAGAAGGCAGAAGATGTTATATCCCCCAAAGGTGGAGTTACAGTGGGTTATAAGCCATCTGATGTGCGTGCTGAGAACCGTACCCAGATTCTCTGTGGTGAGCACCCTTAATGACTGAGCCATCTCTATTGCCCCAATTTTATCTTTTAATGAATCATTTATCTTTTTTTCATTGGAAGAAAGTTCCACAAATATAATTCTGTAGTTTCTAGTCTGTTTACAATGATATGATTGTATATATATATATATTGTTATGGCTGTTTATTACATCAGTAGAACCCAGAATGATACCTGGCACAAAGTAAAAACTAAAACAAAACTAACAAATGCAGTAATTTTGCCAATACTGCAAGTTTACATTTTAAAAATATGCCCATGGGTGTTGTAGTGGCTATTCCTGGTTGTCAACTTGACTGTATCTGGAATGAACTACAGTCTAGAATTGGAAGGCTCACCCGTGGTCCTATTCTGGAGGCTGGAAGATAGAAGTTTCTGACCTGGATCTTGGTATGGAGATCTTGAGGAATAGTGGTGGCTATGGATTCCGGAAGATTAAGACACGGGGATCTCTGAGTTCAAGGTCATCTGGGATTAAAGGTGTGGTGGCACATACCTTTAATCTGGGCTACATCTTCTGCTAGAGACCTACATAAGGACATTGGAAGAAGGAAGTGTCTCTCTCTCTCTCTCTCTCTCTCTCTCTCTCTCTCTCTCTCTCCTTCCACTGTTTGCCTTGTGGGACTGAGCAACTGCTAGATCCTTGGGCTTCCATTCACAGCTGCTACTGACCATTGTTGGGAGTTGGACTGCAAACTGTAAGTCATCAATAAATTCCTTTACTATTTAGAGACTACCCATAAGTTCTGTGGCTCTAATAAAACCCTGACTAATACAGGTGTTTCATCTGAAAGTGTGTATGTTCATTACTTGCATGCCTGGTACCTATGGAGTCAGAGAAAGACATTAGATGCCTGAACTAAGGTGTGAGGCAGATTCTCCATGTAGGCCCTCCAGAAGGGCAGTCGGTAGGTACCCATAACTGCTGAGCCATCCCTCCTGAACCCACGAGTTCTCAATTTTAAACTATCACACTTAATGCTCACTAAGTCTCAGAGACTATTAAATACTGAGTGTTACACACTGGAATATACTTCAATTAACTGTGCCTGCAAATTAAATCTCCCTTGAGTGGGACTGACTACAACCCTCCTAGTGGATTACCTTCACTGCATGAGAAAATTTGTCAAGGCAAACATGATAAAATATTGATGGGCTTCTATCACACTGAATTAGAATGTCTTGGCATGGCGACGTCAAGGCTTGGCTGCAGTCTCATGCAGCGGCACTCCACAGCAATCCACTGTTGTTTAGAACTTTGATGCAGCAATCTGGCACTGGTAAACACTTTAGTCATATGAGGGACGAATTTTCCAATCCTTTATCATCACCATCTTGATATGGGTGTTCAGCATGGCTACAGAGTTGCTAAAAAATCAAGTTCAAGTAAGTCATTCAACCTCTGATTGCCAATAAGAACTCTGGGTTCTTAGAGAAGGAGACCACGTTCAAATGCTCCCAGACTGCCATTCCTCTCATAGGAAAGCAGCAAAACATGAATGATGAATGAAAATCACGCGCCATCCAGCTTCATTTCTCTTTGTTGTCTTCACTATGGTGTCTGGAGTGTACCAGCTGCCTTCTGGCATGCATGCTCTGGGAGACTCAGAGGTCTGCTGTAGTTCTGTGGGCTTCCCTGTCACCGTGGTGTGATCCTCCCAAGTCACTCAGGGCTGTGGGCCACCCCTTTCACTCTCATCATGGTCCCTGTTCAGGGGGTGCCTGTCATCCTGCTATGGCAGTCTGTTCTACCCTCCGTGTGTGATCATAGCTGCAATTTCTCCTCTATCAGTGGTTCCTGAACTCTGGCTCCCGCCAGCTTGCCAACGGCACGCTCTGTGCCCTTGACATCTCTACCCCATCACACCTGCTGGTGCCACCTGCTCCTGTACCTTGCCAGAACCTCCCCTACTGCCTTCATGGCTGGCCACGATCTGTCAGGAGGAGGAAGGGCTCTTGCTGATCAGCGGCTGCTTCTCCACAGCCACACGACTACACAGTGACATCTGGGAACTACCAAGTCACCTGTCCTTGAGACTGGGAGCATCTTGCATCACAGCCAAGACTGCTAACCACTCAGTTCATGGATCCGCAATGTCCACTGTCCTTGGTATACTTTGCCCTCTGGCTTTCTAGGAACTGCACCACCTACCAAAATAAATTCTAACCCCCAGTTAAAAATCACCCCAGTAAGTCTTGATTTTGTAGTCCATCCTTGACTGTACCATCAAAGTTTGTGGGGAGAAAGAATGAACTGTTTCTTTGATTAAAGCTGGTCCCAATGTCACTGACATGAACTACAGTCACACAAGTCTAAAATGAAGAACTCTAGTACATTGATAAATAAGTCTTGAAGGAGGCACTTAGATTCTAAAGTGAATTTTGTTAAGTGATGTGCACAGATAATTAATTAGGACATTTGTAAGTAAACCACATATTTCTGAATAACTGACCTATACCATAGTTTTTCAAAGTGCCAAAAGGAAGATAGAATTGGAGGAAAAGAGGAGGAGGAGCTGGGGGATTGTATTTGGGATTAATATAATCTTTTAATTACATTGATACAAATAACAGGAAGATTGTTTTAAAATTATATATTCATAGAATAATAACTTAATCTAGATCAAAAGATTAATGAAATTAAAGCTTATGTGTGTGCTATAAATGATAAAATTATGCAAGTATTGGGCTTGGTTTTAGAATGAGTATTTCCAAAGCACAATTTCCAGGGCAGTAAATTAATCTTATAACAGAAAGGTTTAGCCTGTACGTCTGGGCACTCTAATGGTTACAAAGATTGCAGTAGACAAAGCCTACTGTGATTCATTTGCATTATCAACACTTCCATGCTTCAGAGGGCAAAGTGGCCCAAGCATACTTTTAAAGCCCGTAAAATAATTGAGTGCACTTTTACAAAAAGTGGAAAGTTCACAATAACCACATTTTTATACAACTGAACACTTAAGGGCTTCAAACACCCAGGAGGCCAGAGCCTGCCCGGTCTGTGTTGTGTGATCCCATTCTGAAATAGTGGTATTGTTGAAGGAGTTATAGAGAGCCCCCCAACTTCTTGAAAATTAATTTGGCAATATGTAGTAAAAATTTTAAAACACCCTATAAATGGTTACAAGAATAAACTCATTGGTATAGTTCAAGGTTTATTAACACATTTAAAATGAATGATAACATGAGATTGGAAATGATTTTAGTAATTATAAGAGAATATATATTTATTGTTTATCCTAATGTGTAACAGAAAGCAAACATTTCACAGAAGAAATTAGTTCCACACATATGAAACCTTTTTTTATATGAAAAAACACAACCATATTGACATAATGCCAGTTCTTAACAAAAATTCACTCATGTGTATTTAGGGCATAGATTTTTCTAGTAGAAACATTAGAAGCACATACAAAACCATTACATGCTATTAACAATACTTATCTTTTTAAAATAACCCCTTTGTTTTAATACTTGTTTTCATGTTTAAGTTATTTCATTTAACACTTAAAAATATGAAGCGTCTTTTTAAATGTTAAGATCATTCTACAATGCCTTTGGCTGGGCATGAAGTCATAGATGCTGTTAGGGTTTCTTTTGGTTTGGGAGCTGTGTGCTCACCTCACCAGTCAACACTGACTATTTATGCACAGCCAGATCCTAGTTTACTTGTTTGCTTTGTGTGTGTGTGTGTGTGTGTGTGTGTGTGTGTGTGTGTGTGTGTGTGTGTGTGTGTGTGTCTGCATTTGATTTTTTCAAAACGGGGTCTCACTATATAACTCTGACAGCCCTGGAACTCACTACATAGGCCAGGCTAGCCCAGACCTCACAGAGATCTACCTGCCTTTGCCTCCCAAGTGCTGGGAGCTGGGATATATGAGCTATTATCATTTTATAAGTAGTTGTTCAACTTAATAAGCTGTGGCAGTCAGGCTTTTGTCACTTGTTGTTTTGGTTCCTTGTTCTTAAATTTTACTTGTTTTCTGTGTAGGAGTATCTGCCCTTCCTGGATGTGTGTGGAGCATGACTGTAGCTGAGTTCATTTCAGGATCCGAGACGACATTGGATCGTCTGGAACTGGAGTTTACAATGGTTGTGAGCCACCATGTGGGTGTTAGGAGCTGGACATGGGTCCTCTGCAAGGGTAGGGTGTGCTCTTGAGCACTGAGCCATCTCCAACTCTTTTGTTTCTGTTTGTTTGTTTTGTTTGTTTTGTTTGGCTTGGCTTTTTGAGACAGTTGCACTGTGTAGCACCGACTTGCCTTAGACTCAGATCTCTCTGCCTTGGCCTCGGGAGTACTGAAACTTTCAGTATGTGTAGCCTTGCCTTGGTTTTCTTTGATGCTTTTGAAGTATACATATTCTTATGTCTGAGTTGAATTTAGGAACATAAGTGTCAAAAGTTTCAGCTCCAAAATCAGATGTTTTCTCCCCAATATTTCTATGCCGCCTGCTCAATGTCCCTAAGCCTTTTGACCACATTAGGACTTGGAGATGCTCTCTCCTTCGTTATTTTTGAGTTAAGATACATCACTGTGCTTTCGAAGCATTTACCCAGTATCTTTGAGGTATTCCAGAACTTCAACAGCCTTTTACAAGGTTTGGAGATTTCTGTCAAGACTGTAATGGATCGCTGTCACAATGCATTAATAAATAAATGTGTGTGTGTGCATGCCTGTGTGTGTATGCATGTGTTTGTGTGTGGGCATGCATGTGCACATGTGTGTATGTGTGTGTATACATGTGAGTATGTGTGTGCATGCGTGTGGCATAGGTGTGCCCTCATGTTGGTGTGTGCCTAAATGCATATATGCATGCACCTGAGGAGGACAGAGGTTGCTGTCTTTAATTATTTTTTATCTTATTTTTAAAATTTTTTGTTTTTTTTTCACATTTATGCTTTCACTCATCAAAGAGAAAACAAATAAGACATCAAGGCTCACGTAAGCACAACTCATGATATATAAATAGGGTTCCATATCACAATTTTTATGAAAATTTTGCGATTATCTAAAACATTTATAATTATTTTATATGGGGGAGAAACTGTTACGATAAAGAAAAGAGCAAGTAAAAAACCTCGAACATTTTGTTTATGATTTTCAACTCTGAACTATACAGTTCTGCTGGTAATATTTCACCTTAAGTATAAGTTAGTCTACGCTTTAGCTTATGGGCATCTTTAGCAGCTCTAACTGAAGAAGAAAACACAACAGACTGAAATATCACATGGGAAATTCCAACCTCATACACAACTCCAGAGACTGCACAAAGCCCCTTGATGCTTAAGTCTAGCACTAGCTGGGCATCTGAGGAGCAATAAGTGCATATATGTGTTCTTAGAATAAATGAATAAACAACTGAGTCAGGTTTCTTACATAAATACCCCGAAAGAATACCACAGAGCTAACCCCCAACAGTAAACAGCTTTACACCAAAGGAGTCTGAGATGTAAGGCTGTATTGTACCATCAACAACCATTCTCTAAAATATGCTGCTCAACCAGAAATTAAAACTTCTTAATGAAAAAGCTAAAACATGCTGGAAGTACATAACTGATCATTTTTATCGGGGGCCACTGATACGGCTCAGCTGGTAAAGGTGCCATTTGCCAAGGCTAAAGACTGCATGAACTTCAATACCTGGGACCCCATGGTGGAAGGAGAAAGCGAACTCTGGCAAGATGGTTTCCTTCCAACATATACACAGCGTGCGTGCATGCACACACACACACACACACACACCGCGTGCACACGCACACACATGTGCACACACAAGTAAATGTAAAGAAAATAAAGGACAGTGAATTCATTCTAACGATTTCATACCATAGCCACATTCATCCCTCCACCCCTCATATCCTCTTCTCATTTCCACCCTCTTCCCTCCTCTCACCACATTCCCATCCTTCTTTTGTGTATTTTTTTTTTTTTGGTTTATTTTGAGACAGGGTTTCTCTGTATAGTCCTGGCTGTCCTGGAACTCACTTTGTAGACCAGGCTGGCCTCGAACTCAGAAATCTGCCTGCCTCTGCCTCCCGAGTGCTGGGATTAAAGGCGTGCGCCACCACTGCCCGGTCCTTTTGTATATTTTTTATTTTGCTTTAATCCACAGGCTTAACAAAGGCCACCCGTTGACGCATGCATGGGTAAGTCACCAGTGGCTGTGTACTGAAGACAATGACTTCTCCAGCAGTTCTCGACTGCCGTTCCCTTGCTAGACAGCAAGTCTCAGGGGTCCTTTTATCTCAGGTTTTTTTTTTTTCTGGGTCCAGGGTTATGGATATTTACTACTGTGCCCAGATATTTACATGGGCTTGGGGACTCCAAACTCAGGTCTTCATGTTTGTGTGGCAGGAACCTTACCGAGTAAGCTGTCTGCGGCCTGCATTCTAGGCTGTTTCAACACAAGCTGTGTGTTGTCTCTCTAACCTGTCATGTTCCTGAAAGAAAACACTTCACCCTGTAAGCAGTGCCTCACCTTCAACTACTGCCAGTTTGGTTCTATTCACCATGTTAGTGTTAAAAAGGTAAGGCTATACTATACATTTGTTATGGTTACAATAATGTAAATAATATACCCACCTTATTATGATAAATAAGAAGAAACTCAAACAATCAAATTGCTGACTTTTATTACAGTTAAGTATTAGAATGTGGGAATTTTGGCCCTCCCTTATTTGGTAACTTTCTTAAATAATATGTTAAATGAAAAGCCATATTATTTGAATAAAACTTTAGCGTTTATCTTGTTTGAACAAATTACTTTCAGCTTACCAACTCTTTCGTCTTAAAGAGAATACTTCAGTGGATAAACTGTGTCTTCGAGCTTTGGATCAGGAAGAAATGCGGTTAAGTATAGCGCGATGTGATTAATGAAGTGATTGCTGAACTAAGATGACCCATGATGGGAAGCCAAGTGTGGAGACCCATTCTCACACTGTGAATTCAAATGCGATAATAAAGCCTTCATAAATACCTCCTGGTACTCACTACACAAGAGTCCCTGGAAATGATGTGCCAGGGGCACCAGCATTAGCATCTGTGACTGTATCACTTTTCCTTGAGGGAGCATAGAAAAGGGGTGTGTACCATCACCATGCAGTTACGGAGTGTGACACTTGTGACAGGTGGTGGAATGACATGAACCCAATGGGAGAGAAGACTGGATAATGCTTTGTTGCACCTCATTACTAAGACTGTAGTCTATCCACCATGTCCCGACAGCTTTCCTGAGCTTAGCACAAAATGGAGGACTCCCCTTTTTTAGTACGGTCTCCTCTTCTCCACTTGATCTGGGGAGCCCAACCCCTAAGTGGTGTCTACCTGAGGAATGCCAGGAAATCCTTGGCAAAATTACAGGTTGAACTTCCTGGAATGCCTCTCCGTGAAAACGAGGTTTGCCCATAACCTTTAAACCTCAGCCAATGAAACTTCACGCTAAGAAGAACCCCTCCCCATGGGTCATATATGCAGCCTTTGATTCACCCCAATGAAGTGTAGGAGCACAAGCTGTTTTGTTGACAATCTTCTTCTTGTTTTTCTTTTTCTTTTTCTTTTTCTTTTTCTTTTTCTTCTTCTTTTCTTTCTTTCTTTCTTTCTTTCTTTCTTTCTTTCTTTCTTTCTTTCTTTCTTTCTTTCTTTCTTTCTTTCTTTCTTTCTTTTCTCCTGAGACAGGGATTCTCTGTATAGCCCTGGCTGTCCTGGAACTCACTCTGTAGACCAGGCTGACCTCGAACTCAGAAATCTGCCTGACTCTGCCTCCCAAGTGCTGGGATTAAATGCCACCACTGCCAGGTTATATAGAGAGATGTTTTTTTTAAAGAGCTGTAACACTTAACTCTTGGGAGGAGATACCCCCTACCAGCATTCACTGACAGACCTGGATCCCGTGGATCCACCAGCTCAGACTTTGTTTTATCCTTTTCCCCACGGTGTGTGTGGGGTCCGGGATCTGTTCCATCCTTTTCCACCTGGTGTGCAGTAGCACCTGGACACCTCAAGGAAAAGAAGCAAAACAAAACAAAACAAAACCGGAACCACCGTGTTGCTGGGAGAAACAATGGAAAAATCTTGAAAGATGAAAGCAAGTAATGAGTGGTAGATGGGTTGAGAAAGGCATTATAGCCAAAGAGACAGTATGAAGTCAAGAAGATGAGACAGATTGCGACCTGGGGTGCATGAATCTGTGCTTAGTTTACTATGAATGAAGCCGTGAATAAGAGAAATAAGCAAAGGTCAGCCCGTGGAAATATTTTTAGCCTGGATCTCCGATACGAATTTGTGTTTTATGTGCTGAGCATCACAGGAAGTCACTGAGATGAGCTTGAGAATGACATAATCAGGTTTGCAATGTGATAACCCCGGTGACAACAAATGTACTGAAGAGGAGCAAAGATGGAGTGTGAGAGCAGCGGCCATCAGCTAGACCAAGTGGAAAACCGGCATGCTGGAGCTGCCGGTGATGGGAAGGGGCGGTACCCTGGCCATTCGAGAAAAGTGGGAAGATTGGAAAGGGTAGTGTTAAGCTTTTGAGAACTCTCTCTTCTTCTGTGCCTAATAGTCATATCTTATAATCCAGCAATCCCAGTTGCGCAGTCAAAATAATTGAAAGTATGGCCTTAAAGAGGTACTGCATCCAGGGTCATTTTGGTTCTGCTGACAGCAGCCAGGAGATGAGAAGGTTCCAAGGACCCCCAGTGCTCACTCGATGAACACGGCGAGGTGGTGCGAGAAGCAAGGAGGCCACACCACACCCTAAAAGATGGGAGAACTTTGAGGAGTTAGGACACTATACCGCTGTATTTAGCGAGACATCTCCAACAGTTGAGTGTGCAGAAACAGAAAGTATGGGTGTTGAGCGCAGGCTGTGTGGGGGTGGGGCTGGAAGTCGTTTAGCTGGTATGAAGTTTCAGTTTTCTAAAAAAGTCCTAGAGGGATGTTTTAAAACAATATAAATACGCTCATCGCAACTGAACTGTGCACACAAAAACAGGGAAGGTGGTGCGCTGGTTAGTGTTGTTTGTTTTTTGTCAACTTGACACAACCTAGAGTCGTCCAAGAAGAGGGAATCTCAGGTGAAAAAATACCTCCATCAGGTTGTCCTGTAGACAAGTCTGTATGGCATTTCCTTGATTAGCAATTTGTGTAGGAGAGCCCGGCCCACTGTGGGTGGTGCCATCCCTAGGCAGGTGGTCCTGGTATCTATAAGAATGGTAGATATTGATAAGGCATGGTAGGTATGCCACTAACCAATATTCCTCTGTGGTATCTGCTTCAGTTCCTACCTCCGTGTTCCTGCCCTGCTTAGGTTCCTGCCTTGGCTTCCCTTAGAAACAGACTATGATTGAGATACATAAACAAAACAAAACAAAACTTCCCTTTCCTCCTCCAAGTTGATGTTTATCATGGTCTTTGTCACAGCAAAAGAAAGCAAAGGAGAACAGATGATACAGATGATAAAGTTTATGTTAATTCAAGTACTTTTCCATAATTAAAAAAGTATACAAAAGTAAAAATTGTTCATATTAGATGTGGGAGATAGAAAGTTGGGGGACTATATGTTAATTTAGAGGATCTTGGCTGGGGTAGGAGCTAACTGTATAATAAACTGTATAAATAAACTGTATAAAGCGAATGGGTATGAGGAAGGACTTGCCATGAAGATTATTGTAGATCCTAGGGTACTTCTCACAATCTCCTGCTTGCCCAAATGCTTTCAGTCCTGCAGGGATACATGGCTTCCATGCTGCTGGCAAGGCCCCCAGTGCAGAAAGTGTACTCATTTCTCTACCCCAAGTATTTCTCATCAAGTCTGGCGTCATCAAGGAGCACATGGGTGCATCCTGCATGTAGGAGGAAGTGGAGTTGATAGGTCATGCTCTGACCTCTCATTCTCCTATGAGTCAGTTGTTGAGGTAGTTTCTCTATAGTGCCCAGGACATCTGAGTCTTAGATGCTGATTCTGGTAGCCAACTATATAGTCTCTCTGCTCCCTCTTTCCTCCCCCTCTCTCCATCTCCCTCCTTCCTTCCTCTCCTTTCCTTCCCTCCCTCCCTCTCTCCCTCCCCCTTCCTCCCTCCCTCCCTTCCTTCCTTCCTCTTTCCCATCCTTCCCCCCCCTCTCTCGTTCTCTCTCTGACACTGAACACTATGCTTCATCCTTTTCTTCTTCCAGTGAATTAGTGGTGACCAGACACAGCTCTAGATCCTTCTCAGAGACTCTTCTGTCTTTGCTTCCCATCTTGTGTGAGCAGTGGAATCTTCTCTACCCGCCTTCCTTGTACTTTTATTCTATCAAAATGCAAAGCAGAGAGGGTTTTTTGGAGAGAAAGCGAACATGCCTAGTAAAAACACGTTTGACTCTGTTGGATTTTCATCTTTCTACGAGTTTGCCCCTGCAGCAGATAGGTGGGTTTCTGTGCTGCTTCACAGAGGTAGGACCCCATCCTGCCCAGGTGTCACATCGTATTTGATGCATGAAGTCAGAAATGGGAGTGAAATCTGGAGAAATCCAGGATCTTTGGCACTCTTCCAAAGGCTAAAAGAAATGGAAGGTGCTTGCAACCTGGGAAAAATATAACCTTAAAAACATGAAATCAAAACTCTGTTCTCAAAGAATGACAGATTTAGAGGATGAAGGGATGACCACTCTGGCCTTGAGTCACAGTGTCCTCCCCTTCACAGGTCAATGTCAGCAATCACCTTTTCTGGCGGTCATCTTCCCGTAAGTACACGAAGCTCTCATGCCAGGCATCATTGTCACCTGCTTCCCGTCTCAGATGTATGTCTAATTTCTCTTGCCTTTTCTTAAAAACAAAACTTCCCCCTTTTATTAAGCTCAGAGGACTTATTACTTTGACTTCAGTTTAAAGAGGATCATTGGACACTGAATGTCATTTAAAGGATGTGAATTCAAAGATTTTTTTTTCTTAAATCAGTAGTACTTTAAAGCATGAAAGACACTAAAATCCCTTAGAGTTGTTGCTGTAAAAGATGGAGAACATCCGGTGCGCTCTCTTACATTAATTCGCAAGCTAATGAGAGTCACATCCTTCTAGGGATACATAGAAAGCTGCGCACCAATAGCCTCAGGACTATAACACACTCTTTCTCCCTTTAAGGCGGTTTGACTGAAGCCGTGTATAATATTGATGAAGTTTGAGATCAGACATGGATGTGACTTTTTCTTATTGTACCTGTTTCGACGTCATTTGTTTTCTATTTGAAGGTCCCAGAGTGATCATCTCACCCTTTCTCACCCCAAGATTTTGTCTTTCACAAGTGAGGAGAAGCTGATACAGGAAAGGGGAACCAGACCCTCCCAACCTTACCCCAACCTCCAAAGTGCTGGAATAGCATAGATGAGCTACAACCTGGTCAATGTGTTTCTTAAACATCTTCCCTTGCTGACTCAATGCAACAGTGAGCAAAAGTAGAATCGTGACTCCGGTGAGCTCACGTGACTCTCCGGGCTGCTGTTTATTCGGTTGTGGCTTGAGTGAAAATTTGATAGTCCGTATTTGAGGGCCCCGGTCACCGGCTTGGCCTGTTCCTGAAGATTAAGTATATAAAGGGTTCATGCTCTTTGAGTCCGCTTATCTCTAGAAAACTTGAGGAACTCACCCACTTTGCACAAACCCACATATGGGAACAGGTGTGCACCACCTCGCTCTTGAGTGCTCCTGTCTGTTGTATGTTCCCTTGCCTCTCCCTGTTGGCCCATCCAGTTGCAAAGCTTTGGGAAACCAAACTTTGTAAACATCCGAGTCTTGGCAATATTTCAACCCCAGACATCCTTTTAAAAATTAAATTATTTGGGGGTTTTATACATGCGTATGATGTGTTTCAATCAAATATATTACCCCCATCCACGCCCCTCAAATTTCTCCCCATTCCTCCTACTTTCCTTCTCAACTTCATATACTCTTCTTTTAAACCTCCTGAGTCCACCTAGCGCTTTACCGTGTGCAGGAGTGTAGGACCATGTCCCAGAACATGGGCTAATTTCTGAGAGGCAACATCCCTGACTCACCCTCGGTAACATCCATTACCAAAAACTCCTGAGTTAGAGGTTCAACTTCATGAGCCCTCCCCAGTTCATGTTAAGATTTTGATGGACTCGGTTTAGTGTGGGTCATGTGCACATAGTAACAACTGTTGAGTTCATCATGCATTCGTCCTAGCCTGCCGCTGTTCTGGTAGCATCTCTGGCAGCCCTCCTTTAATAGGACAGCCTCTCTTAGAGTTTAGTGCCCAATATAAACTACGAAAAGTCATCCAACTACAGGTGAAGTGTCACTAATTAAGAGGTAAGCGCGTACCAAAAAATAATAAAGATTTCACATTTATTTCGTTCCGTCATGATGATAGGCTTTGCTGCCGGGTTTCTGTCCTCACCCCGACTCTTGACCCCCTACCCAGATCCCTGTGCCCCTGACTCTCAATTCACACAGATTTTGACCAATCACTGGATGAATTGTAGTTGAGTGTGATATTAAAAATTAAAAAAAGTCTGTTTCTTTCAGTCCAGTGCTTGAAGAAGACATTAGAGCAAATATTGTTTGGGAGGGAGACCAGCAGTACCTACCACACACTTGGCCTGTTTTTTCACTTAGGTGTGTGGGGAGACAGCATTACGATGATTTAGCTGTGCAGAAAAAGTTCTGTTTGGACGCAACAAAGGAACATTTTGTAAAGGATGGAAACCTTTGAAAATACAGCACGGGAGGACCTAATCTAGGTATGGTGTGAGTCTGGAAACGCTTCTTAGAAAAGTAGATTTTCAACGGAAAAAGTGAAATGAAGAAGCAAAAGAAAAATGTGGCGTTTGTGGAGGGTTCATTTTAAAACTCAGAAATCCAAATACCTTCCTCTAATCTTTCCGCACAGTTGCGTTTCTCAGGTTTTCTGTGAAGGATCAAATCTCATATGGCTTCTCTTCAAATTGCATATTTATCATTTTAAATTTATGATTAGTATGTGTGTGTGTGTGTGTGTGTGTGTGTGTGTGCGCGAGTGACTAAGGGGGTGAGGGGTGGGAGGCACTGGTGCCGTGCTGTATGCGGGGGAGTGTGCAGGTGTCATGGCACATGCGTAGAGGTTGGGGTAACAACATCNNCCCCCCCCCCACCTTACATGAGTTCAGAGAATTAAACTGAAGCTGCCATGCTTGAAGCACATGACACGTGCCTTTACCTCCTCCCCCCCCCCCCCAGATATCTCCTCGGCCTTACATATCTATAGCAGACTAAAACCACATTAAAGTCTCAGTTGTAGTGATAGTTGTATAACTATGAGTTCATCAGAACTCAGTTAAGTACACTTCAGAAGATGAGTTTTACCGCATAGATGTTTTAAAAAATCAAATCAAAATGCAAATTAACTGTGCTGCTGGCTACTGCCATCGGGTTCCTCTCTCAGCTTCACCCTGAAAGCAGCAAGGAGATGACCGCAGAACCGAGAGCTTCTCGTACTGTGAGCTTCTCCTAAACCCTAATCTACACACACACACACACACACACACACACACACACACACACACGTACACACATGCACACACACACGCACACACACACGTGCACACGCACACATGTACACACACGCATACACATGCACACACATGCACACACACGTACACACACGCGCGCGTACGTACACACACGCATACACACATGCACACACACGCACACACACACGCACATGTACACACACACGCACGCATGCACATACACACGCACACACACACGCACACACACACACGCATGCATGCACATACATGCGCGCACATGCGAACACACACACACACACACACACACACACACGAATGCACTCACAGGCATGCACGCACTCACGCACACAGCAGACAGAAGAATGGAATAGCCCCTCTTGATTTGACTCGTGAATTCCTTTATATTTTTAACCCCAGAAGGTTTCTGTAACATGCCTTCAAAATGTAGGCAGGCTAGGGAAATTCCCCGACGAAAGTATATATGCTTTGTAACTTACTGATTTGACAAATGGAGTGTCAGTTTAAGGCTTTATTCTGGCACCACATGACAGGTGCCTTTGTTATCTGGAAGAGATACAGCGACCCTCCCGGAGAACACATGATGTAGGCAACTGGACATCATCACTTCAGTAACCGAGAAGGCTCGGGAGATTGTTTCCTAACCTCTAAGACTCTGCTAGGATCGTTGTGAAGTTGGAGGGCTGTCATTTCTACACACGTCATCTAGTATTATTATCTCTGATATTTATGTCAAAAGAAATCCCTTGCGATATTTACAACTCCCGGTGAATTGCATTTTCTTTATAGAATTGAAGCCATCTCACTTAGAAAGGGAAAACCCGTTGTAAAATGTGGTCTTCCACTGCCTGGAAAGGGTTTCCTGTCCCTTCTTGTGCACAGGGTGGGCAGTACCAATTTACAAGCTACATCATTTTCACATAAACAGTACAGAGAGACAGGCCTGGGTGCTGTCCCTACTTTACAAAGGAGGAAAATAAGACTTAGAGAGCTGGGCTGGTGAGATGGCTCAGCAGGTAAGAGCACCCGACTGCTCTTCCAAAGGTCCAGAGTTCAAATCCCAGCAACCACATGGTGGCTCACAACCACCCGTAACAAGACCTGACTCCCTCTTCTGGACAACTACAGTGTACTTACATATAATAAATAAATAAATCTAAAAAAAAAAAAAAAAGACTTAGAGAGCTTAGAACGTTTGCTCCATGTTGGAGAGCCAGGAATTTGGAGAGGGAGACTTACCTTAGAATTTGTGTGCTTCCTGTTCCATCATCATCACCATCATCATCATCATCACCCTCCTCCTCCTCCTCATCATCATCATCATCACCCTTTTACAGTCCAGTCCTTATCCACCTCCTGTTCCTCATCCCATTCCTCCTCCCCCATCTACAAGAGGATGTTCCCACCTCCACACTCCCACACCATCAGACCTCCCCACTCCCTGGGGCCTTAAGTCTCTTGGGGGTTAGGTGCATCTTCTCTCACTGAGGCCAGACCAGGCAGTCCTCTGCTGTATATGTGTCAGGGGCCTCGTATCAGCCGGTGTATGCTGTCTGGTTGATAGCTCAGTATCTGAGAGATCTCAGGGAACCAGGTTAGTTGAATCTGCTGGTCTTCCTATAGGGTCACCCTCCTGCTCAGCTCCTTCCAGCTTTTCCCAAATTCAACCACAGGGGTCATCAGCTTCTGTCCACTGGTTGGGTATAAGTATCTGCATCTGACTCTTTCAGCTGCTTGTTGGGCCTCTCAGAGGGCAGCCAAGCTAGGCTCCTGTCTGTAAGCACATCATAGCATCAGTAATAGTGTCAGGCCTTGGAGCCTCCCCTTGAGCTGGATCCCAAGTTGGGCTGGTCACTGAATTTCCTTTCCCTCAGTCTCGTCTCCATTTTTTGTCCCTGAAGTTCTTTTAGACAGGAACTATAATCTTTATGTGTGTGCTGATTTCTTCTTGCTGGAGGATCACATCTTGGGTCTGTTCATGTTAGTAGCAAAGTACAAGCCCCTCCCATTTTCATGGACCAAAGCTTCTGTGATTTCTTATAAGGAGCTAAGCAAAGGCCAGTTAAAGCCAGTCTTTAACACTGACATAGGTCATTCCTTTACTTCTCTTCTTATCTCTCTTTGTTTGTAGCAGTTTGGCGCCACCACCAGCCTTGGCCAGCATGATTCTTCTCCTTAAAACACATTGACCTTTCAAATTTCTAACTTGACTACATTCAATTTTTTTTCCACCAAAAAGGCCTATTATATTCGGCTTACAGTGGCGGGTAACATCTGTCCAAACAGACCCCAGGCCATATCAAATTGCATGGTTAAAAAGTCCTAACGTACTTTGCAAATATATCCAAGTAAAATTCTTTAAGCTTCAAATTTGTTTCTTGGTTTCTAATCGATGGAGAGACTGACGTGGGAATGTATGAACAACTTCATCTCTAGCAACTTATATGGCATGAAGTCATTCAACTCAGTCGTGAGATTCTCTATTTTTGAACTACCATGGCACGAGGGTGCTTGCTGTAAAATATTCTAACATGGAGACCTGAAGCAAAAACCCTCTTTTTTAAAGAGTAGACAGAAGTCTATCCGGGGGGTCCCACACACCCCGAACTCCTGCAGCTGCTGGAGGCAGAAGAGATTCAGTCACTTGTGGCTCTTACATAGGTGCAACAACAGAAACAGATGCTGTTGAAGACATTGGAAAACACACGTGGGTCTTTTCGGTCATCACCTTCCTTTTCTTTGGTGTTGTCCTTCGGGATAAAGGCAGCTGTGGCCCTCCCATGTTCACTGGAGTTGCCTTTAGCCAATCAACCGCCCAGCAGGCTGCACACGCTTGTAAAGAGATGCTACATCATTCTCTCCTACCGTAAATCATGATGTTTAAAATCATTAATTTTATTTTATTGTCCCCACTTCTCCAAGTCAAATGAATTTAATTAAGACCTTTTTATCATTAGAATTGTGCCTTTTGTGTATTACAAAACTTTGTTATTTAGACATACTTAACACAAAAATTGTATTTGTGCAGTGATTTCACATTTACAGTAACACTTATGCTCTCATTTTCTGCTAAAAACAAACAAACAAACAACAACAACAACAACAACAAACCAAAAACAAAAGATGGCAAGATAAAAATTACCTCCCAATTTTACAGAAAAGGAGTGTTAAGTTCTGAGGTTCGATAGATGCTAGTCAGTTGCTATGTGCTCATGTGCTGGGGTGGGCTGTAGGGTTGGTTCCTGTTATCAACTCTTTAGTTTTGAAGCACTGTGGGCTTCCATTCTCTGCCCGTATTTCTTTGCTTTGCATCTGTGTAGGTGGCACAAAGAGTCAGGCCCATCTGTCACACTGTCCCTGTCCTTTGGTACCAAATCCAACCGTGTTCGATGCTCCAGTGGAGAAATTCCCACAGGGAGAGAGATCTCATACGTTATGTGGTGTTGCATGTGAGTGCATCTAAGAGCAGGAGTGAATGCTCAAGGTGTCTCTCTCTCCTGTTCCCATTTACCCAGCCAGTACGTAGACCTGAAGAGAATATCCCAAAAAACAGCACCGTTGGGGCCATTTGCCACATTTAAAAACAATGCCATGAGACGGAATGCCTGTCGCAACTCTTCAAGTCTCCTGGGGCATAAGTTGAGGCCCCTGGGACGGATGCTCTGACATGACCCAGTAGAGTTTGTTTATGCACTCTACATACTTATTGGGTGCCCACAGTCTGTTAAGTATGATTTGTGTACATTGCCTAACTTTGGACACAGGAAACATTCCGATTTCCATCGAGCTTACACACTAAGCAACAGATTGAATCAGACAGCTCTCACAATACTGAAATCCTCCTGCAGCAGGTTAGAAGGTGATACACTGCTATGAAGATTCAAAAGCCGAGCTTCTGGAACAAACTCCTGAGCTTGAACCTCAGCCTTCCAAACTTCACGAAGTGCGCCTGTTTCTTAGCTTCTTTGTGCCTCATATGTGTTAGTGACCTAAAAGGAAACAAGACGATGGTTCCTGTTTCTGAAAAATTCTGTGAGCATCTGATGAATTAGTGCCTGACCAGAATGCTTGCCTTACAGTACAGCCTTTGTAACTGTGAAAAGAGAAATAAAGACCATGACTGCCCGGGAAGGAATCAGAATGCAGCACAGATCTCACAGAGGGGCTTCTTCTCACAGACTTGCTCGGATGTGAGAAGAAAACATCGGAGAAAAGACTTGGAGCGGTAAAGGAGTTAGCCAGCCTCAGCAGAGGAAGCAGCCCTGGTGGATCTGGAGAGGAGGAGGTGGTTGCCCAGTTGGAAGAACTGCGGGGAAGCCAGGGTGGCCTCAGTAGAGAAAACCTCACCAGGTTGGGACTTGAAGGTCACTTCATGACACTTATTTTGGATGAAATAGGAGAGTGTGAGCCGGGCGTGGTGGCGCACGCCTTTAATCCCAGCACTCTGGAGGCAGAGGCAGGTGGATTTCTGAGTTCAAGGCCAGCCTGGTCTACAGAGTGAGTTCCAGGACAGCCAGAGCTATACAGAGAAACCCTGTCTTGAAAAAAAAAAAAAAAAAAAAAGAAAAAAGAAAAAAAAAGGAGAGTGTGTTATAAACTGATGATAGCTTTATGAAAAGATTACTTAGCTATGATGAGATCAAATTGCAAAGAGCCCAAAGCAAAGAGACCTGAGGTTGCAAACATCCATGGACAAAAGGTGCAAAAGGTGTGATGGCCACTTTATTCTATCTGGATGCAATGGGGGAGGGTAAGGGTGAATTTACGACCAAGTTACATTTTGTAGATAAAAGGATTCTTTATAAATTGAATATGGAGCATATAAGGAAAGAAAACCCCAGCAATGAACACAAGAGTAAAATCCTCTAGCAATTCTTGTCTTCCCTCCTTTCTGTGTGCAATATTTTTAACTTACCTTAAATTCCCCTTTGGAGTTAAGCGCAAAGAGCCCATCTTAGAGTAGGAAGGACCAAGGTGCAAGGAAAGGATCTTGGTGTTATGAGAGACAATGGGGCGGAGGCAGGAAGCACATCTGCCTGGAGGAGGAAGACTGACTGGCAGCTCCCCCAGAGAGCATCCCAGAGAACAGTTCCAACTGGAGTAGGTGCAGAAGGATCCTTAGGAGACCCAGCTGTGTGGGCAGTTCTTCACAGCAGGAGGCAGGCTCCAGAAATGTCCCTGTGCCAGCATGAATTTCTATACATCCTGAGCCCAGGCAAGAAAGGGATAGGACATCCAATAGTGAACAATAGTGCTGAAATCTCTTTGGAAAAGAAAAACCCATGAGCTATTTATTTTTGCTTATTCTCATTCCCCAATGTCTGCTCCGTTTTGACCCCTTCCTTCTCCATATAAGGATATAAGCTGTTGTCAATATCTAACCTGTCCAGGAAATACTGATTATTACGGGATTGATTATGTTTTTTCTAGGGATGTCTAGTACAGCATATTTAACTGCTCCTTGAAGTACCAGTCTAGTGCCACCAAGTCCCTCAGAATGCTCCTTTTCTGGACTTTATAGAACAAATTTGCTGGGCTTTCCTGTTAATATCATTGCTTCCTTTCCTCTCATAGCCTTTCTTCTTCTCGTATCAGGTGGGTAATCACCCACAAAATCGTTCCGACCTGCTAAACTAGAGCCTCCCTTAAAAAGTTCTCCCGGACTCTGAGCACGTTCCTTTGCTCATGAACAGATGTCACAGCCCCAGGCTGCATTCCTCTGGGGTAGACAGAGGAAGGTTAAGAAACTCATGGGCTTCTTCTGTTAGAAGTCAGTAAGCTGCCATTTGTTCCTCCCGGGACCCTGGGCTCATCCTTTCTTCTGACAATCCGAAAGGTTTCCAAGACCCCATGACAGCACTGAGTGGCTCTCCTAACAGGTGTTCCTCCAAATAACCAGACAACAGGTGTGAGCCAGGGTATCTGGAATAGAAAACATAGCTCAGTTTTGAAAATGATTACTATAATTAAGCTCTATGGTAATGCAAATGATAACCACACACACACACACACACACACACACACACACACGCACACGCACACGCGCACGCGCACACACACACACACACACACACACAAATCCTCTGGCCACTTGGTTAAGGAAATGATTGAGAACAAATTAGCCAGCATTACAGTATACTTTCTTACTGCTTTTGGGGAGACCTTTAAACAACTATTCAGCATTACTGAGGAACGTTTCCCATAAGGACCCTACCCAGGGTTTGCTCTCAATGGTGTAGAGCAGGAAAGGTGAGAAAATGGATTCTAATGAGAGTGCCACAGTAGGTTTGTTTGCTCAAGAGTGACTGATACCACATCAAGTCTTACTGTGTGTCCTCTGGTCACCTCAGGAACTGCTTCATTCATAAGCAATACGAATTTCGATTCTTGAGGGGCATGCCTTGTCTGCCCTTCCTTCCTTCAGAATTGTGCAGAAACCTCTAAGACAGGGCAGCCAGAATGATTTACAAAAGGTAACATGTCCCCCCCATCCTCCCATTTCCCCTCCTCCCTCCCTCTTCCC
>NC_034602.1:86690669-86713727 GCF_900095145.1 Mus pahari
CTCCCATTTCCCCTCCTCCCTCCCTCTTCCCACCCCCCCATCCTCCCATTTCCCCTCCTCCCCCCCTCTTCCTTCTGAGATAGGATTTTGCCATGTTGCCCAGGCCAGTCTCCAACTCCTGGGTTCCACGTGATCCACCTCCTCAGTGAGCAGGGAACTGCAGGCAAGCGTTGCTGACTACTGTGCCCAGAACTCCTTCTTTTCCTTCCCCTCCCCCTCTCTCCCCTCTCCCTTTCCCTCTCCCTTCCTCATACAGCTCCTCTTCTCTCTTTCCATTTCCCCTCCACCCCTCACTGTCTCCCCTTCTCCCCTCCCCCTAGTCTCTCATCCAGGAGCTAGGCTATGAAGGTTGGACATCTTTCATTGCTCTAACCCAGTCAGCTACAGGGATGGAAAACAAATGTATCAGACCCAAGCAGGAATTATAGCAACATGATTTTCTGTTTGCGTATCTATGGTCATAATAATCAAACTGATTCACATAGGTTAGAGCTGTGTTCTACTTCAGATTTCTTGGTTTGCAAGGGAGAGGAATGGGGGTATTGGGTAGAGTTCAATTCCAGCTAGTATATACTATGGGTTATCAATAATTCCCACACGACTTTGAATAAACAGTCTGGACTTTTAAATTAGCTGTTGTCTAGTTAGGAAAGAGTGGCTTGAAGAAACCAGAACGACTGTCCAAGTAATCCTCCTTGTAGAGGCTGCAGCAGCAGGATATATTCCTCCCTCCCTCTCTTCCTCCCTCCCTCCTTCCCTCCTTTCCTTTCCTTACTTTGCTTCATTCTTTTATTTTTTTTTTTTCTTAGCATCTTTTGGCTAAGCTAAAAAAAAAAAAAAATCACCACTTCAACTTCTAAAAGAAAGTACAGAGCAAATCTTTCCTGAGTATGTTTTGCCTAAACCAGGTGTGAGGGGCACGCCTTTAATCCTGGCACTTGAGAGACAGTGCCAGGTAGATCTAAGTGAGTTCATGGTCAGCGTGGTCTACATAGAGAGTTCTAGGTCAGCTAGGGTTACTTAGCAAGACCCTGTTTCAATAAACCAACAAATAAATATTATGTGTCCATTTTTCTTGGAAGAACAAAAACTACCATCACACCAAACTTAAACAAATATCCACATGTGCTATTGTCGACAGCATCTTTCAAATTTTGTACACACTCTCCAGATGGCTGCACGGCTATGTCTTCCTCCTCCCCGATCACAGGGGGCGGGGGGGGGGGAGGGAATGTTCACCTGAGTGCACACACCCAGTTTGAGAAGGTATCTTCAGAGTCCCTCCCTGAATGAAGCCTTTGGGTTGGCTGGTGAAGAGAACATTGTGAGGTCAGCACTCTCCAATCAGCTTAGGGCCTGATGCTGCTGTTCACATCCCACCTTTTCCATTTGACAGGAGAAGAATTTCCCAGGGGACAACTCAACATTTCTCTTCTTCCTATCCCCTCCCCTACCTTCCTTAATGCTTTCCGGTTTGCTGTGGCTTGCCTTTCTGGATACAGATAAACCATTCAGAGGGTTAGATAGACCTATCTGAAGAGCAGGCCTGATTTTCTTCCTTCTTCTTCACAGATGGAAAAAGCCTGTGATCTCTCGCCCAGTGTCCCACGGTAACCTGCTGAGACCCGGGACGCCGAACTCACCCCATGTGCACACAGTATGTTCTTTGACATGATTAGAAATAGATAGGATAGTGCCTGTAACAACAATCTGTCACATACTGCTATTGTCTATGGATCTGTGCAGGGCTGCAGAGGGCTCTGTATTGAAGGAGGGAGGGCGTGAGTAAACCGAGAGTATGACTTTGGCATCCGTAATAAATAAATAATCCTCCAGACATTTCATCTACTGTTGACCATCTAATACTTTTAAAGTAGTTATTTCTCCACTGTTGGATCTTGTGCTCTGAGATCATTTGACAGTGTTTTTGGGGAAATTGGTACATGAATTTATGCGTAAGCTCAAACATGAACAGTCGCTAGGTTAGTGCAAAAGCCTAGGAACTGAGCTATACTGAGAAAGATAGAGCTGACTTCATTGAGCTCATTCAGATTACAGAAGGTCTCTTTACATCTGATGCCGCAAATGCCGAAGAGGGCAGCGACCAATTCCAACCATCACCCGCTTTGTAGAGAGACCAATGGACTCTCAAGACAAGGGCAGAGATCTAATCCTCTTCTGCTCTCCTTGACTTTCTCCTTCCACGGAAGGGCCTTCCCACCCTTCTCAACCTGTTCAGCCTGCTCCTGTAGCCATAGGCAATTTGACTGCTGTGCTGGCTGCCCACTTGGCTGGTGGGAAGCCAGGCCTGGAGGTGATTGGCGGTCATGGCAACAGCGTGGTCTAAGGGCCGCAGGTCAGCTCCTAACTCTTCCCACAAGACAACCTTGTTGCTTTTCGTCTTCAGCTGTTTTAACAAGAGCGGATGGCTTAGAAAGCACGTAACTGAGCCACACAGTGCCAGCCAGAGTCTGAGAAGTCTGAGCTCAAGGCACCTTATGGCTAGGCTCTTACTTTCTTACATGGTGGCAGGGGCGAGGAGGGAACCAGGTCTTTCCTATCCCTTTTTATAAGAACACTGATTCAGGAGGAGCCCGACCCAAGAGCCCACTCACTCCTCAGAGTTCCACTACCAAGTACCATGATGCCGCAATTTAGAGTTTCAGCGTGAACTTTGAGACAACATACACACGAAGTCTGCAGCAAACTTCTTGAAACTTTGTATGGCATCCCTGAGAACCTGCCTAGTGAAACATGGTGTGTATTGTTATGTGGACATAGCCTCTTAGTAAGGAAGGGAGGCAGAAATGGTGGGAGCCACATAACCCTTTAAAAGCAGAGTTAAAAGCCGGGCCTGGTGGTGCAGGCCTTTAATCCCAGCACTCGGGAGGCAGAGGCAGGCGGATTTCTGAGTTCGAGGCCAGCCTGGTCTACCAAGTGAGTTCCAGGACAGCCAGGGCTATACAGAGAAACCCTGTCTCAAAAAACCAAAAAAAAAAAAAAAAAAAAGCAGAGTTAAGGCAGCTTTTGTAGAAAAAAAAAAAAATTCTGACTGTCTCCTCATATCAAGAAGAGGCCTTACCTTCCAATGTTATGAGTCACAGACCCTCAAACATACAAACCTTACCAAGGACTTGCATCACCAGAAGCAGAGATTTGGCTCAAGTGGAGCTTTGGGGTAGAAGTCTAGGCAAGGTCCTGGCACTGGAGTCTGCTTCCAAGTAGGAGAACCTCTAGGATGGCTTGCACTGCCCTGGGTGATGCACCCTTAGCCATTATCTGCATCCTTGCCCACATCCTGGTCCTAGCATGATGCACATTTAGAAGGGATGCCTCAGCAAAGCTAGGCCTTGGCTTACAACCAGTGCAAGGTCATTAACAGTGAACCTGTTCTTTAGGTTAAAGGAAGCCTTCAGCTGAACCTCTAATCTTCTTCGGCTTGTGAGGTCTATACTGTGTCTTTCTTACAGATGATTTCTGGGGCTAGAAACTCCATCAATGATGCAGCTGATATTCTTCTCAAATAGCAGATTGGAAGGGTCCAGATGCTAAGGTCAAGGAAAAGGGAGTCTGGGGTGTTGGGGCTTCCAAATTTGAGGTTTAAATCAATAAGTGAGACTGAGGAAACAGGACGGTAGAAGGCCACCATGTTGGGATGGGGCCAAACAGACGGCACACCCCTAGCCTGGAGCCTAGGTCATTGGTGGAGTCAATCAGCCTCCAGAGCGTTTTATTGCTCTGTTAGGCAGCAATGAGTACTTGCACAGGCTCTTCTAGAACTACTAGCTTCACAATGCAGACAGCTAAGCACATAGGGCTTTTTCCAGGTCTAGCCTCTCAGCTCTGAGAGACTGGGAAATGGGGAATGAATGACACCATGGGGCAGGCTATGGGCACAGGCTTTTAGGAACTGTGTCCAGGTTTCAGTGGCTCATAAATAGCAACTGTGGGACTAACCCCAGCAGGGGACTTAGGGTGACTGCCTTTTAGAAAGCCACCCGAGAGAATGAAGAGAATGTGGTATAGAGTCACACTCATTTTGGGAGCAGCCAAGATGTTGAAAGGAGAGATTGTCGCCTCCAACAGTGAGTTTCCTCTGAGCCCAGCTCTGGCTGAGACCAGCTAGTCATGTGTGAGAGAGGATGTGAGCACCGCAGGTATGCATAGCACTGGTGTGTGGAGCATTAGCTAAGCTGCAGAGGAAAGCTGGCTGGCTTGGTCATCCAGCTCACTGGCAGGTGACAGGCATGCTGTTATTGTCTCAGTTCCTCTGGCTCTTTTTTGCAGCCCCCACCCCTTAAATAAACACAATCCCAGTTTAACTGTCTTTCATAAATATTAAATTAATGGCAATTTCTCTATTTGCTTAGATGCAGCAACAGGGGCAGGGTTTTAGACACACATGTACACACTTCTGCCTTCTGAGAAGAGAGCTAAGTTGCTTTGCCAAATTTAATCACTTTCCCCAAAGCACCTGGGGTTTGTCTCTTTTTAGTGCGCCCCACCCAAACTCTTGAATGCCAGAAAAAGTTCATCTGGCCAGGCCCTGAACTGAGACAGACTAAAGCCTGAGCAGGTGGTAGCCTTCCTTAGGTAAGGGTTTGACCTTCAACTTGGTTCTTACCAGAAACAAGAGTAACACAGGTACTGACTGCCTCGGCTGAAATGGAGATCAACGAGTAAAAAGTCAAGAGGCTGAGTTTCAGTTTTAGAAAACTCTCGGAGTCCTCTGCTTTCCCCCACCCCGCAACAGGGGGATGACCAGACAGCTAAGGAAGAAGTTACTCCAGCTGCTCCTCCCATAGACTCCTTAGGATGGGAGCTGGTGACCCAAGTTAGTTTTAGGCAGTGAATTGTGTGACACTGTGAGTCCCACTGATGTCATCCAGAGACACCAAAGGGGGCCTAAACCATGTAAGACTAAGGGTTTCCTTTTCAGCAGGCTCACCACACAGTATCTCAGCATGCTAAATTCATCCACTCTAGAAGAAGTGACTCTGCAAACAGGACCTTTTGGAAGGAAACTGGAGTTGTTCTCAAAGTTCAGGGCTGTCCTGAGAGAGATTTGTGCTGTGACGCACACCAGGGAGCACCAAGGCTCAGTTCACAATCTTTTGTGTTCCCTTTAGTGACTTCCTGTGTTGATCAGGTGACTGGCTGTCTGCTGCCTTGCTGTGTCCTACTCTGTCCCCCAGCCTCGGGAGATTTGCAATTCTGAAAACAAATCTACATCTGTTTTATAGGTTTTCACTATGAAGATAGGAAACCTGAAGCAGATACGCAGTAATGAATAAAACCATGTCTTAACATCACGCATGATTGATGTGAGCTGACCCCATTGGCTGGCTTCACTGACTTTTCGTTTTAAATGACCAATGAATGATATATCATAGCGTAGTTTAAAGTTTCAAATATGTTTTCAGACAGAAATATTCCAAGAATGCAAGTCAGGTATATTTCTCAGATAAATAACAGCCATAGCGTTACGTACAGGGAAATTCTCCCTTCTCAAGTTTCCCTAGGTTGAGATTCAGGGGCCTGTCATTAATCATTCATTGGGGTCGGTCCTCCAGTCAATGGAAGTTGAAGAGAGCTGTTGGCTAACTCCTCCAGGCAAGGGATCATGGGGTCAGAGAGGACAACTGGGCAGTCCTGATGTTCAGGCTCAATTCATCCTTGCCTGGAGTTCAAGTGTGTCTGGAGTGGTGTGGTGTGTGTGTGTGTGTGTGTGTTCGAGGACATTCACCTGTTCCAACACAAACATGGATTTTCCTGAAGAAAAAGCTGGACACGTCGTGCATCGACAGAGTTTCTCAGAGGGCAGCCTGAGTCCTGGCATAACAATTCAGGGTGGCTTTCTTACGGAGAAATAAACGCACACCTTAGTTCTTTAATAAAAAAATAACAGCAAGAAACCAGTCTTCGCTCCCACCTGGGCCACCCCAAAGCCTTCCCAAGTTCTGCTGCCAATCAGTTTTTGGTTCCCTTCAAAAAGTGGTTCCCAGGCTCCAGATGGCAGGGGCCAGCAACCTGGAATGCGGATGCTGGGTGAAGAGTGAGTTGGCTGGGACACATGTGACCACAGAGGACGGGAACCCATACCCACGTTGCCGTCCATCCATGCCCCTTGCGTGGAGAGCAGCGCGCGCGGAGCCAATTCCAGAGCCGCTGACTCGGGCAGGGGGTGGGGTGACTGGGTGGCTCTTGACAACCGCTGGGTTGCATGACCCGTGCATGGTCGCAGCCAGCGTCCCGGGGGGCAGCTTCTGAGGGTGAGACACCTCCTCCCACTCCCAGGATCGCATCTCCCTCCTCCTTCACACCCCCGCCCCCGGGACCGCGGCGCTCCCTCCCCGTACCGGCCGTGAGTACACAAAGCGGCGGGTGAGGGGAAGCTTCGCAGGCGTGCACGGAGCAGTGAGATCACTGGCGTTATAAATATCCCGGTGCCAGCGCCGAGATCCGCTCCGGTGGCCTCTCTCTCTCTTTCTCTCTCTCTCTCCCCCTCTCCCTCTCCCTTCCCCGAGGCTATGTCCACCCAGTGCGGCGAGGGAGGCAGCGCCAGAGGCACGCAGCCGCGCGGGGGCTACGGAGCCCGGAGCCAGCCCTGCAAGATGCACTTAGGACCCCCGCGGCCGGAAGAATGAGCCTGTCCTTGCTCTTCCTCATCTTCTGCAGCCACCTGATCCTCAGCGCTTGGGCTCACGGGGAGAAGCGTCTCACTCCCGAAGGGCAACCCGCGCCTCCTAGGAACCCGGGAGACTCCAGCGACAGCCGGGGCAGAAGTAGCGCGACGTTTTCTTCTGCGTCTTCTGCCTCCTCACTAGTCGCAGCTTCTCCGGGCAGCCAAGGAAGCGGCTCGGAGCATAGCAGTTTCCAGTGGAGCCCTTCGGGGCGCCGGACCGGCAGCCTGTACTGCAGAGTGGGCATCGGTTTCCATCTGCAGATCTACCCGGATGGCAAAGTCAATGGCTCCCACGAAGCCAGTGTGTTAAGTAAGTTGCTCACTCTCCAACAAAACCTGTTCTGGGAGGGACGGTCAGGATTCCTTTGGGCCACGGGCACCTCTAGGAGCCCTAGCGTCTGGGACTCTGCTGGTTCTGGAAATAGTCCGGCAGGGTTTCCTGGAGATGCGTCTACTCCGGGCGAGCCTTGGGTAGTAAGCATGGCTAAGCCCAGGTGAGATTACCGTGGTGAGGCAGGCAGCTCTCTTCCAGAATGCCCTGGCGGAAAAGACTAGCCACCCACTCTAGCTTGAGGAAAAAAAAAAAAAAAATAATGAAAGAAGTAACAATCTTTCTCCTGGTACAATTTCTTTCTACTTACGAACTAGAACCGCATTTTTCTTTAAGCGTTAAGTATATCTCTATTCCCTGTACATAAATTACGTTAGTTTATGAAAAGAACCCATCTGAGTACTTCCACTCTCCAACTACAAATATCCTATATGTATATCCCATATTATGTTTGTATATTAATATCTCTGTGTAACTCTGCATGCATAGGCATCTTTCACACGTATACATACATGTGTAGATACATATATGCATACATAAGCGCGCAGACACACCAGCTACACATGTCTACGTAGAGTTTACGTGTACATGTGTTTTGGAAGGGCAAAGTTCTGCTTGCAAGAAAGCAACATGATCTGGAAAGCCGGACAGTATTATGACTAAGTCCGGTGCTGGGTTTAACAATATTTAGTAGGCTGAGACCCTGACAATACCTTGATAGCTTTTGGTTTCCAGGGACAGATGGAGGAAAGTTCTTAATTTTAAAATAATTACAGAGGCGGTTGAAAATGATTGTAAATTGAGCATAACTAAAAAAAAAAAAAACCACCCAACTTGAAAATTTTCTGAGTTCTCTCTTTCTCCTTTCCTCTTCGCTTCCACCCCACCCGTGTTCCCTCCATTCCATCTGCTTTTCTGAACCACCACGATAGTCATTCGCATTCCCCTCCCTGTTCCTAGGCTGCTGGGGTGAGCAGTGGTTTGGTGCTGTGTGCATGCATGGGACTGTAGTTTCTCTTATCCTGCGAGCTGTTTTCTCACTAGGTCCAGGTCGGGCTTCCAGCAGGGCTCAGTCCTCCAGATAAAAGCCACAGCAGGGACCGCTCAGACTCCCATGGAGAGCGGAAATGGGGCCAGGAGATAGTGCTGCGCAGTCACCTGGCCCCTCTTGTCTTCCTGGTGCCTCTCTAGACCTGCGTCCCCAGAAACTAGAACAATTTTGTTTATTCAGCTCCAAGAACCACGGGCTTTATTTGTTGGGCTGACAGCCGGCTGGGGCCTGTGGGGAGGGTTTGGAAATTCAAGCACAGGTGGGATGGCTGACCGACCAGCCTCTTTCAATGAGTTAAGAGGATCAGGCCGGTGAGATCCGGTAGTAGCTTCCCGACAGGTGCTGTTCCGAGCCTGCCTGCCTACTGCTTGCTTTGTCTTTGGAGAGCAACACTTCAGTAGGCTGAGGTGCAGGTGGAGAGACAATGCACAACAGAGAGGGCCCTAGTCTCCCATCCCATTGAGTCTCAGGGCTTCCAATACGGTCCACATTGGACCCCTTCTCTTCACGTTCGAAAGAAACGTTGGTCTTTGTGTATGAAGGGAATAGTCCGTTCTGGTAAGGGTGGATTTTCTGATGCTCCTCGGAGATGTTACTTCTGTTTCAGTATTTCTGCTCACTCCTCATTTTGCAGGGTTCAGTTCTACCACGAGACAGCCTTTAGTCTCGACCTCAACAATTTTCCTAGATCTTGTAGAAAAACTTTCTCTAGTTTGTTTCTGTGAATGAGCACCAACTACACATAACCTTTGCTAGCTCGGATCCCCAACAGCAGGTATCTAGCGGTAGGTTGGGATCTCCTGTGCCTGGGGGAGCTCTGGTAGCAAAACAGTTCCTTCTTCACTAAAAAAAAAAAAAAGCCCATTGAAGCTAAATGTGGCTGTAGTATAGGCCTTGCTAGAAGGGGATTTACAGAAACATAAATGAAAGAAAGTGAGAGCAGATGAACAGACTTCGTTTAATCTAAAGAAGAAACTAGCCAGCTACATATTATTTCCAGGGGCTAATTTATTTTAAAATCCTCATTGAAAGGTGGCCACAGACCAGAGGGGATGTATCCCAGATAGGGACTAATAAAACTTTGTAAGTAGTTTTTTTCCTAACTCCCAACCTTGCAATTTTAAACAGCCATTCAGAGTTTAATTTGTATCTTTCAGAAGACTGGCATTCATTCATTCATTCATTCATGCATTCATTCATTTATTCATTACCCAATGTAGGCTGCCTGCCTCAGAATGCATGGTTTTGGTTACTTCTGTGCCATCTTTTCTTTTCTTTTCTTTTTTCTTTTTTTTCATGTTCTCTGGCTTTGCCTTCCACAGGCAGGTTTTTCTCAAAGGAAAGCATAGCTCAAGTCTCACAGTCAGTCTTTTTGGTTATCAGTGCTTCCCAACACAACTCTGTGAATTGATTTTATGTGCAGTGGAAAGGCATGGGATTTGGAAACTTAAAATGGCTCTTTACACCTAGGTAGCCATGGAAGAAAAAGCAGCATCTACTATAGTGCACTTTGAAGATATATATATATATATATATATATATATATATATATATATATATACCTTAGACTATGTATTGCTTAGAATATATGTGGAAACGTGTTTGTCTCTCACAAGAAAGACTGAAATGCATTGGGGAAAATAACCCTCAGTATGAAGTTTTGTTTTGTTTTTATGCCACAATGAGACTTTTTTTTGTCAGATGAAATGTCAACTTTTACTTGATAATAAATATATTTGCCAATCATGAAGATTCATTTAGTTTTACTATCAAAACCATGCTCTAGCCACAGATACTAGTGTCCCTTTAGGTACTTCAACTAGTCAGGCCCTGGTTGGCCTCACTCAACAGTGGGCACCATGCTTTACAGACAGAGCATGGTATCTGGCATCTTGCATATGAACCCTTGTAGGAAGGAAACACTGGGGAAAGATGAATAACGGACAAGACCAGGGGCTATGAGCTCTAACCCTGAAGTGAAATGAACAGCTGCTTTACCTTACAAGCTGTCAAGTTTAGCTTCCATACAGTGCTTTACTTGGCTTACCCGGAGCCATTAAAACTATTAGATAGCAGTTCAGAGGAAGAACTTTGGTTGACGGCTATTCAAAGCAGTCACACAAAATATGAACCTTTCATTCATTCACATTTTGACTAAGAGAGTCCTCAATATTACACTTTGTTTTGAAATTCTGATTTGACTATCCATTTCAGTATCATACGCTCATCAGACATCACCCCAGGCTGGATAAACCAGAATTTAATGTGCAGAGAAATTCAAGGGGGAGAGCTCATCAATAATTTAATCAGCAAAAGACGGAGCTAAATTGGATCATTCAAGACTGAGATCTGATAACTTGGCAGAGGAGCATGTTGGTTACCATGGATGAGAGTAGAAAGACTTCAGTGTCGTCATAGTTTTCTTTGGGAAAGTTCAAATGCTTTTTTGAAAGCTTCTGAACTCACGTGATATCTATGTTCTCTTAGCTTTGATTCTCCTAGTCTGTAATAATATGTCCCCCATCATCAATAGCATCTTCTGATTTTAAGAGAACTAAAGAACAGGAAAGGAAACTATGTATGTTTTTTTCTTACTGAGGTAAACTTATTCATAATCATCCTTTGAAGTAGGCAGATTAAGGACCAATGGTAGAGACACCAAGGAACTTTGTCTCTTCCAATCTTGGCATTTACTAAGAAAGGCTTCTTCCTACCATCTCTTGTCTCTCCTCTCTTCTCCTAATCATAGACACCTTGGGAAAGATGACACACCATCTTTAGTACCTGCATTTGAATATATCCTGAGTTCTCCACACCCATCCCCAAACAGGAGAGAGACACAATAAATAGTTAAGAGCAACTCAAAACACATGAACCTACATGGGGGTTGTCCCCAAGACAGTGCAACATCAGACAGTCACTGGTCCCTACAGGAGTCTACTTGGGTGTCGTCCCCAAAGACAGCACAGCATCGCAGAAAGTCACTGGCAGGTCTGTGAGACAATCGCCTACCATAATTTTGCTTAAGGACACTGTCTTAACATCCACAGGGTGAATAACAAATTAGTAGTTTATCATCTCCAACCTAAAGATTAGAGGACAAATAATACTGATTTCATAAAGTCAGCTTTAGCAAAATGCTTTTTGGGATGTATTAATTCACGATTTAACACACATTGGTTTGCAGTATTTCCTAGAATTTAATGAGTTACTGAGATGTGTGCTTTCTTGGAGAGAGAGATGGAAAGCCCATTGTGAGTTGTGTGGGATTGTGCTGGTATTCTAGAAAACCATACTGTGTGAAATCATTGATATTAGCTTAGAAATTATGATCTTTAACAATGATTCCAATACTAGGTAAAAATTACATTAAGATTTAAAAGATTAATTACAAAGTTGCCTTATGAAAAACAATTCTTATCCACACGCATATGCATACACATGCTCACTTACATACATGCATGCACACACATATACATACACTTATTAAGCTTTCGGGAACACTAAATCTGAAAATTGCATAGTCTTTCCATTATAGGGCAATATGTGACTTTTATAATAGAGTTTATCATACAAACAGTGCAATATGTAATAATACTTTTATAGGCATTACTTCATCATCTCCCCATATTTAAAATTAATTGCAATGAAAATGTATATAATCAACACACATAGAATAAAATATGCAGTGTATTGAGATACAAGTTAATTGAGCCAAAATTAGTTCTTAAAAGAAGGTCTTATGGTCAGAAAGCAGTCTTTTAGTTAAACAAGGAGTTATTTTTTTAACCAAGTAAATATTTATAAAACCATTTAATTTCAATATCTTCAAAAGGTAGACTGAAAATATGAGAATTTGATCTTTGATGCTGCTGTTTATTTTCATTAATGTAGGACCAATGTACATTTATAAAAATGATTATATCCATAAGGAGAACAGAAAATTCTTCAAGTTCATTGTCTTCCTAATAATTAAGATACAGAAAATATTGAATTTAAAAAGGATCAGAAAAATGTTCGCTGGGCTGCATTAGTGTATGAGTTAACGCACCCTTAGCAATCTAGAGTCCACTGAAGACAACCATGAAGAGCTCATGGTTCAACCCTATTGTCATCTTATGTCAATCATTCCACAAAGACGAGCGAGCGCTCACCACGGACCTTCTATGCTTCTGATCACATATGTAGTGTTTTCATGTTCATCCCCAATAAGCTAAATATTTGAACTCTTTACTGAAGCTTTCAATATTATTCTTAAATTCTGATCAAATATAGCATTTTACCAGATGTGATAATCATATTTTAATAATAATATAACCTACTACGTCTTTTTATAAAGTTAAACATCATATGTGTGGAGTATATTTTAAATTTTAGAAAGTTAAATACACCATGTATGGTGTACCTATTATACTCTATATATAAACTGATGTATTTAACTTTATGAAGTACTGTGTGCTTTGCCAGTATCTGGTAATGTGACGATGCTTCTAAGTCCTTGCATGTGTATCTCAATCAAACAATTTTTATATTAGGCTCTACCTAAATAAAATTTTAGAAATATTTGAAAGGAAATGATATGTGCAACACTAGTGTCTATTAACCCTATTGTCTATTAACATAAGCAAAACCAGCAGCGAGTATGGTGGGTTTTGTTTTGTTTGCTTTAGTTTTTTACATTTTGTTTCTTTTAATTCTCCTGAAAAGACAGAATGCTAAAGTGGTGCCTGCAATGGTTTTCTTATTCTGGGCTAAGACTGTCCAGAACAACAATAACAAAAGAGTTCCCCAGGTGTCCCCTGTTCTCTGTGAAACTTCTGAGTGTTTAAACACGGAGCTGAGTGAGCACACGGTAAGACTTGTGATGATGGCAGATGCTCAGCTTGAGCTGTGCAATAATAAGTCTTTGATAAACCGATTCACCTGTATGCACTCATTGCCCTCGTTGGCCAATTTAACCATTGTGCACAAGTCCTGTAGGGGAGAATGCTACTTCAAGGACACCTGAGGAAAATGTCACCTCCGCAGAGGTCTTACCACAATACCCTAAGCAGGGTACATGCTTGAAGCAATTGTGTCCAAGTGTTCAGGTCTGCTCTCTCCTCTGTGCTTTCTTTGTTTTTTTGGTTTGTTTTTTTTTTTTTCCCTCAGTTCTAATGAACTATATGGCTGTATTTCAGCTCTAATGAAATATACTGTTTCTACATTTTAACAGTATCATGTGTATAACTAACAAGAATGTTCTCCCCACTCATATTTATATATAAAGTCTTTTGTGACTTTATATACTAGGCAGACTTTCTAGCTATGTGCAGAGCACACATTGAACCTTATTAAAACCCTCAAGGAATTGCGGTGAACAGTTTCTTGACTCAGCACATGTGGGTCTTGAAATGATTACAGGAAATAAAGGGACCATGGCTTGACACACAGACTGGGCATCACACAGTCACAACATCACAGATCATCACACTTCTCTAGGAAATGACTTAAAGTGCAGTATGTCTCAAAATGTAATTCATTAAACATTCACAGAAGTAATGTCATTTATATTTTCAGTATCTTAGGTGTGGTTTTTATGTTTTTAAAAGATTGTTTTATGTAAGAAATTATAACTTTCCAGGCTTTCGAATTTTTTGTACTAGTGGAGTAGTAACAAATTAGAATTATCTAAAAACTATTTTAAAAGCTTCTTTCAATACCTTCAGGACTTGAGAAGAATCTATTGTCAAATTTACTAAAAACAACCTGCTATGTGCAAATACAGAACTACTGAGGAAGCAGAGTAAAGTTTCTGAATCTTGAAATAAGTCATTCGAGTGTACATTTAGTGTTAGCCGTTCTTTAACATATTGGAGGTCATAAAAGGGTCGTTATATGTTGTTTTATTTCATCTCAGTAGTAAAGACTGAGAGCAGTTGACGTAGTAGACATTGAATTCTTCACAGTTCTGTGTAGAAGAGTCTGTGTTTTATTTTGGGATTTTTTGTCATCCTAGGTATTTTGGAAATATTTGCTGTGTCTCAGGGGATTGTAGGAATACGAGGAGTTTTCAGCAACAAATTTTTAGCGATGTCAAAAAAAGGAAAACTCCATGCAAGTGTAAGTAGAAACCACTTTGTGTTTGTTGAAAAGTGCTCCACCGGTTTTACGTCTGTAACAAAGTGAAGAGATTGTTTTCGAAATGAGTGGATAAGATAGACAATTTGCCTAAGGAACATATTTGTTTTGTCCTGGTAAAATTATATGTATGTATAACCAATTGTGCATCTGTCTGTGAGTAATTATTGGAACATTTCTCTGTTTTGGAAACAAATAGAACCTTTGAGGCTGTAAAGGGTAAATGCACTTGTAAACTGCCTTTGCAAACGGATCACCATGGTTAGTTTTCTAGAGAGCCCTGGGTGAGACTTGTCACAGGAGTGAACTAGTCCATGGCCTCACATAAACCTTACATTTGGTGTCCTGTGTGTTTAATAGATAGAGGAGTTCTTAATTGATTTTACAGATTACTTAATATCAATTTGAGGTCTAAGTAATATCAGATATTCCCACGTAAGGAAGCCAGAGACAAAAGCACCACCTGCCAAGCCTCTCACCTCCCAGAGAGAAACCTCGCGAGGAGGCAGGGGGATTTCTGTCTTGTATTTTTTTTGTCACTTTAACTATAATTACTTAATACTAATCTTGCATTCAAAAGTTTTCTTCAGAGTGCTTACACATTTTGTAATCATTTTAAAAATTATTTGTTTTTTAGCTTTTACTACATCCAGATTCTGTCTGTATTCATGTACATGTATCACACTTAAAAGTAACTTAGGGTTTCTTTTTTGTGATAAAAGATTTTTTTTTTAACACTACATACATTTAAGAGGCAATTACTTCTTAAAGTTAGTCCTTTAATTAATAGGAAATGAATAGCTGAATATTTCTTTTGTAATTTTCAAAGTGTATAGGAAAATCTAACTTACGGGTGAAATCAATTGCCTCCTGCTTCTTAGCCCTTACTCTACGGAGTTTTAAGAATCCAACCAGAATTCCACATATTTCTATATGGAAAGCTTCACAGTGTCCTTTCCTATGCATCTGAAGGAATTAATAACTTCTGAAGAACACTATGGCTATTTGGAATCTTGTGAGATGGTAGATATAAGGTCCTTAGGACAGCAGTTGGGACCTTGTGAGTTTTTAATAAACTGTGAATGCAATAAGCTAAACATAATGTAACGTAGCAAACCACTACAATCTGGGATTAATGAAAAGCCTTTGTTAAACTCGTTAGTCATTAATTTCAAGAATTATAAAAGCAATTTACTTCATTTCTGTGTTGTTTTACTCCAGTAAGGACTCACACAGTTTTTTTTTTTTTTTTAAAAAAAAAAAAAAAAAACCGAAGGCTATAACTGAACAAGTAAAAGTCACATTTCACTCACTTCTGTGGGAAAAATCAGACATCTCTCATTTTGTTAAGGATAACGTTTGATCACTAAAAAGTCACATCCGGGTTGGAAAATAATGACTTTTCATTGTTCTGCTTTAAGGCTGTACAACCTTCAAAACCTCAGCGCCCTAAGATACGAGACAAGTAAAGAGATCGCCTCTTAAGGGTTCGTCTGAGGAATGAAAAATTGTTAACACTGAAAATGTTCTCATCTGCGTACTAGTGCATACAAAAATAGACAGAACTCAGGCCAGCGAGAGGATAATTGCCACAGAAAGCAAAGTATTATAAATGGATGCCAATTAGAAGGGTCAAGCCGAGAGGTTACGGTACATGATTCCTCCGTCAAATGCAAGTAACTAATTTCTAGAAATTTGACCCAAATGTCTAAGGACGACTGGTGGAAATAATGCAGATGATGCAAAAACAGCATCTGTTATTCTTCCCCATCCTGGCAAGCCAGAGTTATTTCATGGGATAATGACTTTTAAGCAGCACAAAGCAAGTCTTGCGCTTGTCACTCAATGGGGTTCTTAGATATAAAAGTCATTCTGATGACTTTGAGCTGAACTGTAGATAAAAAAAAAAATTAAGCCCCACAATTGTGTCCAAACCTCCATTCTCTTATCTGAGCTTTTATTAGCACTTTTCCCGCCCCTCTAGATGGAAACCTAATTAAATTATGAAGTGATTTATTTTTAAAGAAGTCGAGTTTAGAAACAGCATTAATCATAGCAATTATCGGCTTTATGCCCAGCCACTTTGTTTTCCTGTTTTCACTGTAGTGGAACACGTTAAAGAAACACTCTTCTAAAGTTCAATGTGTTTACCTGCCTTGGTTTTGATACTTACAGAATTATATTATCACCCAAACTACTAACCCACACTCAGTAACCGGTAGTTGGTGAATTGCTTTATATTAATAACCTTGCAGTGACCTTGGAGAGCATCTTTCAGCTTCTTCCTATGAACTGAAAGTGAGTTAGAAGTGTAACGTAGCCAGGTAACTCTGGCAAAAATAATTCCCCTATAGCGGAGTGTCCATTGCAATCCAGTTCTGATAACAGAGCTTAAGCTGGCTACCAGACTTCACAGTTCTGCAAAGCACCTTCCACTCACATGACCTCATCACACACTGAGGCAAGGAAAGGGGCTGGAGAGGGGTAGTTATTTCCCTAAGGTTACATAGTTGTAGGATTGAAAGGAAACTGTGTCCTCTTCAAATTCCCTTTTTAGATATCCGAGTCATTTGCAGGCATAAGTTAGTTTAAAAGATAGCATTGTGTTTGGGAGCAAAGTACATTGTTTCCATGTGCTTATAGGAATTATTTAGTAATAGCCTTACACAATATGTCAAAAATGAAGACTATGGCAGACCATTGAGAGCATTTATAGCATCCTGTTAACTAGCAAAGAAGAGGGGAATTCTAGACCAGATGTGTAAAGTTGTAAATTAATTTCCACCATCTCACCTTCCCTTGGATTCAAAACATTTATTTTGGCTCTAGCCTTTCCCCCAAACTCTCCAGCACTTGATTTTAGCCTACAGAGGAGGGGATATGTCTGCCACAGACATATTCATTCGGTGTGAAATTGTGTCACTTAGGGAACCCCTCTCAAGGCTAACTTTCAAACAGAAAAGAACTGCTTGGTTCCTAAAAACACTCAAGCACGGACTGCTACTTTTTTTTGTGGGTGTGGGCAAAGATGGCAGACTGCAATGCCCTGCCCTGTGCAGCATGAAGGAGGCATGCTGGCACTGACGGAATTGTCTCGCTTGTCAATTTCACAATAAAAGTTTTACTTGAACCTCCTAGAGTGGACAGGTGGTGTTGAAGCTCTCACCCCATCCCCTCATCCGCGAGCACCTCTCCTCAAAACCATTCACAGATTTCCAAACGCGCAAGATAGCCATATTCCCACTGTGTGAATTTCCCAGCACGCTTGAAAATAATTTAATTAAAAAAATTTCTTTTTTCCATACAACCTATTTTGATGTTGGTTTTCCCTCCCCCACCTCCTCACAAGATCCTCCCCAATTCCCACTTACCCAAATCCATACTCTTTCTCTTTCTCTGTGGGGAGAGAGAGAGAGAGGGAGAGGGAGACTTATGGGCTGAAAGTATATGGTCTTTTTGTCAAAATGTGTGAGGAGTTCTGGACAATAGGAGAGCGTGATTGCTTCCTAGAGAGGCGGCAGGGTTAGTCAGACATCACTGTGGCTCCCATTCGCTGTCTTAAACTGTTCTGGATGAAGGTCCTTGCTGTGTCCTCTAAGGCTTTCAGCTTGTCGCCCTCATGTTTGGGGTCTTTACGGAAAGCCTGCCACAGGACCTTTCTGGTTTTTTTCCGACACAGTTTAGGTGTAAAGCGAGAACGCCTCTGGGTATGCAGTTAAACCCAATTCCTCTCCACACGTGTGTCGCGTTATTGAATATTCTGTGTTTTGCTTTTATAGTTGAAATAAACAGGAAAATTATAGCGGCTGCCTGAAGTGGTGGCTGTGTTTTCCATGAGACAGTGTACAGAGTGCTTGCTGTAATGCCTGGAAACTATTATCACTCGCCATTTAAACAAATCTTCCAGAATGTGTTCTCTGGCAGCTGGTGGGTGATCTCCAATGTCTCTTTCTGATTTCAAGGTCAAGTAGCTGCGGCTCCTCAGCTATTTAGATTAGCCTAAATCCTACTCGCCATTAACCCTTCTTCTTTGGGACATCAGTGTTTGCACACACAACAGTCTCTTATCTGCTAGATTTTCCTTTTGCTAAGGAATCAAATTTGAAGGCAAGGTTTCCAAGCTCACAGGGGCATAGAGACAGGGGTTCCTGTGCTCATGGTCCTCTGGTCCCTTTGGAGTCCTACTGTCCATTTTAGGATAGAAAATTATAAATCTTGGGAAGTTGGAGGTCACATGTACTTCAGTGTTTTCATGAAGTATACACGATAGCTTGTTACATATTGGGAAAAAACTTAACTATCCAGAGAAAGGCATATGGTCAAATGGTTACTTTCTTATGTCTCCGGGTTTTAGGGGATCATGTTTGGAAGGAAGGCTAATTGCAGACTTTACGAAACAGGCTTGGAATGTGTGCTGATCAGCCCTGAGCGAGGACTAGAATATTCTCCTTCGCTGGGTTCAGAGGGTGCCAGCTGGCTAGCCAGTCTGAACTGGACGTCCGGCGCTGGGGGCAGTGAATGAGGAGCCAACAGCCCCCCAAGCTCAGCATGTTTAGTAAAAGGGGAAACAGAAAGACCAGAGCAACACTTACAATTATCACCTAGAAACATGACCTATCACAAGCCCCTCTTCCTGTCCCCACCACAGGTTCTGGGTATAGAAATATCATTAACACAGTAAGAGCTCACTTCTATGTAAAAAGGAAAGAGCCAGTGATTTGCCATCCAGAGTGAGTTTGCAGTTAATTCCTGTATCGGCCTTTAATTTTGCCTTCTGTCAGGTTGGTGAGAAGGACTTTGTTGAAGAAATGTGGGAAAAATAATGGACTTGTTGATTCCAAATACAAGTTGTTTAAAGCAAGTAATAGCACGCCATTGCTCTGACGGCTTAGGGGATGGAGCTTAGCAGTTATCAGTCTTTAAAAAAAGGAAGAAATCCAGAGTGAGTCAGCTATACACATGTGAGGAGACAAGTCGTAATTTTCAGTGTTATGGAAAGAACCGTAGACTCAGTCAGAAAGTGAGAGCTGTGTGCCCAACCTGTGTGCCCAACCTGGTACTTGAAACTGTGGAACTTTAGGTGGACAGTGTCTTTACCCTTCTGACTCAAGGCCAAATAATAGTATCTTGATTATTGCAGGAGGTAAATAATGCAGACTGATCATGGTATATAGAGTAGTGCCGTTTTATAGGGCTATTAAAGACACCAGAAATCAAGTACCTGTTTTCTACCCGTGGTCTTCAGATACTATTCTTACCTCACCTCTATCACTCCTATCTAGCTGCTGGTGATTCAAGTCCAAACTCCCATCTCCCGCTTACTAAAATAGAATCTCTAGAGATACAGCCAGGGGAATAAACATCTTAATGATTAATAAACATCTATGATTGATTTTTTTAAAAGTTACATTGATGTCCTTTAAGTTGTTTATTTTGAAGCCATCTAAATATCTGTATAAGAATTTTAAGCCTTCTGAGGTTATGGACAACTAAAATAGCCGAGCAGGTCTACCATGGAGCTCCGTGTGACTGACGTACATGGTGAAGGATAAAGGGCAGCTCCTTTGGGCTCACATCGCCCTACATCAGCACACAGCTATACACAGCAGCACTGGTAATTGTAAAGATGGGAGCCAAGCATTACTGAATGTGGATAGGGGAATCAGAAGCTGGGATCCATGAAGTTAGAAAGCTGCTTAAAGCACACGTTTACTGATACTTGTTTTTTTATGGCATCATAGAATAACATTTTAATGATTTGGGTTAAGTTAATTCTTTCTCAAATTTATAACTTTTAGGAGAAAGAAGACGACCAATGAAAACACGGTAAAATAGATAAATAGATAAAACGCCTTATAAGCTCCGAGTGTTAGGCTGTCTATCCATATTCACTTCAGTTGACGCCTTGTTCGTGCACTGCTTCTTCATCCGTTGCTGTACATTCTGAGCACTGGTATCTGCATAGCACTGGCTGGGAGCTAGAGACCCTTGGAATCAGCTTCCCCAGGGCAGGGATTACAGGTGTGGGGCAAGAACCTTTAAAAAGCACCCATAGTTTAGAGTGGATTCCACACTGTGAGAACACACAGTAGAATCAAAACTCTACTTATTTATTTACTTATTTGTTTGTTTATAAATTAGCCCTCGAAGTATTAGAGTTCACTGTTTTCAAAGACAACTTGTGGTTATTCATTTTCTGTTTCCTTTCCTTCAATCCCGACCCCTCCCCTGTGAGCACATGCTAACCCCCACAGCCACTTCCTGTCTCACCTTTGCAACCACGCTCACCTTCTTTAACTCCCTCCCCCTCTTCTGGTCTCCTTTCTAACTTCACGGCCTGTATCCACTCCTACCTTTCACCCGCATTAATAATAAACACCTAAAGACTCAAGAGAACACATGAAGTTTGTCTTTCTGTGTGTTGCCTACCTAGCTTGATATAATACTCTTCCACCAAACGTCTGACATGTTCGTGAGTTCACTACTCTTTACAGCAGAATATAATTCTGCTTTGTATAAGCACCACATTTCCCTTACCCATTCTTCTCTGGATCACCATCTAGAATGGAAACATGTCCTTGCTGCTGTGGATAATGCAGCAATGGAGCTGTAAATGTCTCTATGGTGGGATACAGCGTGGTGTCTGGAGAAGCCCAGGGTCATACAGCTGGGTCCTATAGTAGGTCCAGATAGATTTCTGTGGTGGCCACACTGATTTACAGTCTCAATAGTGCATAAACTCTCCTCCTTCCTCCATCTCTACCACCATCTGCTGCTATTTGATGTCTTGATCTTGCCATTCTGACCAAGATGAGATGAAACTCAAGTTTTAATTTGCAGTTTCCCAATATGCACTTCCCCAATGTTGAATGCCTTAAAAAAAAAAAAATTGATAACGTGTATTTCCTTTTTGGAGAATTGTCTGCTCGTGCCCACGTATCAGTTTGATTTTCTTGGTATTTAAGTTTTACAGTTCTTTGTGTATTCTAGATATTACCTCTCTGTTGCGTTCCGCAGGCTCCCTGATAGCTTTCTTTGCACAGAGAAACATTCCAATTTCAAACGATTCCATCTGCTGATTAGTGGGGCATACTATTCCATAGGCCACTGGCGTTCTGTTCAGGAAGCGCTTGCCTGGAGCTAGAACTTGAAGTACTCTCCCTATTGTTTTCCTCCGGGAGTTACTGCACTTTGGGTTTTCAGGTGAGGTCTTTAACCCACTTCACGGGGATCTCTGTGCAGCGTGAGAGATGTACGTCTAACTTATCTCCTTTGCAGGCAGAGGTCAGTTTTGCCAGCACTGTTTATTGATCCCTTTATCAATAGGCGAAAGTACAGCGTTTGGCAATAACACATTCTTGCTTTCCTTAGCATTGTATGTATCCCCTCCCTCTGTGTAAGGATTTGGATACTTAAGCAAGCATGATTTAATTGCTTAAGTTTTACTGGTTTTGAAAGAAACAGTAAATTACAATAAATTAGTTTGTTTGAATATTTCACGTTAATGTTCAACTCAGGGCTTCTTGATTGGAACTTGTTTAGATGCTTGTGAAATGAAAGAGAAATACACAGATAATTTAATTCATTAAGGAAGACTGGAAGGGCTTATATGCCTATATAGTGTTTCTCTGTAGAGGCTGCAAATGCCCTAACATTTGGCTATACAGTCAGCAACGGTTATCAAATCAATTAAAACATATCTGAAACAAAGATGGGGATAATCCTATTTTCTATTTTTCTTTCTTTGCTGAGACAAAGTCTCACTGAACTCCTGGTCATTCTCTCAGTTTTACTCTCCTGAGTGCTAAGATTATAGCTGTGTGCCATCCTGTCCAGCAAAGACAGTGAGCTGAGGCATTGCTGCCCTAGTGACAGACAGTGGGTGAGTGCTAAAGTTATGGCGGATTTCAGTGGCTCATTTAGCATTTGATTTACCTGTCTATATCAGACCTTTGATAATGAAAACACCTATGGCAACTTCCCTCTTCCACATAGGGAAGTAATGCATGCCTACCATTTAAAAACCATAATCTTAGCCGGGCATGGTGGCGCATTCCTTTAATCCCAGCACATGGGAGGCAGAGGCAGGTGGATTTCTGAGTTCGAGAGGCCAGCCTGGTCTACAGAGTGAGTTCCAGGACAGCCAGGGCTATATAGAGAAACCCTGTCTTGAAAAACAAACAAACCAACAAACAAAAAATCAAAAACAACAGCAAAAAAATCCATAATCTTTATTGGAAAATGTCCTATAATTTAAAGGAGAATGTAGCATGAAATTCCCTTAGAAATGCTCAAAATGTCATCATCAACTTCCCTTACTCCCAGGACTCAGGGAAAGATGCAGAAGAGGAAGCAGAAGGAGTGTAAGAGCTGGAGGGTATGGAGGATGTCAAGAAAACAGGGTCTCCAGAAACAACAGGGCAGATGCACACGTGAACTCACAGAGACTGGCAGCACGCATAGGGCCTGCACAGGTTAAAGCCAGAGGGGGCCTCAGAGGTGAGAGGGGGATTGGACACAACCTCTCATTCCTAACCCAGAAACTGTCTCCAAATGACAGCTTGCTTGCCAAGAAGAGTCAGTTTTCTCCAGTGGGGTCTCACGGGTGTACAAATCACACTTAAGGGCCGGCCTGATGTACCATAGTGGACTCACACAAAATGAACTCAGGGGTACTTTTGTAGGAATTTTTGTTTGTTTTATTTTTATTTGTTTTATTTTTATTTTTTGTAATTTTTTCTCATATTTCTTGTTTGGACACTTAAAAAACCTCACTAGTCTTTTGCTTGTATCATATGGGTTTTGAGTTTGTGTTTTTTATGGGTTTTGTTTGTATGTGTTTCTTGTGCCTTTTCTTTTTGTAAATCCTAC
>NC_034602.1:86713912-86752048 GCF_900095145.1 Mus pahari
TGAGAGAGAGAGAGAGAGAGAGAGAGAGAGAGAGAGAGAGAGAGAAGGCATGGAGTTGGATGGGTGGGGGAGGAAATAAGGGAGGGAAAAGTAATCAAAATATATCATTTGAAAATTTATTTTCAATAAAAAAGTAAAAAAAATCACTCTAGAAAGTAATTTTCCAACTTTTTAAAAGAGTCATTGCATCCACTTTGGTAAACGTACATGTATTGTGTGAGGCCCATGTTTCCTGGTCATTCGGCTCTTGAGATGTTCCATGCTGACCATTGCACTGTTTCATCGCCATTATATCTTTGAGGCGTGAATAATAATGACAGCCGTCAGTCCTTCAAGACGAAGCTAGATTTTCTAATGAGAAAGGCCAGAGAAAGATTTGTTCAAATAGTTCTGGTACATCATAGATGGGGAACATTTTTCAGACAAAATACAAATCAGAAGTCAATTAAGAAAACCCAAACAGTCCGATTCTCTTTAATCCAGCTTTCAAGTGGAAGGGATGGGGCTGCACACAGCGTACAGGACGTCGGCAAGGTTGGGCTGCCTCAGCAGCCACCACCTTTGAAGGACTTTCTAACGAACTTCAGAGCATGAAACCTTCAGAGTGGAGAAAGTCTCTATGCTGAATAGTTTTAGGGGCTGAGTAAGTGGGTTTTCACTCTAGGATGGAACTGATACATTTTTTAAAAAGATGTTGTATATGCATGCTACTATGAACATGTGCATATGTATGTGTCCGACACCTCCTAGGAAAGATAACATGTCTTTACTTCCTTAGAAACCAGGGGAGTAAACAAGGCTAAACAATGCAGCACAAACCCACAAGCCCACAAGGGTGTGAGCCCTTGTTATCTGGCAACATTGTTAAATAACAAGAGTTTTATTGTTTGAGCTGCTAAAGGTTAAAACCAGGTCCTCTCAGATACTCAAGAGTCTAGCACCTACCGGATTGTAGCTCAGGCCTGTTATTCTGTTATTCTTTTTAATGAAACGCACCTCGTCTTTCCTGTCCTTTTGTGGAGTCACAGATGAGATGTTTAAAATTCTATTTTAAACTAACTGGAAGCCAGGTGTGGCACACACCTTAATACCTTTAATCCCAGTATTTGGGAGGCAGAAACAGGTGGATCTCTGTGACCTTGAGTCCAGCCTGGTCTACAGAGCGAGTTCCAGGACAGCCAAGGCCATGGAGCGAGCCCCTACCTCATAAAAGCATAAAACAAACAAACAAACAAAATCTACCCTCTGTCAAAAGATAGTTTCTGGGAGTTTAATTTCTGGGAGTTTGAGGCTAGACTGATCTACATAGAGTTCCTGTCCAGCAAGGGGTATATAGTAAGACTTTGTCTCAAAAAAAAAAAAAAAAAAAAAAAAGCCAAAAAAAAAAAAAAAAAAAACATTAAAATCATAAGTATGTTTATTTAAGTGGGAAAGCTTTTTAAAGAGTTAAAATAGCTATAGATAAAGTTAAATTGAATTTATAAAGAAAGTCTCTTTAATAAAAACCGGGAACAAATAATGTACAGCATTATTGTAAGGGTCATGACAGCACCCGCTCTGCAGACACTGGCTGGCAGTTTGGGAATTAAAGACAAGGATATATATGTATATATATATTCTTCATAGCCATTACAATGGAGCTTGCTTGAACCTAAGTGTAAAGACTAAGGAGACTGCTGGGTAGTGGTGACACAGGACTTTAATCTCAGCACTCTAGAGGCAGAGGCAGAGGCAGAGGCAGAAGCAGACAGATCTCTGTGAGTTTGAGGTCAGCCTGATATATAGAGCAAGTTTCAAGATAGCCAGGGGCAAGGCTTTAATCCCAGAACTCCAGAGGCAGAGCAGAGGTAGACAGATCTCTTTGAGTTCAAGGCTCTGGCCTATAGAGCAAGTTCCAGGACAGCCAGAGGCTATACAGACAAATGTGTCTAGAATCCCTGCCCCCTTCCCCCAAAACACAAACTTGGGGCATCTGTTACACAGGGATAAAAATGTTAAAAAACACTTTAAAGTTGGTTGTATCTTTGGATTTGAAGAGGTAAAAATTTGTTTATGGGAGTGTTATTAATGGATTTGTGTAATTTTCCTTGAGTGTCCAGACGTTCAGATTTCAGTGTGTGATCTTCATTGCAGAGAAAAGTTGGGTATTATTAGAAAAAGCAAGGAACAGAACATTTTCTACACAGAAGCATACCACAGTGGGGAAAGCCACCCGCTATTCTCAAACCCAGGAAGTCTGTGCAAATGGGACTCTATGAAATTGTGAGTCTTGTCAGTCTGGACTGGTACAGGAACTCCTAAGCCATTCAAGGTTTGGGGCTCTCTTATGTTTGATGGGAACTATAGATCCTTTTCTTGGGAATATGTGCTGGTTCACATAGTGGCTGTGTAGGCAGAGCTTCTGCATAGAAGCCAAAGGATAAGAGCTTAGACAGTAGTCCCAGGTCATGGTAGGAAAACCAGTGTTCACCCGCACTGTCCCTCTGTCATATATCTCCAGATTGCTCAGCTCAGCAGACAAGCTCTTTGGGGGCTGGCACCCGCTTGCTTTGTCAGCCCCATCTCTTGTCCTTTCTACCATACATCCCAAGTAGAAATCACATTGCAGCACTAGTAAGTATGCGCACACACATTCATGTTCCCCGGGGGCTCTTTCTCACCCATACACCATTTTACTACTGTCTCACATGTGACACAGCCACAATGCTGCGCCGCTCTCCTGTGCTCCCGCCTACCACCTCTGCTGCTGACATTGTACTCCCGGGTCCACCGAGGTCACATGACCTCTTATCATCAGCTGCACCTTGACGGACTCTTCCGGTCTACCTTTTTGTGCATCCAAGCTAGCTTGACTGTGTGGGTGTGGATAAGACGCAGGTGAAATGTTGCGGATGATTCTTTTCTTCCCGGCATCAGCTGTATTTTCTTGAACCACATATGTGAAGAGATATTTTTTTTTTCCTAAAGAACTTTAACACATGAAATATTAATAGAGCCATATGCTACCCCTCTCTCGGCATCAAGAATCACACTGATAACCCTGAAAATGTATGCCTGTTTGAAAAGAATCACATGATAATGCTAACTACATCCCTTGTGGGAACATGGCCCTCTGCAAACTCAAATGCACGTTTGATTGGGCAATTGTTTCTTAGGAATCAATAGATCTTTTTCTTTTTCTTTTTTTATGACTTAGAGGGGAAAATATTAAGTTAAATTTAGGTACGATTTTCAAAGTATTTTAAAAACAGTAACGGTATTTATACCTATTAAAATGAGAGTTGATAATGCTTAAATAGTTCCAAGTATTTGTGTTAACAATGATACTGTCACCTAAGCATAATGAATAAAAATTGTGTTGCAGAGGTAACTTAGGAATATATAACCCACCCCGAACACACACACACACACACAGAGCTAACTTTAAAAAGAACATATCTTTATAAAAGGAAACAGAATTAGAGTATTCCAAATTCATACAATTTTTGGATTTTCAAAACTTCATATTTATTATATGTTGAAATATTGCCACAACTTAAATGTTCTCTTTTCCCCCCCACCTCTAGGCCAAATTTACAGATGACTGTAAGTTCAGGGAGAGATTCCAAGAAAACAGCTATAATACCTATGCGTCCGCCATCCACAGAACTGAAAAGACAGGCCGGGAGTGGTACGTGGCCCTGAACAAGAGAGGGAAAGCCAAGAGAGGCTGCAGCCCACGGGTCAAACCCCAACACGTCTCCACCCACTTCCTACCCAGGTTCAAGCAGTCCGAGCAGCCAGAACTTTCCTTCACCGTTACTGTTCCAGAAAAGAAAAAACCACCGGTGAAACCAAAGGTGCCCCTGTCGCCGCCTCGCAGAAGTCCCAGCCCAGTGAAGTACAGACTGAAGTTTCGCTTTGGATGATGCTCTTCCGCCCTGGCCTTGTGGGAAACCACTCTCTCTCTACAGGCGTCATCGGAGCCCTGAAAGACACTTTCGGATACAGCATCCCTCCCTCTGATGTGCCTACACGAGTGGAAGTCAGGTCACTTGTTCCTCTTTGACTGGAACTAAACTGTTTTCTAAATTTTAAATCGAAACAGAAGTGGGATTCTCTGTAGCGACCCAGGGAGCTCATCTCTTCAGATCACTAAGGTTATAAAGGCTTTGTGATTTGAGGGTGGTTAGCATTCTGCATTTTCAGACCAGTTCGATAGCCTGGGACTATGTACTTTTCTCATTTTTACAGATCAACCAGAAAGAACATACATGATACATGTTTATTTTTGTTTTCCAAAGAATATTTTGATGGAGATAAAATATTTTATAAACTTTTGGTTTTTTTTTAAGGTACCTCAGCATTGAGCATATTTTCTTACTTTTATTATTTTAATTAACGTGACACAAACAGTTGGTTTATTGCTGTTCATGGATTATAAATATTTTCTTAGTTCGTGTGGTAGGATCTGGATCTCCTTGGCGTTTTTCTCTTTACTACAGCATTGTTTACTTTATTTTAGCTATACCTCAAGTCGTTTAAGTTTAGTTCTACATTTTAAAATTTTTTTAAAATGTGCTTTCAAAGTCCCAAAAGGCTCAGCTTGGAGGTGTGCATTGTGTATAAAGTTGTGGCATTATGTGGAATCTGGCCACATTAGTGGCTGGGCTCACGATCAGAAGGAGGAAAATATGAGGACATTTTGATGGATTTAAAGGCTTTATGTAAAGAAAAGGACAGAGGCCAACGCACAGTAAGTGTGCAGCGTCTGTGGAGATTTAACTCTCTTTTGCTTCTTCTCTTTTTATCTGCCCCCTGCCCTCATTCAAGAACAGCTGAAGGAATAAGTTTTATTCTGTCCATCAAGCATACACTTGGAAACTGGAGTGCTTAAAAATACTTCTATAACTCCCTGTTATCCTTACTGTATGGACCCACAGGGAGTAACTAATAACTAATCAGGGTGTGTGTATGTTTTTGTGTGTGTGTGTGTGTGTGTGTGTGTGTGTGTGTGTGTGTGTGTAGCTGAAGAAGATGAATCACTAACCAAGTTTTCATGTCAAGTCTCATGGTCAAAAATACTTCTATTATTCAGTCAAATACCCTTTGAGCTTTCTATCCTAAAGGTAACGACTGCAATGAGTGGGTCTGCTCTGCTCTAAGAAAACCTGATGTACCCTAGAAGCATCTGCCCTTGTCATGCAGGAGCTTAATTTGGGAATTTGATGAGCTGAAAATGACACTTCATTCTTAACCCAAATTCCAAACCCTGAATGGAAATCACAGAACGTTTAGCTTACAAAGAGTTACAAAATGTATTTTCTTGGATAATCATTTTTATGGAGATCTATGAAGTATAAGTGTTCACCTTATATTCCTAAATGCTGCAATAAAGAGGTGTAGATGACCGTAGAAGTGTGTCTTTCATAGAGCAAAAGTATTCACGTGAAGTCTGTGCTTTACACTCTGGTATATTTGAGGGATACTGGTCAACTCTTTACTTAAAATGAAGTATGGCTTACTTTGGAACACAAACACAGTTAAGGTACATCAAAACTGATCTTAGTGGCATACACATAAATTGTATTATTTTAATGGGAACAAACTGTATTTGTATATGTTATATATAATACGCTCAGAATTAAAGTCAATAAGGTGACTGAATATCACATTCAACACATAAAGCAATGAATTGATACAAATTTTAATTAGCATGTACATGAGAATCCTCCTGATTTAAATGAGACAATGGTGTTCTGCACAAAACAGGTTATGTCAAACTCCTATATAACTGCCACAGGATCCTGTCTACACAGGACCATGATAAAAATCCTCTTCTACTTTATTTAAGTGTCTTTTTAAAAAAAAACAAAAACTGTAAAGTATTTATCAAGCTATTAGACTACACAAAGAAACAGATTAGTAATCTTGTTACTAAATGGGGAAGGAACAGATGATAGTTAACATATTAGTATATATCAAATCAACTGAATACCACTGTGCACTAAGCGTAGCTTATCTTGCACTTTGAGTTTGATTTAATTAACATATGAAGGTTAAGTAAGGAGAGCCACCCAATATGTAGCATATACAAGTCAGGACTCATTAACTTCAGAATTTAAAGCTGAACTAAAATTGAAAATAAAGTAAATTACACTTATCTGAAATTTACTGGTACTACACGGTTACATTTAATTAATGCACAGTTAAGCAGGAAGCTCATAAGTTAAGGGAATCACGTGTACAGGTGATATGCATATGTACTATTCCTTCTTAGAACAGCTTCCTAAGAGAGACGGTGACCATGACATTTCTGACTATTTTGAAATAACTAGCCTATGTCACCAGTCAACAATGCTGCCTGATTATGATCTGGTTCACCCAAAGTGTTAATATTTAGGAAGCCAATTTTCATCAAACAGATGTAAACATCATCAGACAGATTTACCCGTTGTTTTATGTTTGGTTTTTTTGTTCACAATACTTGTTGTCTGAAACAGAAAGAGATAAAGAGAGAATTCTAAATAAGGCCGTCAGCATGAGCGTTCCCCTAATCAACCTCTGCTCCCTTCTAAAGAAACCAATTATGAAGAACTGTGAATGTAAAACACCTCTGTCCTTTTAGCTGAATTAGAGTGGCCCCGCAATGTGAACTTGTATAACAATAATAAAAGATAGCAGCAGGCGTCATTTCCAGAGGACACATAGTCTAGGGACAGAGAAGAAAGCACAGGTCGGTTAGGCAAATTTAGTATAGAAATGATCTATAAAGTGTTTAAAAGAAAGAAACTTAAAGTATAATGGTCTCAATTTTCTTTTATTATACAATTTAACTGTACAAACCTGTGGGGGAAATACAATTTTCATCTCGTGAAAGCATAGACAGTACTAGCTCCAACCTTGAGCTCTTTGCCCTATTTGAAGGTTCTGGAGAAAGAAGAGGCAGAAGTCAGTGGGGCCTGTGTTTAAACCTAGAGGTCAAAGGCAGTGGTTCTCAACCTTCTCACCATGAACTTATTTTGTTTCTACTTCACACCTATAGTCTTGCTACTGTTACAATTCCCAGTTGTAAATATCTGATATGCAGGACGATCTTAGGCGACCCCTGTGAAAGGGTTGTATGACACCCTCAAAGGCTCATGACCCCCCAGGTTGAAAACCACTGGTCTTATCAGTGTACTAGATCATTCAAGTTTGCCTCAAGTCATCAACCGGCATTTAAATGGTTACAAATTAAGAAATATGGTAGTTAAGAAATGGAGAGCTCTTCAGCATCTTTCAGCTTACTCCTCTCGCCTTTGACTCATGGAAAACATTACAAGTTACTCAGTCTCAACATGACCTCTACTATTTGATCTTTAACATCATCTTCAGTTTTATTACGATAAATTGTATGACCTTTAAAACATTAACAATCCTAGTTATGTTTCAAAAAGGGACATGGCTCCTGTTTAGATCTCACTAGTCATCTACATCTGGAAGAATTAGGGCAATCACTGCAGGGGGAGGCGGAGGGGGTCAATGAAGTAAGAAACACACATTTCTTTTTACCTATTCACTTTCCATCCTGCTCACTGCCCCCCTCCTGGTCACACCCTCCCATAATCCTTCCCTGACTTCCCCTTCCCCTTCTCTGAGCTGGTGGGGTCACCCAGAGTATCCCCCTACACTGGCACATCTAATCTCTGTGAAGCTAGGTACATCCTTTCTCACTGAGGCCAGACAAGGCAGCCCTGCTAGAAGAACATATCCCACATTCGGGCAACAAATTTTGGGACAGCTCCCATTCCAGCTGTTCGGAACCCATATAAAGACCAAGCTGCTAGATATGTGCTGGGAGGCCTAGGTCCAGCCCATGTACATTCTTTGGTGGTAGTTCAATCTCTGAGAGCCCCAAGGGTCTAGGATAGTTGACTGTGTTGGTCTTATAGAGTTCCTATCCCCTTAGGGACTGCAATCCTTCCTCCTATTTTTCAATAAGAGTCCCCAAGCTCCATCCACTGTTTGCCGTGGGTGTCTGCCTCTGTCTGAGTCGGTTGGTTGGTGGAGCCTCTCAGAGACTCCTGTCTGCAAGCATAATAGGGTATCATTAATAGTGTCAAGGATTGGTACTTGCCCATGGGATGGGTCTCAAGTTGCGCTGGTTATTGGTTGGCCATTCCCTGAGTCTCTGCTCCATCCCCTGTCCCTGAAAAGAAATACACTTTTTTTTTTCTTTTTTCTTTCTTTCTTTTTTTTTTTTTTTTTTTTTTTTTTTTTTTGATTTTTGAGACAGGGTTTCTCTGTGTAGCTCTGGCTGTCCTGGAAATCACTTTGTAGACCAGGCTGGCCTGGAACTCAGAAATCCGCCTGCCTCTGCCACCCAAGTGCTGGGATTAAAGGCATGCGCCACCACGCCCGGCTCTTACACTTACTTTTAAAAGACAAGTTCTTAGTCTTTTTTGTTGTTGTTCTGTTTGTTTTTGTTTGTTTGTTTAATTACTTGGGATAGAAGTCAGTGGAAGAGTATGATTAGAATTCAGAGAGCTCTGTGTTTGATCCCTAGACTTAACAACTGGCCAAGATGGAGACTGCGTCAATAGACTCACAACACTGAGGTCATACCGGGAGTCCAGTATTTTGTGGAAGATACACAGAAAGCAATGGTTGGAGCAGCATCATTGTCACAATAAATAGTTCTCAGGCCTCCTATCAAATTTTAATGTTCCTTTTGTGATGATAATTCCATGTTCTGCAAGCCTTCAAGAAATATATGAAGGTTAGGAACCACTCTTTCTTGACATTATTCCTCTGACTAAAAACAGCTCATTACAAACACCCAAGCACTTCTTTCCTGTCATTCAGGAAGTTTTCTCTAAAGTTCTAACTTGCACAAGACACCCAGTGAGCGAGATATGTTTGATTTGACCAATCTTTATTATTATTATTTTTAAATTTGCATTCCAGTCGTTGCCTCATCTTCCATCTCTGTCTTCCCTCTCACAGTTCCTCATCCCATTCCTCCTCTCCCTTATCCCTGAGAGAGGGTGCTAGCCCCATCAGACTTCCCTCTTCCCTGGGGCCTCAAGGGTTAAGTGCATCTTCTCCCACTGAGCCCAGACCTGGCAGACCTCTGCTATACATGTGCCAGGATCCTTGGTCCACTCTTGTATGCTCCCGGTTGGTGACTCAGTCTCTGGGAGATCCCTGGACTCTGTAAGGGTAGTTGAGACTGCTGGTCTTCCTATGGGGTCGCTCTCCCCTTCAGCTTCTTCAATCCTTCTTCCAATTCAACCACAGGGGTCCCTAACTTCAGCCCAATAGTCTGATGTGAGTATCTGTGTCTGTCTCAGTCAGCTGCTGGTAGGGCCTCTCAGAGGACAGCCATGCCAGGCTCCTATCTGTAAACACACCATAACATAAGTAATAGTGTCAGGTCTTGGTGCCCCACCATGATATGAATTCCAAGTGTGTCCAGTCATTGGACCTCCTTTCCTTCAGTCTCTTCTCCATTTTGGTCTTTACACTTCTTTTAAACAGGAACAATTATGGGTCAGAAATTTTGACTGAGTTGGTTACCCAGTCCCTCCACTTAAGGCCCTGTCTGTCTGCTAGAGGTAGACTCTTCAAGTTCCCTTTTCCCAATGTTGGGCATTTTAACTAAGGTCACCCCCATTGAGTCCTGAGAGTCTCTCTCCTTCTGGGTCTCTGGTACTTTCCAGAGGGTCCCCCCATGCCCCACTCCCAAGGCTGCCTATTTCTATCCATTCTCCTGGGCCCTCTGACTTGCCCAATGCTTATTCAATGTAGTCTTTGTGCTCTCTTATCCTTCCATTTTGGAAGGAGATTATCTATATTTATTACACTTTACAACCTGACATTAGGCAAGGCTTTCATCTGAAAGCTCTTGTGAAATTCTCTTAGCTAGTAGTGATTTTTGAATACGTCTCTGTGACATATTTTGTAGAAACCAGCGGATATGTGACTTATCCACAGAGCTTACTCTACACATATAGGTTTAGGTCCCTGGCATGTGTTAGCTGCTCAAAAATTTTAGGATGAAATTACTTGATGAGTACCATGTATTAGAGGAGGTCTATCCTAGGTAAATGAATTTTATGTTAGATATAGGTATAGGATAGTCCCTTTAGTGTGAGCGAGATACCCACTCTCCCTGGCATTTTACTTACACACAAAGTCTCAAACTAAAAATGCCAGGCATTAGTTTAGGTACCAATACATTAGTTAGCATGTGACACTTCAGTGTCATTGACCATTATAAAAATAGGTCACTAGGCAAATCCTGATGTTTTTGCTATTTGTAAACAAGAGAAGCTGTCTAGTGAACCGGTCAGTAGATATCAGTGGGGGAGTGGAGGCATTTCTCTTTCAGCAATTTATTTCTCGATGTGTTTTTCCCCTTTCTCAGATAAACTCTCTCAGGGAGGACAGAGTTTTTCTGTCCCCCTACAGTGGAGATTAGTGAATGCATAATCACACGGTGACAGGTCCTGTTCCAATGTGTTTCTCATTAAATTCTCTGTCGTTCTCTCTGTGGGAAACTGGGAAATTTATCAGATTTTCATACAGGGAGGTGAATTTCTGCTGAGGAGGCAACGTGACTGCTTTTACTCTCCGGAGAGCAATTACGACTGTGCATCCGCCCGTAGCCCTGAACTTTACGGCGGCTTTCTGTAGAATGTGTGCATTCCACATGCTGACACACGCTATATATTTACATCCTCTTTGTAAAGTTTGATCGTTGTCCTACATCTACCTCCACAAAGGGCCCCTGAGAGCAAGGGGACCTACCTACCTGATTAAATAATGTAAAAAAAATATACTACTTCTGCAACAGTCCCTATTCGATCGGAGCACGTGAAAAAAATGAGTTTACATTTTCGAGAGGAAACCAGCATACAAGCAGGTCATCTTCCATTAATGTTAATTCTGATTTTTAGGGTAGTTTTGCATGACGGATGCATTACAATGGGGGTGAAGATGTGGGTTTGTTTAGTGAACATAATTTAAGTTATTTACATGACTTCTATAGATATCCTTTGAGGGCTGGAGTTCCTACAAATAATTCAGAAGGGAAGCCATGCTACTTGTATCATTGAGGATTAAAATAGGGGTTGCCTCTGAAAGCTCATTCTTACCTTGGAAATGGTGTTGTCTAAAACTCAGTTTTCCCTGTGGAGGGAGGGAGGGAGGGAAGGAGGGAGGGAGGGAGAGAGAGAGATCTTGTGGTTTACGATCTGCGCCATGTACCCTTGTGCTTATTTCAGCATATTCTCTCTCTCTCTCTCTCTCTCTCTCTCTCTCTCTCTCTCTCTCTCTCTCTCTCTCATTCTGAGAATTTAATGTAATCAACTCAGTCAAACAAAACTCCAAAGTCCAAAGGAGCCAACGATATAAACTAAATGAATAATGGTTTTCATGGTTGCTAATACTGTATGCTAGACACCACTAATACATTTCAAGCAAACACTCAGTGACCAGTTCACCACATATTGGCATCACAGTCAGGGTTTAGGGATGAAATTAAACACAATCCCTGCTTGAAGACAGCTTGCATTCTTGTTTATATTATCATGAGAGTGAATCCTAGCCTTGGAATGTTATATCCAGTTCTTAGTATATTTTAAAACAAAACAAAACAAAACAAAAAACACCTTTATTTTTGCCTAAGTAATTTAATGTTAAGATATTGTTTACAATGATAGACCAAGGGTCTAAGTAGTAGGCTAAACTACCTATTTTGGAAGTAATACCTAAGTGACCTTGGTATTCCCTTTTAAGAATGCATAGCATATTTTCCACATTTATTGATTTACAGGATATCATCAAAGGTATAAGACTGTCCTATGCTCATTTAAAGAAAATCAGGCATCATTAGGAAATTGAAAATAGTACCTGGCTTTTAAAAGGGTGACTTCAGAGTCCATCTGTTTTAGAAAATAATTGACAGCGAGAATTAGAAAACAAAACAAAACAAAAAACACAGAGTTTCTCAGAAAGTGAAAAAAAAAAAAACAAACAAAACCAAACTGTGCTTGCCAGAGCCTCAGTATTTTCAAGATGGAGATGTCTGCAGTGCAGAAGCAGGTAGAGAATTAAAACATCAGGAAGTGAATCTGGCCTGGAATCCACTGTAACTTCCCAGCTGCTTTGTACCTGCTTGCTGCAGGGGGAAAAAAATGTTAACAATTTAGCACATTTTAAATAAAACATCACCTCCCACTGTTGGTCTTAGGCAAGGGATTATGTATCAGACTCCCTCTGAGAACAGCTGCTGCAGTTTGGACTGCTCTGGTTAGTGCAAATGAACCTCCCCCAGGACATGAGAGGGGGCTGGCAGATGCTGTGGAGTCTACCATGGCTGTTAGAGGCACCTTACCCATGGTTTCCGCCAGCGTTTCTCTCACATTGGCTTGCTGTCAATAAATATTTCATGTCTTTCCCCCCCCTCCCCGGGGGTGTGCTCAGAGGACCACCCTGCAAGTAGCTGGCTCTGTGGTCACAGTTTCATGCCGTGGGCGGTGAGTGGGTGTGGAGCCGGAGGCAGGATGTGCCGGCAGGATCCAATGCGGTTAAAGTTTGGGATCGCTAGTCTGGTTTTAGGGAATCTGGAGCCTACTCTGTGTCAACACTTGTTCAAGAAGGAGAAGCATGTCCACTAGAGGATTAGCATCAGGCATCAGCGTGACTCACGGAAGCGCTAATGGAAGGAGACATTCATAAGAGGTGAGGTTGCGGGTTAAAAGAGAAGTAGAGGCCTCCCTAGGAAACATATGACTCTCCCCTTTAGGCAGGTGACTCAGTTTTCAAAGGATTTCAAAGGTATTCAAAGGAGGAAAGCGTCTATTTCTCCTCCATTCCTTAAAATAGGCCATGGGCTCTGTATCAGACAACACAAGTGAGCATAGAACAAGCTGAGCAATACAAGGACTGACCAAGAGTTTGGTTGCCTTCTCCTCAAAGGAAGAAGACAGAAGTGATGTTGTACAGCCTACATTGATTTGAGGGCCTGACATTAGCTACCCATTGCAGAGGGCCTGACAGAGGCAAGCGTGGAACACATTGCAATTTGAATAGCGTGTTAAGTTGTTCTTTGTTTTCCACAGACATCAGTAAAGACTAATGACATGCCCAATGAGGCACTAACTGTTGGGGTGCACAGAGATAAGTAAGACATGGTCTCTCCCATCTAGAAGCCTTAGTCAGGGTTTCTATTCCTGTATAAAACATCATGACCAAGAAGCAAGTTGGGGAGGAAAAGGTTTATTCAGTTTACACTTCCACACTGCTGTTCATCACTAAAAAGAAGTCGGGACAGGAACTCACAACAGGACAGGAACCTGGAGGCAGGAGCTGATGCAGAGGCTGTGGAGGGGTGTTTCTTACTGGCTTGCTTCCCTGGCTGGATGGGATGATGGACAGTGATACAGACAAGCTCTGCTGTGTGGAAGAGCCGGACTCTGTAGGCAATAATGCTCGTATTAGTCTCTGACTGTGGTAGTTGCTCCCACCACCTCACACACTCGAACAGCCTGTTTTAGTTACAGTTCGGTGCTTTTAAGTTCCCAAATACATTCAGCTCCCTTGATTAACTATGCGGGTAAATCAATGAAGGCAGAAAGTTTCCACAGTGTTGGCATTCAAACCTTAGATCCTTTGGGGTGTGGTCTGTAGTCCTGTGACATGTGTCCCCTAGTGGCTGAAAATGCAACTGCTCTAAGATGTGTCCTACAACGTTAGGGAAGTGACTTGTCCCAGGTAAGGTACATAACCAAGGGCACCTGAGGCTGCAGATCAGCTGATGGAGAGCTACAGTGGCTCAGTCTTGGTTTCAGAATTCACCATTACTGTGAAGTCATAGCAGCTTCAAAGCAACCATGGCATTAGTTAAGGCTCAGCGGCCACCATGCCCTACGTCTCACTGTCATTCTGACCGTCTCTTTCCACTTCCTTATAGGTAGACACCTTGAAATTCTGAGAAAACAGCCAATTTTTTAAAAAAAAATGCAAATTTGCCTGGGCGTGGTGGCGCACGCCTTTAATCCCAGCACTCGGGAGGCAGAGGCAGGCGGATTTCTGAGTTCGAGGCCAGCCTGGTCTACAAAGTGAGTTCCAGGACAGCCAGGGCTATACAGAGAAACCCTGTCTCAAAAAAAAACCAAAAAAAAAAAAAAATGCAAATTTAATGTAAACATTGAATGAGTACAATTTGTTTTTATTTGTCACATCTGAGAGATGGACTGGACGTCCAAGGGTCCTTTTCAAGAGGGCTCCCCAGTACATGCTCTGTGCCATTCTTGGCCTTAGCATTCCCAGGAAACCAATTTTCCAGGAAGAATTGCTATATTTAGGAGAAACGGGGTACCCTGGATGAAGGAAGAAAACTTGGAGCAGAGTTAGAAGAGTACCCATGGGGGACCCTGTTTTTATGTTTAGAAGGCAAATTTGACATTCTTATACATATGCTATAGAGCGCTTGTAAGCGATCACAAATTCAAAAACTGCATTGTCTGCACGGTCCTCAAATATTCCTTCCCTGAGGCATGTTTCTGAGGCATTAGCTCTGGCTTTGCTGGCACAACAGGAGATTCTATGTATGCCACGTATCACACGAAAGCTTGTGGGCTGTGTTTTCCAAAATCACAGAAAGCGTGTATTCAGTTTAGGGCTTATCATTAACTTCCAAAAAGTCAGCTGATGTCGCTGGTCATTTTGCTCCCCTCCCCCACGCCCACTCCTGTTCTCTGGTTAATACCTTCTCTTCTGATTGGCCTTGGGGCCTCAGGTCTCTACTCAGCTTCAGCCCCCTTTCTTGTCCTGCGCTCAGTTTATGATTCCCTCTCTGCCTTGCTCACCGTGTGTGCAATGATGGCTCCCACGTTTAAATCCCCATCCTCAACTCCCCTGAGCATGTCTCAAGCTTAACTCTTGCGACCAGATGACATAAAATCCCAGGCTTCTATGGGTCAGTCAACAGCATGATGACTTCCTCAGGAATTTGAGCAAGACATCTGGGATCATTCTCCCGTCTTTTTCGTTTTGCTCACACCCCTCATTCAAGCTACTAGCGACAACATTTATCTAAACCCTCTAAATAAATCCTGTCCCTTCTGTCAGTCCTTTATGCTTGAGTCTAAAATACTCTTATCTTTAGTTTGCTCTATTGATTCAGTCTTCCACCTGCTTTGCCTTCTTATTACAATATGTTTTCAGCCAAAGTGAAATTCATAGCATAGAAGTTGTTCATTATTTTTTTTCTGCCCCCAAATCTTCAGTAGCTGCAGCAGGGAGACTTGGGCCCTTACCTCATTCTCCTGTCACAGTTCTCTTTGGTTCCAGGCGCTCTGTTTTAACTACAGATGTTTAGGGTGGCTCTCCTCTGGTCTTTCACTCACTGCAGCCTCTCCCCAGAGATGCCTGCACTGATGGTTCTGTTTAAAGTGTCTCTTCCACCTACTCCATCAATGTAAGTGGTCTGTCTCCCACTCAGCTCCTTCATGGCAACAGTTTCCAGTCCCTAGCAACATAGTACAACATAGTACAACATAGTACAAAGGAGGTACCCAAACTTTGTTGACAGAATAAACTGAATACACACAGTCAGTTCTGCTACAACACTTTTTTTTTTTTTAATGTTATTTCCTTCCAACTCGATGCTCTAGAGAGCAATTGGAGCATAGTGCGAGCCTTGTTCATGTGTACCCTTTCACCTGTGAGAGTCATTAGCAGCTTCAGTTGGGATAAGCAGAGTATACATTGTGTGCACACATATACCTCACAAGACCAGTGGGCCATATCTGCCCGCTTTGGATGGCACAACTGTCCACCTGCTTTAGCCTTGTGATGGGCGGAATGAACTGTATACCTCCTAACATTCATAGGTTGAAAGCCCGGGCCGCCAGTGCAGATATAATGATATCACAGAGACAACTAAGAATAAGTGAAGTCATAAGGTGGGGTCCTAATTTGAGAGGACTCATGCTCTAAGAAATGTAGGAGGAGATATAGAGCTTCCTTTCTGTCTTGTATAGAGGAAAGTCACTTGGGGGTAAAGTTCTATTCTAGCCATTTGCAACCAGTCAGTGTTCTCTAAGCACCTCTCCGGCCCTCTTTCTTACTGTTACTGTAAAGAGGTTGCCTTTGTCATATATAATATAGCAATTCATATTTTTTTATATCATTGGACATATTCAAAACATTTATCACCAGTTTTATTAGGCTCCTGTCCTCTTAATATCTGTACTCTTAATCCTATTTTCCTACAGGTCTTATGATTTCTATGGAACAGTTTTGCATGTAGCGGTGGCTCTCAGTGGTTGGTATGTTGTGCTCTACAGAAAACAAAAACTACTGTCTTTTTTTTTTTTTTTCCTTTCTGAATTAGAAAAACTTACCGTCCTTCCACACATGGCGCAGAAAATGGAAGTGTAAGGCTCAGAACCAACTTAATGCCTATACCCTGTGGCATACCTTCTGAAATTAATTGCCATTATAAGATTATAGAACCGCTTTCTTCCAGTCATCTCCAAAGTTACCTACTTTGTAGTGATGTTTACCAAGCCCAGGGAATGAAGATGTATGCCTTAGATAATTAAACCCAAAGTTTGCAATTGACAATACACTTTAAAATGGAAATTTGGTAGTACATCCTTGTTACCGGGTCCAAAAAACTGAGTTAACAATTGCCTGACACATACTCTCTTTTATTTTAGGTCACATACACATTAATTATTAAATCATATCAGTTTCAAGTTGTATAGATCAGCAGCAATTAAAAATAAATACATTAATATATAAATAACCAAGATTTTTCTTTTTGAGACAGCCTCATGCATCTTATACTTGCCTTGAATTCCTGATTCTCTGGTCTCCATCTCCCAAGGACTGAGATTATGGGCGGGTCTCATCATGCTAAGCCTTAACCACCGTTTCAAAAAGCCCTTGTCTTATTGTCAGATAGTATTTATCCGATTTGCCATATGAAGACTTGCAAAAGGGACTAGAGAGGACTCACGGGTCCTCTGCTGTCTTGTGCTTTTGTCTGGGCCTCTTCCTTATCTAAGCCCCTCTGTTCTGAATGCACTCACTGTAACTGAGAGAAGCAGACACGGACTCTGCAGTAGTTCTGCTTCAAATTAACTAGGAAGGTCTAGGCATCTTGTTGGGGTTTGCCCTGATAATTTATAAAACTCTCCAGAGGTTGGCATTTTTTTCCCCGTTAGTTATCCTCCAGGCCAGCTTCTAAATTGGGTCCACGTCACAGTGCCCTTTCCGTTCACTCGGTGCGTCACGTCACAGTGCCCTTTCCGTTCACTTGGTGCGTCACGTCACAGTGCCCTTTCCGTTCACTTGGTGCGTCATGTCACAGTGCCCTTTTTCGTTCACTCGGTGCATGCTGCTGCAGAGAGAGCTTTGCTCCCCTCTCCTAACTTTGCAGGTATCTGCAGGCTCCCGTTAGAAAGGACCTGGAAGACAGACATGATTAAGAGAAAGTTATGAGTATAGTATACTTAGGTATTATCTATTTAACATAAAATAACAGACTACTCTGGGGGAGGGGAGAATGCTAATAAAACTTCGTTAGCTTAATTATTCTAGCTAATTGAATGAATATAAAGAGTAACAAGTATTTCCTCGTCCCCTCTGCTGGTTGGTGTACATTAATTTGTAGAGGTCTTTCAACACCCTACTCTGGGTACCAAGAATCAATGAGTCTAGTTTAAAAACAACTAAAACCTTAAACTCTCCTACTAGATTAAACTTCGCCTTCATCTTGAGTCTCTTGAATGAACTACATGATACATTCTAATATGCCTTCCGTCACTCTCTTCTACCGGCATTCATTTCAGTTCTAAAATGCTTTCAGTCTTTCTCAGAGTGAATTTCTTTTTTCTTTTTTCCCCAAATTAAAAAAAAGGGGGGTGGGGGTGGGGGTGGGGTGGGGGGTGGAAGACAGCAATCATCATAGAGTCATAGAATAGCTATAAACACGACCATGAACAAGACAAAGTACACACATTCCCACATAGGCTGGTGGTACCACACTCTCTAAATCTAGGCTTTAGAAAAATATGAAAATAATTGTCAGTGGTGTGCTTGGTCACATATGGGACACCCGCCTTTCTCTCGCCCCGTAAAGCTCAGGGACCATCTCAAAGGAAGGGATGGAAGGATTGTAAGAGCCAGAGACTGAGGAGGAGTGCAGCAAGGATCCTATCTAGACATGATAGGATCCTTGACCTCATGAACTCGTAGTCCCTGTGGTTGTCTGTCCAAAGCCTGAACAAGACTAAGCCAGTAGACATTCTAGCACGGAGTGAGAAGGGGTTCATGAGCTTCCATTCCTACCAGAGGAGCTATGGACAGTTGATGGCCTCTGGACAGGACAGATTTCCTTAAGGGCATGGCTCATGGTAGGTTGACCATACTGAAAGGGATGCCCCATACCCTGGAGTATTTGGCAGGTCAAAATGGGTTTTAAAATGAGGATACAAAGTTGGTGGGGGAAAAGACATGGGATTGGATTCGGGAGAATTTAGGGGGAGGCATAAGGTGTGAATGCAATCGAAATACATTGTATGAAGCTCAAAAAATTAATAACATAATTTTAAGACCCTCATTAAATGGACTCACTGGTTGTAAACACCTTGACTGATTAGCTGCCACATTAATCATTATTTAAAGTCCTCAGTCAAAAGCTCACTACAGAGGAAAACCATGACAACAAGTGCTCAGAAGTGACCTTACAATATGACCTTGGGACCTTAAGATTGAATGTCTCGATGACATGACACACATTCAATAAGAAGTTATTCACTCAGAAAACTTTGTCTTGACTCTAAGAGGTTTGGACAGACTCTTTTCTGACATTTCAAGAGTCGCCAAAAAAAAAAAAAAAAAAAAAAAAAAATGAGAGCAGTATGACCAGAAACAACAGTAAAAAGAGCAAGACTGTAGAACTCTACAAAAGATGACTTGTTTTGTCTTCAAACTCCAGCCGGAGGCGAGCAAAAGGTCACTTGAACAAGGACATGCATATTTTTAGCAGAAGTTATGACCACTCATGATTCAGTGTGAAATGTGTCACATCTGCCTGATAGGCTCATATGGCTATTGTGCTAACTGCACTGTGTGTGCCTTTGACGAGATCCTATCCGTGCTAAAGTGCAGTCAGAAGTGATGGAGCGGAGGTCACGGCAATGGGACACACTAGGTATCTTTCTTCTAGGACTCTGAGTCAGTCTCCACAGTGGATTACTAAACACATTCCAGAAATCTCATAAGTTACTACTGCTCTAAAAATGGACATAATTACAGATGAGCAAACCTACCGCAGAGCTTGATGTAATCGTTGAGCTAATTAACACGAACTATTTGCAACTGTGGCTTTTACCTCACTTTTCTGATGAGTGCATATACGTTACTACAAGTTCATAGACCTTACCATCACAAACATGGTCCCCTCCCCAGCATATGGAGTCCCAGGAAGGAGAGACTGACCCTGAGGGATAGACAGAGGAGACAGCTCCAATAACTGGAGTTGTTTACTTCCACCAGAACCAGCCAGAGGTGTGGGCATCCTTTACAAATCCCATTATTTTAAGGGGTTACCAGTAGATTCCTCTGGGTGTGGGAGGACTAAGATCTGGAGCAGGAAACACCTAAGATCCCTGACTGCTGTAACAACAGTGTTTTTATTGCAGTGCGACTGACCGGCTGCTTTCTAAGGTGGTGAAGGCGATGATGCATCCCCAAAATTCTTCTTTTGGGGACTGACTGAATGTTACTAAATTCTTGAAAATAAGGATTTTTTTTTTTTCCTGTCCAAAGGTGCTTTTAACTCAGATACTTTGTAGCCAAAGCAAGACTTTCGGGTCCACAAGGATCTCCTGAAAGATTTATTTGTAGAGTGTCCTGTCTTTATGTTCATATGAAGGTGGTGTTTGGTATAAGCTGGAGACTATGTCAGGTGTTTTGACTTCCGAACCACAGAATGTGTAGTTTTCCTTCAGGTTGGATGTGAGATTGGAATATTATACCAACCTCCCAAGATCTTGAGGCAAAGTTTAGAAACTGGATTTTTTTTTTCCTTCCCTGTCTTCTCCTTCAATGCCATACAGAGGTCATTCATTTCTGTTTTAATTTCTATAATATGCTTATCCTTGAGACTCTATAACACATACAATTCAAAACCTTAGTTTCCTCTTTTCTATTGAGACAGCTATGGGAGGGGAGGCTTTTGAACCAAGGTTCAGAAAGGGTGGGAGGAGAATTAGGAATTAGATGTCAATTCGGTTAGCTGAACTGGAACACAGAAAGTCTATGGTTTGCATGCTTGTGTATACAAGAGATGCCAGGATGAACTCGACCAAATCAAAAGCTGCAAATAGATCGTGGACACTCATTTAGTTACTTACGTCTTGTGTGTACCCTTCAATGAGCCTTTGATTGCGCTGAATCCTTTTGTTCATTCTGATATATATATATATATATATATATATATATATATATATATATATATATATAAACATTCTCATTCCAAACTTAAACTTACAGCCATTGTTTACATATGATTTTTATATCAGGTCTTCAAATCACATTTACTTTTAACATCAAAGAACCAGAAAACAAATTGCAGGCATCAATTGTCACGAAGCCCAGCACCCGAAGCCCCTATCTTTGAGATACCTCCGTCTCATTATAATTTGACCTGGTCTTACTTTAGGAGTAGTTGAGAGAATATTGCTCCTTTTTTTAGCTGTCAAGATTCGGTTTGATCTATCACAGATCCCTAAAGCTATGTAGGGAGCTCTCTCCTTAATTCCAGTGGTTTCATTTCTAAGCATCTGTAATAGTCCCTGCTGGGTTCAGGGAGAGTTTTGCTTGCTCTGAGTGTGAGATCACGCCCTCGGTAATTACAGTGAGCGTGCCGTGAAAATATGCGGTGAATATAATGTCAGGAAATCATGCAAATTTTATTATCACCGGTGAAGTGGTGGCTGGTGGAGAACTTGTCAGTATTTTCAACGTGAAGCCTAATTACCTTGATTTACTTGTACTGCCATTCATAACCTTGCTGTGATGTTGCTCCTGACGGCGCTTTTGCATTTTACAAGGAAGGAATAACGCCATGTAAATAATTTAAAAACAATAAATCATTTAGAGTGGCTTTAAACCAAAACCTAATGCAGTAGCTGGCTGAGTACTTGCTACACTTGACAGGTAGCTGGCACGCAGAATTCATCTGTGTCTAGGAGGTATTTACTCCTAAATTCCGTAAATGCGGAAAAGGCAGGTTAGAAAAAGACCGAGACCCAAAGCCTATGAGCGCTTCCGCCCTTTTACCTTCTGGACGCCGTATGGAAAATGGGGGAAATCAAACTCTAATCAGGGTCCTCCTACTTCAAACAGAGATTTGCTGAGTTACGCCAGGCAAGTGACTAATTAAGGCTGCCTCTCTGAGCAGAGCGGGCTGAGCTTTGGAGAGGGGGTATCTGACTTGCCCCAGGCTACATCGCCACCTCCTCCTCCCCCATCCCAGAGCTGCAGGGGAAAGGACCGGAAAGGTTGGGAGCAGGGGAAACAGGGCCGTCAGGTAAACAGCTCCGGGAGGGCGACACTCTTTTCTCTCTGGTCATTTCTCCACACAAAGCAGATAATGAAAAGCAAAAACCCATCGGACAAAGCCTCTACTTAAGAAAAAGGTAGGAGGACTCGCTTTACGCCGGAGGGAGCATGGGGCTGCCAGCTGCTTCTGGACAATTGCGTTCCTACTGGGTGCCAAGCAAGTCATTATCTCTTTTAATCCTCACAACAATTCTCTGAGGTAGGTATGACTATCCCCTTTTACAGATAAGGACAAAACCAGAGTTAGATTAAGTAATTTGCCTGAGGTCACCGGCTAGGGAGTGACTATCAGGATTAAGTCTGAATCCCTCTGACTCAGGCAACACTCCCTCCATCCGGACTCTGTTCCCTACCCCCACAAGCCGACTTCTTAACTCTGGGAATTCACATATAATTTAGACATGCCTTTGACGTTGTCCTGTGAACGTTCAGACTAGTGCAACCCTTCTGGAGATAAAACATCCTGAAGGCCACCCGTCCCGCCCTGTCTCTACTTTCCAGAAAGGTGTCTTGGCTGATTCTGTCCTTTTACTGCCCAAGAAAGGTACATGTTGATACAGGCGATAACACCGTTTCTTCTAAGCTGATTCCATTCCTTGGCACCCCCTGCCCCATCCCAAGTTCCCAGGCAGCTGTTCCCCCTTATCCATTTTTTTCTTCAGGAAAGACAGAGTATATTTGCTGTTCCTTCTAAAGCACGAACATTTGAATAATTTTTACCTTAGACTTGTGGTTCTGAGTTCTGTCTGCCTAAGACCCACCTAAAGGGCTTGCTCTCTGGTCAATCAAAAATCCCCAGTGCCATGCTTTGACTCACCCTAGGCATTAATAAATGTTAGTTCCTTTTACATGGAAAATATTCACCATTGTACATATTTCCCTCACAGAAGTAGATGATCCCAGCCTCTCAGATTTGAGGATTTAGTCTGCCTCCATTTCCCATTAGCGGTTTCCTTGAATATAGAAAATTGTGGGTTTTTTTTCTTAATGTTTATTAATCTGTAATTTTTGTAAGCAAAGTCTAGCGTATATGTGCCTACTCATGTCTACATGACAAACAAAAGTACTATGGGTAATCATGGTTATTCTACTGTTATAAAAAATGACGTCTTTAGAAAGCACTTCATAAACATTTGAAACATTTTGAGAAAGAAAGTTTTGTTTTTAGATAAAAATCCCCCATTATCTGTTTATTGATACACATTAATTGTTCAAACTAATGGGTTTCACTATGAAGCCTTCATACTTGTATATAATGTACTTTGCCCATGTTTACCCCACATTGCCTTCTGTTACCCCCTCTCTCCAGACACCTTTCTTTTCCTAAGTCCTTTGTGGTAAAGGCTCAAAAAGGCAGCTGTCACTTGTTTTGCCTCCTATGCAGGACGGAGATTTATTTTAAAGAACTTCACTCCTAAAGAAGGAAGGTGAAATGACAGGGCCTGTCAGTGCAGACTTGCTGCTGCTCTCAGGTCAGTGTTTACTGCGCTGTCAGTCACCACTGGGAGCCTTGGAAGCTCCTTAGAGAGGACTCTTGTCTTCTGTGGTACCAGACCTTTATGGAAAGAACCTGGTGGGCTTTTATCAATGAACTACCCTTCTCAAAGTCCTGTGCCAGGACCAGCTTGTACAGTACCTGGGATCTTGTTGGAAATGCAAATTCTCAGACTTACTCAATCAGAACCTGTGGGCAGGAGGCCCAGGGAACCTGTCTCAGCAAGCCCTGCAGAGGATTCTGGTGAGCAAGGAAGTTGAAGAAGATGGTCTTGTGGCAACTTTTTAAAAGGAAGTATCCAAAGGTTAGAATGGAGGGCTAGCGAGAGGGCCCAGCAAGGGAAGGGGCCCTTCTGAAGGACCTGATGTTGTGAGGTCAGTGCCTAGGACCCAGATGGTAAGAGAGGACTGACTCTGAAGTGGTTCTGTGACTTCTATGTGCACAGCGTGCTACTTATGTGCGTCCAAGCTCATACATGTGTAGGTGGATGTGTGTGGGCACAGACACACCACACTACACACAGCATGCACTCACACCATACCAAACACACATACACACACTACAGTACACACATAAACACTGGGTACATTGGAATGGGACGTGTGTGTGTGTGTGTGTGTGTGTGTGTGTGTATGCAGAAATGCAGTATAGCCTATTTAAAATAGGCTAATCAACCAGTAGATGATTAACCTTGGAGGAAATGAAACTGAAGAAAAAAAATATGCTATAAAGAAGCCAGGTAAAGTCAAGAGGTTTGAAGCTACTTCTGCTATTATATGCCATGCTCTTTTACAGTACAATTAAAAAAATAAAACTGTTAAAATGAAAATGATAGTGTAATATATATATTACACAGTTGCTTAGTCTTACCATCATATACTATCCCTTGTGCATAAGTGTCCCTGCTATGCTCCCTTTTTATACAAGTGACAGCAGAGTACATTTATTTGCATGAATAATGATAAGTGTTATCATAGCACATGAGTGAAGAGTTGCAGGTCAACTTGGTGACTGCTATGATGTCATCAGGAGGCCCAGTAGTCAACCCCATTATAAACTATGAAACTATCATAGATGTAGTCTGTTATTGATCCTAGTGCCATCAGATGGTTCATGAATGTCTTATCCCAGGTCACTTCTTAGACACTGCTAGTTCATTGCCCTAAGGCAGCACCCCAGATTTCTGCATTTTCCAGAGATTCTCAGCTTATATACAGTCTATACATTCTCAAGAGTAACATACAGCTACGGTTGGGAATCTGTAATTATGCTGACTCATGTGTCTTGACTTTGACAGTCACTGTTGTAGACGCATCCGAACTGAGGCATCACAGAATTTAAAGCTCATGAGAAAAAGTTACAGGTATTTTCTTTTTCTTTTTTTAATTTTATATGAGTGCTCTATCTGCACGTACATCTGCATGCCAAAAGAGGGCGTCAGATCACATTATAGATGGTCACAAGCCACCATGTAGTTGCTGGGAATTGAACTCAAGACTTCTGGAAGAGCAGTCAGTGCTCTTAACCACTGAGCCATCTCTCCAGCCCCTATATGTGTTTTCATAAGGTACACATTTATTAACAATAGGAAGGTAACTGTGTCCACTCAGCAGAGTCCATGGGACTCTTATTGGTTCTTGAAGCAATGTTTGAGCTCTCCACAGTGTAAAGATACTGTCATTGTTCCTAGGTGACCTGTTATGTAGCCTTCATAAAATTGATGGGTCCAGATGTTCATTCTTAACTTAATCCAAGTGCTCCACTGGTACCTCTCCTCTGGGTATGGGGAGAGAAGCAGAATGCATAGAGAGAAGTCTGAGATGCAGTTAGAATGACAACAGTGGAGGGTGGTCATGCTCGCCACTAACAAGCTCCACAATGGGGTCAAGTAACATAGATGTTTTGCACCTGTTCCCATATCTGTACTGCATAGCAAATTTCCTCCCGATTTAAAATAAAAATTGTATTCCTAGTTCCCTTTGTTCCACGTAAAGTGACCACCATATGCTTATATAGTCAATGTACATGTGTATCAGTATACACATGTACATTGTACATTAGGTAACGGCACAGTCCGCTGCATGGTAAACCTTGCATCTTATGCCTTCGGCTTACACATTTATTTAAACTGTCCCTCACTTGTCCATAAGTAACGTTGATGTTCCAGGGCAAACATAGAAATGGCCAGAATTATGTTTACACTGTGAACCGAAAGGCCCCGCTTCACCTCTTCCAGCAGAAAAAAAAAAAAAAAAAAAGCAAAAAACCCAAAAGCTACCAGGAGCATTAAATTACTGCTAAAAGCAAGTTTTCATGAAACAAATAGCACTGCCCATAGAAAGTAAGACATTTCTCAAGCTTTTTTATTTCCCACCTACTCTTTGATTTCACGATCTGTTTTTATTATAAAGCCAACTTAGAAGGGAAGACTCGGGAGGGCTTGACTGCTGCACATTCTTTCTCTCCCATAAATGATGCTCCAGATATGATACGACTCTGAAAGGTACCTTATGAAGCGTATCACACAATTATTACATGCTGTTCATCATGTGGGTTTCAGATGCTGAGTTTGGAAACCATGCCAGGATCAGATTCTAAATGGAGTACCTAGCAAGAAGACAGATACCGCCTCTATCTTTATCACTCCCCCAACCTCTCCCCCCACAATCCCTTTTACGGTTCATCTTGTAAATATTCTCTCTGTTATAGTGTCTTACGTTAATGTTTCTGACGTAAGCTCTCAGAGCCCATTTCAAAGTTTCTTGCAGACTTTTATTGCTTTCAAAGTGAAAATCAATCCATAAACACCAATTTTCACTTACGTGATTTTTTTAAAACAAATTTTGATGCACATATATATGTCTCTGCAGTCTCCACAGCAGGTAATTCCCTTCTCTTCCGTAGAAGCATGGCAACAGAGAGTTATTTAGCAAATATGCCACCATCAGAGAGAGGTGCACAGGGCCTTTTCATTAGCGTGAAAAAGTAAGTGCTGGTTCTCAGGGAAGAGAGAAATTTTACCAAAAAAAAAAAAAAATGCTTTACACAGAAAGGTAGATCAAGTAAAAATGCTTTATATAACACGAATGTAGAAAATGTCAGTGTAGTAAACAGAGCCCACAACTTACCAATCTCATTTGGATCAATAGACTTTTGTAAAGAAGTTTGTTTTTTTTTGTTTTTTTTTTTGTTTTGTTTTTTTTGGTTAGAACAATTAAAATAATCCTGAAACACACTAAATTTAGAAATATTGCTCTCAATTGTTAAGACATGATGGGCAAACCAACTGAGTTCGTAAAATCACATTGCTTTCAGTATGATGTTAACATTCACAAGGGTAAAGGGATCTTAGCTATTGATAAACACTATTTAAAAAGAGAGTATTTTATTTAATAATTTTCAATTTCTGTATTATTTGTATTTTAATGCTGGTATTAGTTATAAATGTGTGTTACATACATAGGTATTGATATTTCATGCTTATAAGGGGAGATACCTTTTCACTGAGTAGTTGATTACGGAAAACCAGGAGGATTCTAGGTAGATAAATTATGGTGTTGAAGTCATCAGTGTTCAAAGTCAGCAATACACACATACACATAGACATACGCAAACACACAAACACACACACACACACAAAATAAATAATTTTTTAATTAAAAAAAATTTTTTTAAATAAAGAAGCCAGGGATGTTTGGGGGGTGTGCCTCTATGGGCCCATGCTGAGGCATCCCTTCACCCTAAGGTACCAGCCACAGGACAGTATGGTATAGTAGAGTTTATTTAGGGCATGGGGAGGGGAGTTGAGGGGGTAGTAGAGACAGAGAAAGGCAGAGAGATGGAAGGGGGTAGAGAAGAGGCCAGACATGAACATGTGGGGGGGGGGTAGGGGAATGTGGAGAGAAGGGACAGAGGGTGAAGAAGATAAGAGAGCAAGAGAAGAGAAAACTCTTTTCAAAGTAAATAAATTTAATAAAAATTGAAACTATTTCAACCAACACCCTTAATTCTTATAAAGATGATGCTTATAAATTATACATGTTAGTATGGAAACATAGTTACCAGCAATACATATTCAAAGGCAAAATATTTTATGAATTTCATTTCTGCCATACCTCATAAGGCATTTTCCTTATAATAGTCTGCATTTGAATTTACTCTGCTAGCTTCTATATTTCATTAGAAGGCGCAGTGACTCTTGGTCACTGTATCAGTCAGGGTTCTCTAGTGGAACAGGACCAATAAACAGAATATATAGTAAAAGGAAGTGTTAGATTGGCTTACACAAGCCTGTCTGGGCAGTTCAACAGAAGTTGTTTTTACTCTGTAGAGGCTGAGACCCCATAGTTCTCCTTCACGTGAGAAAGGGAGCCTCAGCAGTCAATCCCTGATGTGGAAGGCCTGGAAGGTTCCTACAGAGTCATTAGTTTTTAGTCCATGCTAGAAAGTCAAGGAAATGAGGTTCCAATATCAAGTCCAAGGACAGAGACAGGAGCAGTGGGGGCAGCAACAAAGTCAATGCACTGGACAGCAAACATCAAAAGGAAGCAGGCAAAGAACTCCAGCTTTTCACTTGGATTGCCTTGCTTCTGTGCAGCCACTACCAGAAGGTGCTGCCCACATGGAGTTGGATCTTCTCACTTTAGTTAACCTAATCGGGGAAAATTCTTTACTGATGTACTCTGAGAGCTCCATCTCACTCTAGACCCAACAAAGTTGACAGCCAAGACTAGCTTCACGGTCACCAGAGCACCCCTATGGAGCCCTATGTACTAAGCTAAGTTATGTTGGTGACACAGGAAGTAAGATGGTCACAATCAATCTTAGTGTCTAGTGCCTCTGCAAGAGACACAGCTAGCTGTTGAATGTTAAAATACAATGTAGCCTTATGTTTTAACGCCTTATGTGATTGTTCCTGTCTTCCATCCATAGAGTACTGCCAACCTGGGAGTAAAGCTTCCAGAAAATCAAATGCTGAGGTAGCAAAGTTAGAAGATAGTTTCCACAGATGCAGATAGGCATATATATATAATTTAAAGTGTTTCATTAATATCAATAATGGGCATTGTCAACAAGTAGAATTCATAATACATTCCTATTATATTGCAATTATAACTAAAATCAGTGAAAATTTATGTATAGATGATTTTATATTTTCAGGGAAATAGGCTAAGATCAAGAATAGAATTCAAAGTTATTTTGAAAATAATGTACCATGACAATGTGTTACTATCTATATACATTTTCTTATTTGTCTCTCTAAGACATCTCATAAAGTAGCCAACTTTATTGCCATCAGTTAAAGAAATAATGAAACAGACACAGGAGGTATTCCACAATTTGCCCAGTATAACCGTCATGGAAGGCAGAGCTATCTTTCAAGTGCAGATCATCCTGTTAGTAGTTGATGTCTAGCTGGAGTCGATCTGAGCTCTGTCTCCTACCACTGTACTAATGTGGACATGCCAGTGCTTTGCAGAGATTAAGATCAACAGCATTTAAGCACCACTTAAGGGGCATGTTCAGATACGTCACTTGCAATAAGCATTCTTGCGGTTTGCTTGGTTATGAATTAATGATAGCTCGAGATATCAACTTTGCCAAAGTTTAATATACATTCAATAACTATTTTCATAACAGCTGAAAACGTGGTCTTAAAAATGTACGAGTAGATAGTTAAAAAAAATGTGGATACAACTGTCTAGCTTTTAAGACTAATTGCTTAAGCCTTTCCTGTGCCTGCCTATACTCCTTTTAAAGAAACACAAATGTAAAAGAACCACAACAGGGGAATGAAACTGTATTACAAATCAATCTAATCTTCTATCAGGGATTCGCATTATCTGGGAGCAACTCCACTGTCTGTTTCCCAGCCTTTGTTCCAGGGATATCTTTCCTTGATTTTGTCTTATAAGAAATTATTTTCATGGAGGAATGCCATGTATCTCTCCTCCACGTGACATGACCTCGTTCTGGAGGCCATCCCTGAGGCCAAGAGGTTGCATCTGAACTCAGTCCTCTGTGTTTTGTAAACCACTAACTCCTCAGCTGAGTAGCTTCATTGAGTGTCGCGGAAAGACAGCTCAAGACAACCATTTCTGTGGATGATGGATGGACCCGACAGCAACAGAGAGTCACGTTGAAAGCTTCATAGTACTCCTGGAATAATTTCGTTAGGTTTTATGGCTGGTGGTATCAGACTTGTGCCAGATGCTGGCAGCTTTTAATAACAAAAAAAATTTTAACATGCTGCATATAAGTGAGTGGTTTCAGAAGTTTTCCATGTAGATGAGGAAAGGTGTCATTCATGGCAAGTATTAATATTGTATCTTGTAAAAGATCTGTATGTTAAGAAATGAGAAGTGGGACATGTTGGATGGGTTACTATGGGACCGTGAAAGGCAGCCTGGTTTCTGGTTGAGCTAGGTTTGAAACCCCGGTGACCCCACAGGTAGGGGTATTGCCACTTGCATGCTCCTGGACACAAGGTCCCTGACAGGAGGCCGCAGCTCTTCATAGGTCTGTAGCCATCAGTCACGTAAGGGTAACTCCCCAAGCCCCTCCACAGGTAGAAAATGTGATCACAGGTCACCATAGCCTCAAGACAGATCTCCATTTTAATGAAGTGCCTAAAGGTCTGAAGGGCTTAGTCAACAAACTCCCCTTCCCAGACACTCCTCCCTGGAAAAGGTATTTAACCTCAGGCCTGCCCTGAGAAAGTGGGGTATAGTCTTACTCATCGACATTCTCCGCAGTGACAATAAATGCCTTAAAACCATGAACTGCCTCTATTTACCGGAATCCACCATGGGGAGCAATGGAGCAGGTCTTCCACTAAATAATGTCTACTCTCCCGCAGGAGGCCTCTCAGAGCTCCCAGCCATGGCCTCCCCCAAGCCAAGCTGCCTGCCTAGCAAGCCAAGGACTTAGCCGGAGGGACCAAGCCGGAGTTCCCTCTTTCCCCCTTGGCCCAGGGCTAGATCTAGCCCACGGCCCCCACTCTGTTCTCAGCTCTTCTGTGGCTCCCAGTGGTGTCTGGGTGCCCAAAAGTCTGAGAACCTGATGGTCCTGGTCTCCTTGCAGGCCTGGGGACCCCCCCCTCCCCGCCCCACCCCAGCCAGCTCTGGCAGTCTCCAGGGACCTCAGACTCCACTCCCCCACCCCTGGAGTGTGGTCCCCTGGCTCCCCATAGGGATAACAGCTCACCTGGAGCCAGCATGGGGTAAACACAATCAAAACAGGGAACCCCACCTTTTAATCCCACAGGTTACAGTGGAAGTTGAAGGGGAACATGGGTGTGAATATGATCATATTTTATTATATACATCTATGAATTTCTCAAAGAATAGAAAATTGTAGTCATGACAAAGAAGTGAATTGACCTTCACAGACAGATGTCCATATACATACATATGTGGGTGTGTTGTTATGCACAAAGTTACTGCCACTGGGGTGCAATAATGCCTTTCTGTAATTTTCCATCTAAAATTTATCTCTACCAAAAAAAAATGTGTCTCATTTTATCGAATTAAAGTCAACTAATGTTGCGACTTATTAATACATACTCTTTTTAGAATCATAATATTCGTTTTAGCGGAAAAGTAGAAGTTATTCTGTGAGTAGAGTCATCAAAGGAGGAGGACAAATAAATGATATTTATAATAATTAACAGCAGGCAACGGGAAGACGGAAGGACCATTTTATCAGGTACAACAATCTACTGGAAATCAGATTTTCTCTGAAGTGAAAGTTTCAGATGAGTAGCTAAGAAGTAAAAATTGTCTTTGCTTGAGAAGACACTGTGATATGGACACAAAGTTATAAGCAACCCACGATACACTAACTAGAACTAGTAAATCCAGCAAGGTTGTGGCTGTAAAGTCAAAATGTAAAGTCAATTGTAGTTCCGGACTCTTGCAACGAATGAATCCAAAAGTTGAGAAGACACTCTGACTCACCGCGAGTGCTGATGTTTAACAAAGTCGACGAAAAATTAGCACTCGTAATATAAAAGTCTAAGCACACAGACACCTTCTGCTCCTGTGGTCAATGTTCAAGTTGTCAAATGGTCTCCTGGATGTATTATTGGCATGCAATTTTTAAAAGATAAGTTGGATTAATAACATTACCAAAGGATGCCATCAGAAAACTAAAAAAAAAAACAAAAACAAAAACAAAATAGCTCTTATTTGAAAATTATGCTTGACAAAGATATTGTATGTAGAATGTAGAAAAATTCTATAATTTAATGATACGACAAAGTCAACACTTACCAGAGTTCTTGTCAGCTTGTTTACAGATACTAATCATTGAATGAGTGTGGCAACTGGATACAGACAAGTGTCATTAAATGAATGGGAAGACTGGATACATACACAAGTCATTGAATGAGTGTGGAGGCTGGATATAGACAGGTATCACTGAATGACTGTGGAGACTGGAGGGACCTACCCGCCAAAACACTTTAGAAAAGAACATATAAGGAGTTCTCCATTTTCAAACCTATCAAAAAGGAGTAACCACGATGGTCAATTATTGGTATATGCATGTATATTTATAAAATATATTATATATCAACATGTGAGTTACATATAAATATATGTTATATATGAACAAGTGAACATATGCCACCATAAGTATAAGATTAAAAGTTCAGAAATAGCCTTATATAATGTGGTCAGTTGATTGTTTCTACTTTCTCTTCCTCTATCCACATTCTCCCTCCCCTCCCCTTCCCTGCCTTGCATCTTCTCTCCTCCCTCCCCTTTTTTCCTCTCCTCCCCTTTCTTTTGACACACAGTTCAGGGTGGCTGTAGATTGAGAACCTTATTTCTCAGCTCCTGGATGATCCAATCCAACCAATGTTCAATAAAACACCCAGAAGACTATTAAAAAGAAAGATTTTTTTCAACAAATACACCTGTGACAACTGGAAAGTCATAGGAGAGAAGAATGACACTGGACTGTGTATTTCCCATTCCAATGAAAATCAGCCTGAGATGCTTAAAGAGACTGAATATAAAAGATAACAGTAAAGACACTTGGGCTGGTGAGATGGCTCAGCAGGTAAGAGTACCCAACTGCTCTTCCAAAGGTGCAGAGTTCAAATCCCAGCAACCACATGGTGGCTCACAACCATCCGTAATGAGATCTGACTCCCTCTTCTGGAGTGTCTGAAGACAGCTACAGTGTACTTACATATAATAAATAAATAAATCTTTAAAAAAAAAAAAGAGTAAAGACACTTTAGATACGAACTGCAGTTTTCAAATTAGGACTTAAATTTTCTCAGTTTTTTTTTTTTTTTTTTTAAATCAAGAAGTGTGCTAGGCATTGTGGGAGACTTAGAGAATCGTAAGCCATGGCCCATGTTCATGAATGGCTACATCATATCCAGAGGTATTTCCCAGTAGAATCTGAGCACAAGCCCCCAGAAGGGAAGTTCTAGAAGCAAATGCAAGAATTGTACTATTATATACTATTTCTTTCTAGAGAGACTAACAGTTTTTTTCCTCATACTGAATTTGTTGATTGTTTTATTTTTTTAATAATCAATAGAAGTTGCTTTCTGCCTTTTGTTCTAAAAAAAATTAAAATAAAAAAGATAAGAATATACAACCCTTAGAAGTAAGTAAAGCAAACAAACAAAACCCAGGTGAACGCTGGGCTTGGCAGCTTCCTGGGTGCCTCTAAAGCATTAGCATTGGAATTAAGAAAGGTAAGCTGAACTTTTCACAATTTCAGACTTCTGCCACCACCCTCCCCCCCCCCCCCCCCGCGCCAGAAGATACTGGAGGGAAACAAAACAATGACTCTCAGAATGATTTAATTTTTCTGTACATACATCTGTTAAAGAGATTGTATGTAGGATATGGGTGAGTCCTACAGTTTAATTATCAAGACTTATACAAATGCAGTTAAAACGAACACAGAATTAAAAAGATACACACATCACAAACAGAAACACAAAAAGCTCACTTTTTTATTCACCCAGGACAAGCAGTTCAGAACCACAGAGGCACCCCTTCAGTTCACCAGAGATGCCATGGTCAAAGTGCCTGTCAGTAGCTGAACAGAAAGGAGAAATCAAAACTGCACCTCTTACCCGGTGAGAGTGTGAATCAGTGCACTGAGTTTAGAAAGCTGTGTGGTAGCTCCACTCGGAGGACCATCTGACAGAGAATTTCTATTCTTGGGAGTCTGTCGAGAAAAGTGGACCAATATCTGCACAAAATCTCGTCCAACATCATAGCAGTGATATTCATAAAAAGCAAAATATAAAAATAAGCAAAGTGCCTACCACCTGGTAAATCAGCAGAATTTGGGTTGTGTATATAACGGAATACTATGCAACCAGAATAGGTATAAAGTGTTGAAGATTTGCTGTGGCATGCACAGAGTGTGTATTTACATTGGTGTTCTGCCTCCACGTATGTCTATGTGAGGGTGTCAGATCCCCGGATCTGGAATTGCAGACAGTTGTGAACTGCCCTGTGGGGGCTGGGATTTGAACACGGGGCCTTGGGAAGAGCAGCCAGGGCTCTTGCTCTTAACTGTTGACTCACATCTTCAGCCCACAGGGATAAATCCTAAAACCACACTAAGAGAATTCAGATAAAACTCCATATGATTCTCTTTGTACAAGTGTTTGGAAGAGGCAAGTGTCCAGGGTAGGGGTGGGAGCCTGGGAGTATTGGGAGGTAGCCTTAGATAAGAACTGAAGGGTGTAGTGTTTCTTCTGGGGCGACTGAGATGTTCTGAAACTGATTGTGTTGGTGGATAATGTGTGACTATGTTAATACCCATGATGTAGTACACCTTAGATTTAAAAACTGTAAGATACTTGAGTAACGCCTCAGTGACATTATTGCTGATAAAAATATAGTATTTCTTTGCTAAAACCCATGATACAATATACTCTGAATTTACAAATTATAAGATACTTGAGTTATACCTCAGTAATGTTCTTGCTGATAAAAATATATTTCTGTATGAATATTATTAAAAATTGCTGGTAAAAATATAATACTTCTAGAACTGGGAGTCCATCCCTCAGCACGTAGGTTTGAGCTGCTTGTGCAGATAAGGTGAGATCACAGACTACTTTTAGAAGGGAATTTCATTTGGTCTGGATGAAAAATGCCCTGTTCACTTCTAAAATACAGATGCACAAGCTTCATTTGTCACATGAGGCTGATGGCTGGAAAGGTCAAAGGGTGTGAAATAGGAGAGCACATTCTTGGGGCTTTTTTTTTCGTTTTAAAACAGGTGCACTCTATCCTCACAAACAGTTGGTGCAGCTTGTTTTTTTTTGTTTTTTTTTTTTTTTTTTTGGTGCGTTGATTTGTCAGTAGAAAAGATTATTTTCAGAACGTGTTCCCTTCTAATGAATTATACATTCACAACTTATTATTCTTACCCAGCTATGAAAACAGTCGCAGGACATCTCCCCGGAATCCTCCAGGGCTGGCCTGAGAGCCGGTTCTGTTTGCCTCTTGTCTCCTCTGCCTGCGAGCTTTTCCAGTTAATCAATCTGAAAACTGTGTTAGTCACAGCGGTTTGGAGCCTGCTTCTTCGCTAATGCTGTGTTTGCAGTGAGCCCGTGCACTTCTGAACTGAGCCTCCCCTGCTCTTTGCCATCTTTCACCCCATGCTTCTCCAGGCCCAGAGTGTCAAAAGTATCAAGCAGATGAAATTACAGCTGGAGCACTGGCTTCGTGGAGAATGGCTCCACGCTTTTAGCAAATGAGCACTAGTATTATTATTTCTTTAAACAGTGGACTATTAACAGGAGATTCATTGAATTTGGCTTTCTATCCTAATTATTGTATTTAGATAGAATATGTGATGCAGTAAAATAAAATCAAATAAAATCAGCTGTCTACAGAGGGTCACAGGTGGTTTTAGTAGGCTTGCATTTATTTATTTATTTTTAAAGTTGCATTTAAGAAAGGTTTTGAGCCCTTGTATATGTTAATATAGGATTTTAAAAAATATTTATCTATTTATTTATTTATTTTTGGTTTTTCGAGACAGGGTTTCTCTGTATAGCCCTGGCTGTCCTGGAACTCACTCTGTAGACCAGTCTGGCCTTGAACTCAGAAATCCACCTGCCTCTGCTTCTCAAGTGCTGAGATTAAAGGCGTATGCACCATCACTGCCCAGCATATATATATATATATATATATATATATATATATATATATATATATTATTTGTTTGTTTAATTTGGCTAAAGATATGAAAGCCTTTCTCTGATGCCTTAAGAAAGTGAGAAGGACTCTTTCCTGCTTGGTCGGTCGGCTCTCTACAGAGCATCAGGCTGGATATTTCCTTACAGGTCTTAGAAGGAACGGCTCTGCGGTTACTTACAGGCACACAGAGAGGCACACGGCTGCATCATCGCATCATCACTGCAATGGACAGACAGTGTGTTCTTTCATCTTTGATTTTTGTCTCTGCACCTCACAGAGTGAGGACAGGGAGGACGTCATGAGAGCTGGACAAGCAAGGGCCTAGGAGTCAGGTCTCCACTGCTGACTCTCCTCTTCAGGATGTGTTCTGTGCTCACACTCTTCCCCTTCTCTGAGCAAATATTTTTCATTACATATCATATGGATGATAGTGTTTAGATGTCGGGGCTTCCTCGTCTATAGAATGAAATATGAGTAAAGCCATGACCATTCTGGTAAGACCCCGAGAACACGTTTTGCTTATCTAATGCCCATCTACTCCCCAGTCAGAATTTCTTACTCATATTTGCAGTCTTCCCTACCATTTCTTCTCTCCGATGTGACTCCCGTTGTTCTAGAGTGTGGATGAAGCATCAGGGCTAGACTGTCTTAAACTAAACCAAGCCATTTTATCCTTCCCTCCTTGCTTCCCACCCCCCCCCCCGCAACCTCCCCACTTTGCTTTTTTCTCTTCCTCTTCTGAAATATTGAGGAACCTTACACATGCTAAAGCTTTACTCACTGTGTAGCCTCGGCTATCCTTGGACTCACTCTGTAGCCTCGGCTAGCCTTGGACTCACTCTGTAGCCTAGGCTATCCTTGGGCTCACTCTGTAGCTTAGTCTGGCCTTGGACTCCCCCTGTAGCTTAGGCTGGCCTTGAACTCACTCTGCAGCCTACACTGACCTTGAATTTGCCATTCTTCTGCTTCATCTGCCATGTATCTGGGATTACAGGCCCATCCCACCTGACATAGCTTGAATATGGTTTTAAGGAAACTATGTGTGTTTGTGTGAATGCACGTACATCTTCATGGATATATGTGTGTTTGCTTGTCTTCATGTGTATGTGCATGTGTGTCTGCAGCATGATAACAAGTTTTTTTGTTTTTTTGTTCTTTTTAAAAAGATTTATGTATGTGAGTGCACTGTAGCTGTCTTCAGACACACCAAAAGAGGGAGTTGGATACCATTACAGAAGGTTGTGAGTCACCATGTGGTTGTTGAAAATTAAACTCAGGAACTCTAGAAGAGCAATCAGTGCTCCTAACTGCTGAGCCATCTCTCCAGCCCCCATGATAACAAGTTAATCAGTGGACATAGAGTATTAGACAATGTATGATATATTGTTGTAATTCCACAATGCTTGGAAATTCCTTCTAGTTTGAATAATGGGGGATTATTTTTATATTGAAAAGAAAAGCATATTTGATTCTATGGATTATTCTATTTATTCCCCTTTGCAGAGAAAAAAAAAAAAAGCAGTGGCCAGATACACTTGGTTTCTGAGGCTGCCCAATAGTTAACTGGCAAATGCTCTTGACTGCAGACACAGAAATATTATTTGATACATGAGCCATTCTATAAGGTCCTCTGCAACAATATTTGTAACTGCCACAGCCTTGCTCAGAGCCAATGTTATTTCTTTATGGTGGGAAATGAAATCCAGAAATAGTTTCTACTCTCTTTCCTCCCTTACACCCATTGAGAATGTAGGTGGCCCAAAGGCCACACCCACCTCAGTCTACATTCTTCTCCTGAGCCTAGACCTAGAAGCCCAGAAATCCCTGTCAGCACGGACTATGTGAGCCTCATCCCACTGAAGGTGTATGAAACCTGTCTGAGGGATGGTCAGAAGTGCAGGGGAAGGACAGGTATCTGATCTGTAGCTGAGAGAAAAGAGGGGCGTTCCCCGGATCGTGCCAGTACAGAAGCTGTCCTGGGAGTCTATTAACTCTTCATTATATCATGTGTATTTCTGTGATTACTCCCCACCCCCAAATTTTGAAGACACAAAGCTATAAGATCAATTTGTAGGTCAAATCGACAGCAAATGTTTTAAGTTAGTTATAATCAACCCTGGATCCCTCCATCCCGCATTTATGCATCCTTTAATCTTATTAGAGTTCAATTCCAATAATCTAAAGCATCATATCATACTCTCATGCTTTGTCCTGGTTGCTTCTAGTCACCAGCTCCCATAGGATACATCATCTGGCCTAGAAGAAGGTTCCTAGAACCTTCTTCACTCTGCCTGATACAAATCAACAAGAATGCCATTCTCTTTTTCCAGGAATTTCTGTGTTGGTGTAAGTAGAATAATGAATTGATTTACTATATTTTTCACGATACATTTCTAATTTAAACATTCTTCCTTATAGACAATAAGAGTCATAGTCGTATTTAAATACAAACTTGTTCAAAATGTAATTAACAGAAAGACAGCCTCCATGGTTAGATAGAAATCCAGGCTTTGGGGAGGTTCATCTCCAGGTGGCCTTTAACCTGCTCACTCTGCTGGAATCTCTCTCCTGATTACAGTTACAGTGTCTGTCACCTTCCCCACAGAGCACTCCAGGTCCTTTCCCCCTACTGAGCAAGCCCACTTTTAAAAGTACACCTTTGTTCCTTCCTGTTTGCTAAAGTCTAACAAAAGGGAGATAAACAGATTAGAAGCAACACTGAAGGGTTGCTCAGGAGTATGGCTTCCCTGCTATCCCAAAGCTGTTGAAATCTTTTTTTTTTTTTTTTTTTTTTTTTTTGGTTTTTCGAGACAGGGTTTCTCTGTGTAGTCCTGGCTG
>NC_034602.1:86752059-86753115 GCF_900095145.1 Mus pahari
AGACAGGGTTTCTCTGTGTAGTCCTGGCTGTCCTAGAACTCACTCTGTAGACCAGGCTGGCCTCGAACTCAGAAATCCGCCTGCCTCTGCCTCCCGAGTGCTGGGATTAAAGGCATGCGCCACCACGCCCCAGCAGCTGTTGAAATCTTAAGAAACCCAAGTTTTCAGTAATCATGTAAGACAACAATGATTTCAGTAGGAATAGGTGGGAGGGAGTAGGGGCTTGGAGAGTTCAGATGCAAAACAACAAAGTTATTTTAAGGAGCAACCCTACTGATCCTTGGCTGGAATTCCGGGGAGACTGCCAGGTGAGCTTTTGGCTGGCAGGCTTGGTGCCCTTCAAACCATCCCATAGTATGGCTTGCACCTGTGGGAAAAGCTGATCCTTTGGAGCGCCTGGGGCAAAAGAGAAGAGACTGGATGCTGTGTTCTGGCTGGGGAGACTCAGGCCATAGCACCACCCACAGGAAGTTGGGATAAGTGCATCCCTCAGAGAGGCGAAGCAGCCAGGCTTATGGGCAAAGACCTCCGTCCAAAGAAGCAACGGTAAAGGTTGTAGCTGAAATGGTGGACAGACAAGCCCTGTGTGAAAGGCAGACTTCAAAAAGTATACAGTACTCAAAGTTCTAGCTAGAGCAATGAGACAACACAAGGAGATCAAGGGATACAAATTGGCAAAGAAGAAGTCAAGGCATCACTATTTGCAGATGATATGATAGCATACATAAGCGACACTCCCCCACCCCCAAATTCTACCAGAGAACTTCTACAGCCGAGAAACAACTACAGCAAAGTGGCTGGATATAAAATTAACTCAAACAAGTCAGTAGCCTTCCTTTAAACAAATGCTAAATGGGTTGAGAAAGGAAAACAAAGCACTTCACAATAGTCACAGATACTATAGAATGTCTTGGAGCAACTCTAACCAAACAGATGAAAGACCTGTATGACAAAAATGTCAAGTTTCTTTCTTTCTTTCTTTCTTTCTTTCTTTCTTTCTTTCTTTCTTTCTTTCTTTCTTTCTTTCTTTCTTTCTTTCTTTCTTTCTCTCTCTCT
>NC_034602.1:86753126-86765654 GCF_900095145.1 Mus pahari
TCTCTCTCTCTCTCTCTCTCTCTCTCTCTCTCTCTCTCTCTCTCTCTCTCTTTTTCCGAGACAGGGTTTCTTTGTGCAGCCCTGGGTGTCCTGGAACCCACTCTATAGACCAGGCTGGCCTTGAACTCAGAAATTCGCCTGCCTCTGCCTCCCAAGTGCTGGGGATTAAAGGCGTTCACCACCACTGCCCAGCAAACTTCCAGCTTCTTAAGAAGGAAATCAAAGAAGACCTCAGAAAATGGAGTGATCTACCATGCTCATGGATTGGTAGGATTAACATAGTAAAAATGGCCATCCTACCAAAACCAATCTACAGATTCAATGCAATCCCCATCAAAATTCCAAAACAATTCTTCAAAGATATGGAATTTAGCGATTCTCAATTTCATATGGAAATACAAAAGTAACAGGTTGGAAGCTACCTGCTCATTTGGTCCTGGACTATCATCCTGGACAGTGTGGGGGAAAGCTGACTGTCATTTCTGTCATTTCCTGTTGTGAGTGCAAACCTTTCAGTCTAAAGAACAATACAACCTAAAGGAAACGAAGGGAAAAGACGAAACAGACCTTCTGTTTTATGCATTTTGCTTCTTTCTTTCTCCTTCGGTTGTTTAACCATGATTTGAAGGGACTTATAAATTCTTGGAAAGACCATCAGCAAAGAAATTAAAAGGTATAGAGCTTACAGTTTGGTTATGGGTCCTAAACAAACAAATAAATATAAAAACTAGATTTAAGTCTTGATTTTCTAAAAATCTAAACCCAAACCATGTAAATATTGACTTAGGATTGTATAAACCACTTAAATACCTAGTAATTGTCTTAAATGCTTCTTTCTCTTAGTGTCCAAAGACATACATAAAAATCATATTAGCCTAGGGTCTAGGGAGATGGTTCAGCCAGTAAAGGACGTGCCAGCGGAGCAGGAGGATCTGAGTCCAATCCTTAAATGCACAAAAAAGTGCAGCATGGAGGTGTCTGTCTGTGATGTCACCACTTGGGAGGCAGAGGCAGGAGGTTCCCTAGGGATGGCTGGACAGCCAGCCCAGATGAGAAGTAAACTCCAGGATCAGTGAGAGGCCCTGCCTTAAGAATGAGGTGAAGACTGGTTGAGGAAAATACTTGACAAGCTGGAGACAGGGATCAGTGGTTAAGAGCACCGACTGCTCTGCCAGAGGTCCTGAGTTCAATTCCCAGCAACCACATGGTGGCTCACAACCATCTGTAATGAGATCTGATGCCCTCTTCAGGTGCGCATCTGAAGACAACTCCAGTGTACTCATATAAATAAAATAAATAAGTAAATAAAAGAAAACACTTGGAATTGACCTCTGGCCACCACATACGTGTGCTCACATGTGCAAATACACAAAAGAACATATATATATATATATATATATATATATATATATATATATATACACACATATACACATAAATATACACACACATACACACGGAGGAAAATTTAGTTGTATAATCATGTATATTTTAATGGTCAGTGTTGTTATTTGAAGGAGAATGACCCCATAGATGCATCTTTTTGAATACTTGGTCCCTAGTTCGTAGAACTATTTGGAATGGGTAAGGAGGAGGTGGTCATTGGGTGTGGCCTTTGAAAATGCTCCATTCCTAGTTAGCTTTTTCTGTATTGTCATTGTGTTTGACGATGTGAGCTCTCAGCTGCTCCTCTAACACCATAGCCCCCCTCTATGCTCCCAGTCATGTTGATCCTAGATTCTAACCCTGTGAATTCATAAACCACAAATACATTCTTTCTTCTATAAGTTGTCTTTATCACGGTGTCTTATCACAGCAATAGAAAAGAAACTAAGACAGTCAACAAATTGCGTATAAGCCTATAATGGAAAGCATTGGAATAGTCGATAAAATTAATATAATTCTTCACTCTTGAATAGTTATGCAGGCCAAACATCCAGAAAACAGTTCAAGCATTAATGTTATCTTTAATTACGTTTTAGGCTGTTTTAAAATAACAATTAGATTCTTCTTCATATGTTAGTATTATTTGGAAACCTTACACTCTGTAGGTTAATTAGAATGATTGTCAACAGTCACAGTCTTCAGATGAGCGCTGTTTTAACAGTGACTTGAGGGAATTACTGGATTCTTTGTTGAAGGAAGAGATAATATTAAAGTATGTTTAAAAAGTTTAAAAGCTGCCTATGCTGTATGTAATTCTAGAATATATAATATAATGGAAGACATTATGAAAAACAAGGATAAACAGTTGTTTTGCTTTCTAGAGTGGACATTAAGAAAGACTCTTAAAGTATGATGCTGTCAAATTTTATATCATACTTTTACAAAGTTCCACAAAGTTGAGTAATTGTTTTATGAAACAAAATTGTAAAAGAGGAGAAAAAATGAACAGTACATGAATCAGTACATCATAGAGTGAGATCTAATTTATCATTACTAAGGTATTCAGCTACTGATATTCACATAGACAGCCCTACTCAAAGATTAGACCTTCATTTTGTTGTATTGTCCCTTGTAGTGGTTGTAACTGGGTAGCTGCCCTGACTCTATCATGCAAATTTAAGGATAACTACCACTGATGTGCCTGGGAGAAAGCCATTTCCAAAGAAATTAAAAATTGTGAGGGTAGTAGTAATTAAAAAAAAAAGAAAGATATCTAATGGTGAGTGTCTTAGTTAGGGTTTTACTACTGTGAGCAGATACCATGACCAACGCAAATCTTATAAAGGACAACATTTAATTGGGGCTGACTTACAAGTTCAGAGGTTCAGTCCATTATCATCATGGCAGTCATGGTGCAGGAGGAGCTGAGAGTTCTACATCTTCATCTGAAGGTTGCTAGCAGACAGAATACTGGCTTCCAGGCAGCTAGGATGAGGATCTTATAAGCCCACACCCAACAGTGACACACCCTCTTCAACAAGGCCACACCTTCTAATAGTGCCACTCCCTGGGCTGAGCATACACAAACCATTACATTCCACTCCCTGGCTCCCATAGGCTTGTTCAAACATATAAGTCTATGGGGGTCATACCTAAACATAGCATAATGCAAAATACATTTAGTCCAACTTCAAAAGTCCTCATAGTCTATAGCAGTCTCAACAGTAACCAAAGTTCAAAGTTCCAAATCTCTTCTGACATTCATCCAATCACTTCACTGTAACCCCCAAAGCAAGACAGGAAACCAGCTGGGCAAACTCCAAACTCTGTATTTCCGTGACTGATGTCAAACTGGTCTTCAGATCTCTAACTCCTTTTTCATCTTTGTTGACTACAACAAACTTCTTTCTCCTGGGCTGGTTCCACACCTTGCTAGCAGCTTTCTGTAGCAGATATCTCACAGCTCTGCTGTCTTGAACACCTTGTGACCTCCAAGGCATCAAGTTGATCTATTCCATTGCTGCCACTGTTGGTAGTGATCATCCCATGGTTCTGGTATCTCCAATACGCTGGGGTCTTCCACTGCAACTAGGCTTCACCAATAGCCTCTCATAGGCTCTCTTCATGGTGCCAAACCTAAAAACTTCTTTGCATGATGCCTTCAGCCCTGGGCTGTCAACTACAACTGGGGCTGCACCTTCACCAATTGCCTTCCATGACCTCTCACAATGCCAAACCTCAGCTGTTCTTCATGATGCCTTCATGCCTTCAAAACCAGTACCACCTGGGTGACTTTTACACATTGCCAAGTACAGCTGAAGCACAAGATACAACCTTGTGCTATCTCTGGAACACAGCTTCTTTGTGTTCTCAGAAAACACTTCCCAGAAGATTTCACTTCAGTGATGCTGGTCTCTTCTTAATCACTGTGAATTTCTTAGCTCCAGCTAACTAGCATCAGTTGTCCCAGTAGTCCCTTCTATTCTTGACTCTAAAGCCAGAGCCAAATGGCTGAAACTGCTGAGTTCTGCTGCTTGCTGGTGTTGGAACACCCCCTCCCCGGCTCTGTACCCCTAACTTGTTCAACGTTATCAATGCTGGAATTAAAGGTGTGTACCACAAGACCTGGACTTAAGCTTTCTTCACCTAGAACTTGCTCTGTCCTAGGCTGGCCTTGAACTCAGAGTTCTGTTTGGCTTTATCTCCAGGGACCACGTGTATCACCATGCCTGGATCTAAATTTAGCTGGGTAGAAGCTTGTCCCAAAGTCTTACTCCCTTAATCTGCTGTCTCCTAGAACATAGGATTCAGCTCCATTCTGCTTCCTGGTTCCCCTTTAATATTTAAACCATATATTTTATATTTTTCCTTTCTAAGCTTTCTACACTTGTTCAAAATGCCCTTCATGAGACTTAACCAGAGAACAGTTTATGCTGGCTAATTTTGAGATTTCCTTTGTCAATGCAATTAATATAAATCTCTCTCTCTCTCTCTCTCTCTCTCTCTCTCTCTCTCTCTCTCTCTCTTTTAAACCTTAGCTTTAGGTATACTCTTGAGACAAGGGCAAAAAACAGTCACATTCTTTTACCAAACTATCACAAAAACAGCCTCTTGGCCACATATTAAAATTCTTCTTCTCTGAAACTTCTAGAGCTAGGCTTCCACAGTTAAAATCACCTTTAGCAACAAAGTCCTCCATATTCCTACTAGGATGGCCCACTAAGCCCCACTTAAAGAATTCTACTGCTTTCCAAATCCAAAGTCTCCTAATCCACATTCTGCCAAACAAAAGCATGGTTAGGCCTAATTTAGCAGTACTCCAGTCCCTGGTACCAACTTCTGTGTCAGGGTCTTACTGCTGTGATCACACTCCATGACCAATGCAAGTCTTAAAAAGGACATTTCATTGGGGCTGGCTTACAGGTCAGAGGTTCAACCCATTACCATTAAGATGGAAGCATGGCATTGTCCATGTCCAGGCAGACATGGTGCAGGAGGAGCTGAGAGTTGTACATCTCCATCTGAAGGCTCTTAGGAGAATACTGACTTCCAAGCAGCTAGGATGAGGGTCTCAAAGCCCTCACCCATGGTGACACACCTACTCCAATAAGGTCACACTTTCTAATAGTGCCATTCCCTGGGCAGAACATACACAAACCTTAATAGTCCATATATATAAAATACGAACATGACAGTGGGTGTTCCGAGTAGCCATAGAAATGGGTACATTTAGGGAGAAAGTTTAGACGATCAGAGGCATGAAGATCTCAATGAGATACTGGTTGTGATGGAAATAAGTGTATATTCTTTAACACGGCCACATAAGTACACATTTGTTAGTCTCTCCTTAAGTACAGACTTACAGTGTTTACGGATGAAACACAGTAGAAGTACATAGACCTTAAAAAGATTTTAGTTTTTTAAAGACTGTGTGCATATGTATGCCATACACACGTAGGTGGCCCAAGGAAGCCCGAAGAGGTGTTGGACCCTGGAGAACTGGAGGCAGTTTAGAACTCTGGCTGTGGGTGCTGAAGGTCAAACCCCCTCTGGAAGAACGGTGAGCACTCTTAATAACAAAACTATTTCTTTCATCCTCACCCTCTTTGGAAAAGCACATTTTTCAGTATATTTTCTTTTCCTTCATAGGGCAGGCTTTCTTTAAGCCTTAAGGACCGTGTTTCATACACCAGCTGCACACCAGGTTGGGGGTGTTCAGGCTTTCCCCACTAAAGAAGAACAATCTCTAACAACCTTGCTGCAGATGTAGCTTGTGCGGGCAAGTAGCTTTACTCTCAGTTTGGGAAGCCCCTAGGAATCCAAGGCTCTTTTTTTTTTTTCAGAGTTGGGCCCAGGAGCCATGGCTGCCTCAACATTTCAAGTAAGGTTCTGAATGGCTTCATCCCTAGGCATGAACAAAGGCTATTCCTGTGGTGAAAAGTCTGGAACATTTTTTGGCACTGCATTTTTTTTTCCCCCTTTTCCTTATTCTTATCTCCTTTTTCGTTCAGACTCCATTTTTGGTTATTGAAATCGATATTGTCTTGTGTTTGGCTTTGACAATAGGAGTGTTTTTGCTTTGTTTATAAAAACTCCTCATTTTTACCTATAAATAATACTCTAAGATACCAATATGTTTAGTGCTCAATTTATCTGGTGAGTGCTGTCATTTATTGTACTTGAACTATCCTAAAAAATAATATCTCTTATCTATTCTGTCATCTGGAAGTCAGACTGCTGGTGGTAAACACTTGTTTTCCTGTAATGGCTGCAGCTCGTGTCCTAAGTGCATTTGAAGCACTTTTAGTTTCTTGATAAAGCAGTGTCCCTGTTCCAAATTAGCACTTCAGTTTCATTGCCACATTGTTGCTTGCAAATCACACCATACTGCCAGCAAATTTAATTCCACTCCTAATGGGACTGGCCGGCCATCTGGGCATAGACGGTAGAAGGATATTTTAATAAAGGAATCTTTGAAAGCAAGCATGAAGAAAATAGCCCTGTGCTCTACGTCTCTGGATGAAGGATGAGGCATTTTCTTGCATTACTTTGGGGCCCTCTGCCTTGATTGCAGAGTTGGAAGGAAGGAAAAGGAAGCCTGCAGCTCTACTAGCTGCACCCTGTGCAGATAAAGATTGTATAGTCATTGTGCAGAGACTGAACTCTATCCATGAAATCTTATTTGGTAGTCTTCGTTAAAAAAAAAAATTCACAACTTCCTATTTATTACTATTCTATACCATTTGTAGTATTTGAATTTCCCATTTATTCCAATTAGCTGCATATAAACAAGTTCCCTCTCAAACTGCCAGGAATAGGCATGGAAGGTGACTCATTCTTTCTCCTGTCATCCGCATCTTCCTCCTTCCTTTGAGAGTGTGCATCCTGGTATTTGTGAATGATGATTTTGTAACTGTAGTCTCACTTTTATTTTTGTATCTGTGCTGCTTTTGTATATGCATAAACACGTGCATATATAGGTGAACATCCCTGTGTGTGGGCTCTATAAGAGAAGAGACTGTCTCTGTGTAGTTCAAATCCTTGAGAAGTCTAGAAATGAAAGAGGCAAATAGGGGGAAAGTTAGTATGACAAAGGAGAACTAAAATTGTGCATAGTGACACATGCCTTTTTAATCCTAGCACTTGGAAGGCAGAGGCAGGCGTGATTGCTGTGAGTTCCAGAGGTCATCCTGGTCGACATGGGGAGCTCCAGAACAGCCAGGGCTGTGTAGTGAGACACTGTCTCAAAACAAAGCAAAACAACCAAATAAAAGAATTAAGAAGTTAAAATTCAGGGCTGGTGAGATGGCTCAGCAGGTAAGAGCACCCGACTGCTCTTCTGAAGGTCCTGAGTTCAAATCCCAGCAACCACATGATGGCTCACAACGAGATCTGGCGCCCTCTCCTGGAGTGTCCGAAGACAGCTACAGTGTACTTACATATAATAAATAAATAAATCTTAAAAAAAAAAAAAGGTACCTTAGGGGGGGAAAAAAAAAAAAAAGAAAGAAGAAGAAGTTAAAATTCACCTGGATTCATGTGAACTTCTTGTTCATCACGCTGATATCCTGTATTAAACTAAGGCATAATGTCTGTGGTGGTGATGGCAGAGTGCTTCGAAGAGTGGTAACAAGCCAATCAAAAGTCTTCTATCCAGGTAACCAATCACAGCAGAGAGCACCCTGAGTGTATAATTGGCCTGTCTTCCCCTCTGAGTGCAGTGTTTAATTCTAAGTTTTTTAGGCACTGATTTCTGACCAGTTTCCACAGACTCAATGACACCCATTAGAAGAAACGTCTGTGTGAAAGATGTTTTGTTTCACTTACAATCTCTGGTTTCAAATTCCTTTATGAGAATTTTTAGGAAATATCTAATGGTTAGTGTGCTGTACAGTTTTATGTTAACTTAACCCAAGCTAGCGACATCAGAGAGAAGGGAACCTGAGTCGAGAAGATGCCTCTACAAGACTGGGTTTTACACAGGCTGTAGGGCATTTTCTTAGTTAGTGATTGCTGGGGGAGGGCCAAGTCCGTTATGGGTGGTGCCATTCCTGGGCTGGTGGTCCTGGGTTCGATAAGAATGCAGGTTGAACAAACCATGAAAAGCAAGCCAGTAAGCAGCCCCCTCCATAGACTCTGTGTCAGCTCCTGCCTCCAGGTTCCTGCCCCACTTGAGTTCCTGCCTTGACTTCTTTCAACAATGACTACAGTGTGGAAGTCTGAGCCAAATAAACATTTTCCTCCATAACTTGTTTTTGGTCATGGTATTTCATCATAGCAATAGTAACCCTAACTAGGAGAGTTAGCTTTATGAAACTTATAGGATCTAGTTACTTTATAAGTTGGAGTTTTTCCATCATTAAATCTATACTCAACACTTAGCAAGTTCTAGGCATTGCTACTGGTGTCTCAGATATAGAAATGAGTTCTGAAGAGACAGTATACTTCTTGCGCTGACTCTACATTCCAACAAATAAGCATAGGAGATACCAGCGATTGCGTGGAGAATCGGAGAATATAGTTGGCTATTTTGGACCAGACATTTAGTATACAGCTTTATTTGTATTTGAAACTCTGACATGAGAATGACCAAATGGCTGGGGTGGGGAAGAGAAATGGACCATGGAAACATGACCACAATAGATTCTGGGAACCAAAGAAAACCAGAACTAGGTATTCAATAAGGGGGGGGTTCTAAGGTTGATTGAAGTAAGAGGGGAGGCCAGGAAATTTATAAGGTGAGGAGGTAGGACTTCATAAAACAGGAAAAGGATTTCAGAATCTTTTCTAATTGCAGTGGTAGTCACTGAAGACTTCAGTGGAACAATGACATGGTCTGATATGGATTTAAAATGAAATGGGTGTCTTTATGTGGAATGAGGCTTAAGGGAGGGACCAACAGGGAAATAGAGGGATTTTAGGAAGTTAAGGCAGTTGTTTAAATAAATGATAAAGTAATAATAATAATAATAATAATAATAATAAATGCTAGCGTGCATTGGGATGACATTGGGGCAGGGCCAGACAAGCTAAGCTTACCTGACAGATTAGATGTGGGGGACAGGGCAAAAAACTGAATCAAGTCAACTCGTGGTTTCTTACCTCGAACGGGGAGAATGACAATGCTCTTTTTTGAATTGGGAGGGGGGGCAGAAACAGGATGGAATTAATTAATTAATTTGGTTTGGCCAAGTTGAAATGCTGAGATGTCTAATTCTATCCGTGTGGGAAAGTTGATATTTCAGACAGAATTTTGAAGATTGAAAATCTTCAGTGTAGAGAAAAAAGAAAATCCCCAATGTAGAGAAATGCTTTAAAGTGATGAGCTGAGATGACTAAGGGAGAACGTGTAAATTAAAAATGGCACCCAGGATTAAGCTCTGGAGCATCCAAAATAGTGAGATTCCCAAACGTGCTTAGAAGGACGGGGCAGTGTGGTAAGAATGCAGCATATGGAGTCTGAGAAAAGAAAGCATTTCAAGATGGAGAGACCAGTCAGCTGCTTAACGCCACCAAAAAGTCAGGCACATTGAAAGGAGATCCACATCCTAGATCAGAATGTAAAGATGTGATCGATGACCTGGAAAAGCCCAGTGTTAGTCAGCACCCCGTTTGACTTCAGAGAACTTAGGAGAGGCGAGAGGGGGTTGATGGCGTCTACCGTCTCCTCTTCTCTGGAGGTTATTTTTGGAAAGAAGAAGAAAAGAAGTAACAGTAACTGAAAATAAGAGGCCAGGGTCACTTGCATCATTTTAAGATATGAGATCCATGCAGTGTCTCTGGATATTATTATCAGGAATGAACTGTGGATTAGGAGAGAGATGACCAAAGCCAGAGAGAATGTGTGGCTGCAGGAGGAATCCCGTGAATGGCGGAGATAGGATGGCGTGAAGAGTGTGGACCGGGTCGGGCAGCATCCTGCCAGAGCACGCCTCATACCTATAGAAAAAGCAAAGTGCATCATCACCGGTGCAAAAGACTAGAGGGCCAATTGGCAGGGGAATCTCCCGAAGGCCTGAATTAAGCACGGGGCAAGATTATCACTTGAGAACTCGAGTGTGACAGGTGGCTATGCAGGATAGAGCAGGAAAGGAAGGAGTGACTTTAAATAGGAGTGATCATGGGAACTAGGAATTTTGCTTTTTAAGAAAGAAAGTGAATACACTAAGGCAGGATTGTGGGGCTGGAGGATTCCAGTTCCTGAGTTAGGGTCCTTAGCAAAATGTAGTCCTTTTTCCCAAAGCATGTGCTAGCAAAACAGCTGCACCCTGCCTCTTTCTTTGGCTACTTTGTTTAGGCCAAACCCAGAACTTAATGAAAACATTTTAAAATATTGTAGCAGAATTCTCAACTTAGACATAACCTTAGAAGCCACCTAGTGTCTTACCTTACTTTTTTTTTTCAGGTTAAAAATTTAATTCCTATTGATTTCTTTCTTTCTTTTTTCTTTCTTTCTTTCTTTCTTTCTTTCTTTCTTTTTTTTTGAGACAGGGTTTCTCTGTATAACCCTGGCTGTCCTGGAACTCACTTTGTAGACCAGGCTGGCCTGGAACCCAGAAATCCACCTGTCTCTGCCTCCCAAGTGCTGTGATTAAAGGCGTGCGCCACCACCGCCTGGCTCCTATTGATTTCTTAGATTTCATTTATAAAAATGTTAGCGTGTGTGTGTGTGTGTGTGTGTGTGTGTGTGTGTATGGGGGATACATTCCTGTGAATACAGTTGCCTATGGAGGCTGGAAGGTGTAAGATCTCCTGGAACTGGACAGTTGTGAGCCACTTGATGTGGGTGCTAGAAATCAAATTCAGGTCCTTTGGAAAAACAGCTTGTGTTCTTACCCAGTGAGCCACTCAAGTTCCCACACTGACACCTTTGACCTCTGTGTTAAGCCTATCCTCTATAGGTAGGATCCATTTTTATATTATATACACCATCACAACTCTTGTGGATTTTCATCTCAGACATTTACAAGTTTTTCCCCACTACACCCACTTATATTATCTTGTTCTTTTCCTTCTTTAAGTCAGCTATTAGCATAGGCTGCTCTTCTTCCATGCCTAAATAGAATGTCCTGAAGGGAAGGCTCAGGCATTCTTTTTTTCTTTTCTTTCTTTTTTTTTTTTTTAAAGATTTATTTATTTATTATATGTAAGTACACTGTAGCTATCTTCAGACACTCCAGAAGAGGGTGTCAGATCTTGTTANGGNTGGTTNTGAGCCACCATGTGGTTGCTGGGATTTGAACTCNNGACCTTNGGAAGAGCAGTCGGGNGCTCTTACCNACTGAGCCATCTCACCAGCCCCATTATTTTTTTTTCTTAATGAGAGTTATTAATATTATTTTTTCATAATGAGAGTCTAGCACCATTCAGGCCTATCTCTTGGGTTACCTTACATGATTGTCGAAGTAAGTTTGTTTGAGTGCATTACAGGGTAGTCAGAGAGAAAGCTAACAAACATGGAGACAGAATGTGCGATTTCCTAGAACTGTAGAGCTGAGTTCAAACGGGCAAATCAGCCATTAATAGACTTGACATCCCTTTAACTCGGCTTTTAAGTGGTCTAGTGATCTTACTATTTCTGTTTTCCTTTCTGCTTTGGCTTATTTGTGTGGAGGTTATCCTATTGATATGGCTGTAGAAGAGTTTGAGGACCTGGTGACCCCTGACAATGTACTCAGGCTAAATTGAAGATGCTGGTTTTAAACTACACCAAACCTCTCCTCTTAGAGATCCCATAGAGGCTACTGTGTCTTTTAGAAGGACTAAATCTATTCCTCAGACAGGCAGGCTGTTCAGGCCTTGTTTCTGGGTTTGAACGATGCCACTTTGTATACTTTCCTGAAATTTCATCTGCTGTTTCTTTCTTACAATCAGGTAAGTGCCTCATTAGTGAGTTAAGCACTTGAGACTTCTTATTAAAAGACAATGGTGTATCACTGTGTATTTTATTTTGAGCAGGCAAAAGTTGGATCTGAATGAAAAACAGATTCTTGCTTAAGGGTAAAACGCACATGGAACTTGAAATCAGACTTGTGTCTGCACAAGTCCTTCCCAACGAGTCTTTGAATCCATTTCCCTGCAGCTACCCTCAAATTCAGAATCCCCTCCTTCCTGTCTTCTGGCTTAAGATGTCTTTCTGCCTCTCTTGTAGCCACTCACTGCTGTCAGAAAACACTTGCTGAGTACAGCCGTGATGACTGGTTCCTTGCATGTACCTCCTTTGGATTTCTCTTGCTTGGAGTGTACAGTGAGCTGTTAAGTGGACAGGGCTCCATGGGGTCTGCTTTCTGAGCTGTTGAGTGGACAGTGGTCTACTTTCTGATCTGCATTCCTATTTTTTCCCCCCTTTGTACTCATCCTGCATGGTCATCAAATTGACACACTTTCTCTTCCCTAAACATCATCTGTCATCTGTCCTTGCAATTTTAGCACACGATTCCTTTGCTTGCCCATTTGTTTCTTTTATTAATGTTTTCTTGACTTCCCCCAGTTGTAACCAAATTTCCCCTCTCTAAATTTTCCTATCACTTCAAATTACACTGCTATAGCTGAGTACTTTCCTAGAACTTGGGTGCTGTACTGACTGGTTTTGTGGATCAACTTGACACAGGTTGGAGTTATCACAGAGAAAGGAGCTTCAGT
>NC_034602.1:86766779-86806982 GCF_900095145.1 Mus pahari
CTCTGCCTCCCGAGTGCTGGGATTAAAGGTGTGCGCCACCACGCCCGGCTGGGTTTATTCATCTTATTTTTCCACAATGCTGTTGATCACCAAAAGATGTCAGGACTGGAACTCAAGCAGGGCAGGAAGCAGGAGCTGATGCAGAGGCCATGGAGGGATGTTCCTTACTGGCTTGCTTCCCCTGGCTTGCTCAGCCCGATATCTTATAGAAGTGAGACTACCAGCCCAGAGATGGCACTACCCACTGGGGACCTCCCACCTTGATCACTAATTGAGAAAATGCCTTGTAGCTAGATCTCCTGGAGGCCTGCCTGGATGCTGCCATGTTCCTGCCTTGATGATAATGGACGGAACCTCTGAACCTGTAAGCCAGCCTCAATTAAATGTTGTCCTTTATAAGAGTTGCCTTGGTCATGGTGTCTGTTCACAGCAGTAAAGCCCTAACTAAGACAGCAAGGAAGCGTCATCAGTGTGTTTGGAGAGACACTGCAACCTCTGCAGCTCAAATGCATCTTCTCGAATGCTGGATTTGTTTGTGAAGGGCGAGGAGAGATTATCTTTTCTTTTCTTACTGCCCCTTTTCTTTTCTTCTACTTCAAAGCATTTTTTAAAAAATCATTCTTTGAGAGTTCCACATGTGCTTTGGCCATGTGTCCCACCTTCCCCCCATCACCGAGAGAAATGACGACATTATGTTGAAGGAGAGAGAGAACACTAGGGGAAGGAGGGAAAAGTCAAATTTATACATGCTATATGTTCAAATGCTGCCTTATAGATAGCTGAGTATGAGGGTCGGAGCTCGGGAGAGTGGCACAGTCAGTTATTTAAATCAGATGCCCATAAACACATGGGGTCATAAGCAAGACAATGGATGTAGAAGTCCCCATTGCTGAAGACACCATTCAGAACTCAAAGGATCTGATAAAAAAGCCTCCTCCATGAGAGCTATCTTTCTTTATTTTTATTTCATTACTTTTTACATGTATGGGTATTTTGTCTGCACATATGTCTGTGCAACTTGCATGTCTGATGACCACAGAGGCCAGAAGAAGGCATCAGATCCCTGAGCATGGGAGTTAACAGGCAGTTGTGAACTTCCATGTAGATGCTGAGAGTCAAACCGGAGTCTCCTGGAAGAGAATCCAGTAGTCTTCGTAACTGCGCATCATCTCTCCAGCCTCAAGACAAACTTCCATAGCTCTGAAACGTGCTATTTCAGCTGCCAAGGGAGGGTAGCCACCCACAGTTATATCCATACGTGATACCTATGAACCACAGTAAGGATCAGCATGACAGGATACTCCTAAACATGTGATAGTTGCCTTGTCATAACCAATAGCTGTCTAATTGGACTTAATTTTGGCCCACTCAAAAGGAGGTACCTTAGTCAGGGTTTGTATTCTGGCACAAAACACCATGACCAAGAAGCAAGCTGGGGAGGAAAGGGTTTGTTCAGCTTATACTTCCACCTTGCTGTTCATCACCAAAGGAAGTCAGGACTGGAACTCTAGGAGGCCAGGAAGCAGGAGCTGATGCAGAGGCCATGGAAGGGTGTTAATTACTGGCTTGTTTCCCCTGGCTTGCTCAGCTTGCTCTCTTACAGAACACAAGACTACCAGCCCATGGATGGCACCACCCACAATGGGCCTTCCCCACTTGATCACTAATTGAGAAAATGCCTTACAGTTGGATCTCATGGAGGCATTTGCTCAAGATAGGCTCCTTCCTCTGTGATAACTCCAGCTTGTGTCAAGTTGACACACAAAACCAGCCAGTACAGGAAGGAAATCATGTTTGTTACTAGGAAAGCTAGCCACCTAACCAGGGGACTAGTGAGGTCATAGACCCCAGGAAAGAACTTATTAGTGCCACTTTACAAAACCAGAACAATTCCCAACTGCGTTCTAAGTACTTATTATTAAACTGGTAAGCATAGCTCCTAACTCGTATCAAGGGAACTTCTTTTTGCAAGAGACCATTAGAGAAATCCAGAACTGGTCCAAATGCGGAAAGGTCACGGGGGTTATCACTTCCAGTGAACACACCTACAACACACTCCTATGCCTAGAGTTCAAGGAACATCTGGAAGAGGCGGCAGGAAGATTCTAATAGCCAGAGCATCAGGAAATCTGCTGGGAGATTGTGTCTCCTAGAAATAACAGGGACGCTTCACCCAGAATACCTAAAAAATATGGCTGTCTAAACAAGCCCTGAGAAAAGACAACACCAATAGACAATGCTAATGGAAGAGAGAAATATTACCAGACTCCATCCCTGGTCAAAGAACCACAGACAACTAGGGGGTCTTATCACGTACGTAGTACACTAGATTTTTCTTTATTTAATCAGCTGCTGATATTGGTCAATCTCGAACCTGGGAACAAATCCATCTTTTATTGTCTTCCTTCTGAACTCTATCACACTGTCAGCTGTTGAAGAAGAATGGAAAGTTCATGAATTACGACATATGAACAACTAAGTCTCTGTGACTGACAAGCAGGGAGATGTGAAGTTCAACATGCTAAGCTACAAGACTGTGGAAACAGTGACCTCATCCCAAGAAATAGCTTAACCGCATTCAGTGTCATCATTATTTCAAAGCGTGTGCGCGCATGTGTGTGTGTGTGTCCGTGCGCGCACTAACACACACACACACACACACACACACAAAGTTCTCCTTGGCTCATGATTAAGCAATCGCCCTCACCTGCAGTCACAGGCACTTAATAAGCAGCTGGGTAACATCAGACACAAATTGCTTATCTTATTAGAGAGAGCATGTGTTTTTCTTTCCTACAATATGGTAATGCATTAAGTCCCTCCTAATGGGACCTCAAGTTCTTATTCAGAGTGTTTAGCATTTATGAACATAACTAGCAGAGCACCCCTTTCCTGTCATGTCCACATACAAAGTTCCATTCTCTTCTTACTGTCCCAGCTACCATAGGATATTACTAATTATTTGGGAATAGAAAAAAACAGAGTGTAGTTTGGAAAGACTTCATCTCGCTCTAGTGAGAATAGAAGGAAGCCCATTTGTTTCAAAGAAATGCTAGGGTTTGGTTTTCCCTATGACCTTTACTTTATAGTGTGGCTTTCTTTACTCTGTAACTGAGCGAAATAGGGCATGCATTTTCTTACTCTTCCATATGTCTCTTCTCTCTTACACCTTGCAGTTTGGTGTGTGTGTGTGTGTGTGTGTGTGTGTGTGTGTGTGTGTAATCCCCATCTTTTGACAAAGAATAGAGTTTCTGGGATCAGTGCTAAATTCCTGGATTCAATGTTTAAAAGTCCCAGACTTGAAGAAGGAATTTATGGTTTCCAAAATAAAGTATTTCTTCGTCATAACAAAGGCCTCACCATAGAAAAGAGACTTGCTTAATCTTACACATTTCATGGTTGCCATTCCTTCTTGGCATTTTTCAGGCTAAGGTCTAAAGTGTTTCTGAACCCAAAGTGAAAATCTAGAAGACTGTGTTGTTGGGCTTAATGCAATTTTAACCTTTCTGTGTAGAATGGGCTAAATTTATAAAATTCTTTCAGTACTAACAAAGACACTGCTCTGTTAGAAGTGTTTGGGCAGCATTAGAGTCCTTGATTGGAAATATCTTTAAGTTGTTTACATTTTTATGCTTTCAGGATCATTTCACCACAGAGCTTCTGACCGCACGGTTTCTGACTGCGTGGTCAGTTTAATGAAGCATCCTTAAAAACGTACAACTACAATCGATCATGCTAGAACAAGGAAGGTAGAAATAGTTCTTGATATCAGAGTGCCACAGGGTCATGAGTTCAAACATTCCCTAGCTGTTGTCTTATTTCAAGAGGACGATAAAAACCTTGGTGTGGGAGGATGACAGAAACAGGGGCAACGCATGTAAACACAGCCAACGCTCCCTGGGCGAGCAGCGAGCAGCGTGCAGTAGTTTGAGTTCCATTCTGAAGCCATGGTGACCACAGCTTCTCCTGTTCAGGGACATGGCTGGTCTCGTTGGAAATCTCTTTTACTGCAGCTTCCAACTTCAGCCAGCTTCCTTCTCTGTCTACTCCTTTAGCTTCCTCCTTCCATTCGTCTTTCCCACGCCCCTCCCTACTGTCATCTCTCCCTCCATCCTACACAGCACTTGCGTTCCTTGCCTCCACAGTTTGGAAGATGCGCCTACAGTTTCTAGGCTTTGTTTCAATCCGCGTTCCTTACCACACGTTTATTTTTCTTTCTAATAAACACACTTTTGTATTTGACTTTACACAGGTCTTTATAACTTCTCTTTATGTCCTCATTCCCCTGTGAGAGAAAAGGACTACTGTTATTTTTTTGTGTTGTTTGCTTTTTTTGCCCCTGACACTTTGGCCAAGTCATTTAAACTCATCCTGTTTCCATATGGAGGATAACACCAATGCTGGTTTTCTAGTGAGTTTGTTTTGTGATTAAATGAAGTAATGGAGATTGTATGGTATTTAGAACAGGGCTGGTATGTGGTAAATTCAAATCAATTACCACACAAAAGCAAGTTTCATATTCTGTGGACCCCAGCGGCAGAAACTTTTTTTAAAACATTTTTTTTAAGCTTTCTGTTGTGGTCAAAACACCCAGAATAATGCCTCTGGGGCCGAGAGGGGGTGGGTGGTGAAAGAGCACATGGCTGAAATGTCAGGGTTCTGTAGGAATGAGAAGCTGTGGGAAGGGAAGCTCAGGGGTCGGAGAAGTTTCAGGGTAGGGGTGATGTGAGAGGAGCTAGGAGGGGCCGGATGTCAGCTTGGACTCTAAACCAAGTACCTGAGATGCCTAGAGGCCAGCTTGCCCTTTGGACTGTTACAAGACACAAAAGGCACTTGTCCTGAGTTTCTTTTAGATAGGACAGTACAGTGGCCTCTCTTCTCTACTTGTGCTAATGTTTTAAGTCACATGAAAATTTTTTCCCCTCTATGTTTGGAGTTTAATTTCTATAGCTTTCTAGATAATTATACAATATAAATTACTGGTAGCCTGTTTTAAAAATAAAGATATAACTTACTGTGCAACTTGGGGTCTTAAATAGACCTGGCTTTACCCCCCCCCCCCCGGAAAAGATTCATTGCAGAATTTGCTTTCCTCAAATGCTGAGATGATTGTAAGGTCCCTTGGCACCACAGCAAGCATCTGTGCTTCCGGTGTGGAAACAGTTGTACAAGTCTGCTCTAGTGAGAAATGCGTCAGGTTCAGTTTTATACTATAGTATTTTAAAGAAATGAGTAAATAGAAATATACGGCAATGTCAGTGTCTCAATGGGATATATTGTTCCATGACTAGGATTCCCCTCCACCCCCATTTTTTTTAAAGGACGTTCAAGGAGGCAAGATTTTTCAAGTTATTTTCAACTTATCGAAATTTGTATAACAAAAAGTAAAGGGACTGAAAGGCAGAAGGCAGAAGCAAGGGAGATCACTAAGGCTGCTTCGTTTGGTACTCAAACGTAACCATAACTTGCCTTTAGGGAAGTTTATAAATTGTTCCTGGCATTCAAGTTACCAGAGCTTGCCATTAAGTGGTAATTTATACAACTGACTCAAATCACGTGTTATTTTGAAGCACCCAGCAAGACTATTTCCCCTAGAATTCTGGGATACTCTTCTTTCGAGGTTCTTATTGCAGACACTGAGCAGGCACATTCGGACTTTGCTAAGGCTTTTTCACCAAAAAAGTTCGGGTTTGCCCGGCAGGGCTGACCGCTCCCAGGGGTTAGAAGCCGTCCAGGGACCCGGCTGGGGCGGGGCCAGCGCAGCGCCCTCCGTCCCGCCCCCGCAACCGGCGCGCGTCCGGCCCCGCCCACACCGGTTACTAGGGACGCGTCGGTGTAGCGGCGATGGATCAGGACGAGGGGCTGACGGCCGTGGACAACATTGTCACACAGTTCAACACCTATGAAGACTTCCTGGACTCCCAGATCACCACGGTCGACCTGTACTACCTGGAGGTAAGCGCGGGTCCGTCTTGCTGGCCGCGGCGGGGCTCGGTCGCCCCCTGGCGGTGACGGCGCTCACCGGGGCCTCTGGCTTCGAGAGGTTTCCTCTGCAGGCTGCAGGAGTCCCCAGCTCTCCGAGCGCTGGTGCGCAGCACAGAGGCCGACTTGCTCGCTGTAAAAGGGAAATAAGGCGCGAAACCAGGAGGACGCGTTGCTGTGTGCACCTGAGGGCAGGGCAGCGGGAGGACCCGGATGTTCGGGAAAACTTAGTTGGAGGGATATGCAAGTCCCGAGCCCCTAACTCCCAACTGCAAATCTCACAGCCTGGGCCCAGGTTTTCAAAGGAGGTCATGAGTCCATCTCCATATTCAGGACAAACAGAGCAAGCACCACTCGGAGGGTGGTGGTGGTGGTGGGGGGTGGGGTGGGGGGGTGGGAAATCATCCCTAGAGAACTCTGGGAAGGACTTGAATTTGGCCAACTCCCCTCATTTCTCCTGTGCACAAGGCAGTTTATCGTATAGACACCCCTTCTTTTTAAATATGTGCCACTGTATGAAAATAATCTTAGATGAAAAAAATTTGTCCTTTTTGAAATTATCTGTTAAAATAGTTGTAAGTGGTTTCTAACAAAACATGATTTTTAACAGCAACAGCAACAATATCGCCAAACAACCAAGCTTTTACGTTTATTAGATGGGTAACTTAAAAGTTCCATTTGTGTGTACGCACACATGCATAAAAAGTCAACGGGCAACTTGGAATTGGTTCCGAACTTGTTTCTGTGGTGTCTAGGGAATGAACTCAAGTTTGGCAGCAAGCACCTTTCCCTTTAAGCCATCTCTCCAGCTGTTAGCCAATATTTTAAGTCCACAGAAGTTGCTTTAAATCCTTGCTTCTGAAATGAAGCCACTGAATTGAAGGAAAACAATAACGCTACTTGTCTGTGTTTACATACAAGCTTTTGAACAGTAAGAGAATCCCACACAAGATGAAATGTGGGTAATAGATCTCTCAATAGATAAAGTCATCTTTGTAGCCCAGATGAGACATTGCCAAACTTAAGGCTAATAGTATTAGGACAGATTTTAGTATATATATATTAAGACAGATTTTTTTTTTTTCAGGTAAGAAACTATGTTAATGTTCATGAGAGGTGAGAGACTGTTATGTTATTACTAGATTAAATTAGAGGTGAGAAATAACTAAAGTTCCATCAGTCAGAATGGTGAGCCACCATGTGGTTGCTGGGAATTGAACTCAGGACCTCTGGAAGAACAAGCAGCCAGTGCTCTTAACCACTGAGCACTGAGCTCCAGAACAGAGAATGTAACACTGGGGAGGGAATGCTTTGTGTTCCTGTATTTGAAATTATTTAGATTTTTTTTTTAACTTTCATAAAAAAAAATAAAATGAGGTTGAATAACGATACTAAAGCAAATATGTGTGTTTATGTGTGTTTGTGTGCCTGTGAGTGTGTCCCAGTGCACAGCCAGTGTGCAGGTTGTTTATGTGTGTTTGTGTGCCTGTGAGTGTGTCCCAGTGTACAGCCAGTGTGCAGGTTGCTTTTGTGTGTTTGTGTGCCCTCTGCACAGCCAGTGTGGTGGTTGTTTATGTGTTTGTGTGCCCGTGGGTGTGTCCCAGTGCATAGCCAGTGTGGAGGTCAGAGGGCAGCTTGTAGGAACTGATTCCTTCTCAAACTCAAGTCACCAAGTGTGGGGCCAGTGCCTTTGCTTGTTGAGCCATCTCACAGACCACAATGATGCCATTTAAAGTACTGTTGTCTGTGGACAGTTCTCAAACGTGGCTTCAAGGTAAGGGCCATTTAAGTCACTTAGAAAGTAGAATCTTTAGACTCCCTTCAGTGCCACCACAAGGAAAGGACCCACAGCCCATGCTGTGTAAAGCTAATCCCCCCAGGTTGTTTTTTTTTGTTTTGTTTTTTGTTTTTTGTTTTTGTATTGTTTTGTTTTGTTTTGTTTTTCGAGACAGGGTTTCTCTGTGTAGTCCTGGCTGTCCTGGAACTCACAGGCTGGCCTTGAACTCAGAAATCCGCCTGCCTCTGCTCCCAAGTGCTGGGATTAAAGGCGGGTGCCACCAAGCCCGGCTGCAATTTAAAAAAAAAAACCAAAACGAGCAATTATATTTGTTTCGTATAATGTGGTATTTTGAAATACACATAATGTAGAGCAACTAAAATAGAGATAATTAACATGTGCTACTCACAATTATAATCTATATTGTGAAAACATTTAAGATCTAATTCTTAGTACTTTCAAGACTATATTGTTATTAACTATAGGTCCAGTATTGTGCAACAGATCTTTGAGCCTATTTGAATGGGACAACTTTTAAATGGTAAATTAAAGATAGTGCATTGTAGTTCGAGGAGCTGTGGCTTCCAAGACTTATTTTAAATCGATTTGAAATCCCGTTTCTTCATCTGAAAAAGTGAAGGGGCTGGATTAAGTAACATTCACTACTCTTTTTAAAATTAAAACTTTATTATAAAGATCTTACAAATTAAAAAACTCCACGCGGTAAAATTATCTAGACTCAAAGTCTACAGATTATTTCTTTCTTTCTTTTGGTCAAAAATCAGGTCTGTAGTTGTGTGAAACTTTGTCTGTGTCTCTAATTCTATTAGTTTTTAGTTCTTTAATTCTATTCAGTGAATCAAGGTGTCTCTTAATAGCGTGCTGCTTTAGTCACTGCAGTTCTGTAACACAACTTGAGATCTGGGGTGATGAAACCTGCAGCCATCCTCCTATTCAGGATTCAGTTTTAACTATTAGTGCTGTTTTTGTTTTTGTTCTGTTTTGTTTACATGTGAAGTTGCATACATTTTTATTTCATTAAAAAAAAAAGAATTGTGTTGGAATTTTGATGGGGATTGCACTGCATATGTAGAACCTTTTTTTTTTTTTTTTTTTTTTTTTTTTTGTAGGATGGCCAAATTCACAAGATTAAGCTGACTTCTCCATGACCATGGCAGATCTTTCTATTTTCTGGTGTCTTCTTCAGTTTTGTTCTTCAATGTCTTTTACTTGCTTGGTTAGAGCCATTCCAAGATAATTGTTCCTAGGCTCTTGTGAAAGGCTCTGCTTCCATGCCCCATCCCCGTGCCCAGTTCACTTGTCATTTATATATCAGAAGGTTACAGGTTTTTATTTGCTGATTATGTATTCTGCTACATTCTTGAAGGTATTTATCAGCTGTAGAGCTTCCTGGTGGAGTCTTTAATGTATAAAATCATGTCATCTGCAAATACTCGGACTTCTTCCTTTCCTAATTATATCCTCCTGATGTCCTTCAGTTGTCTTATTGTTCTAAGACTTCAAGTACTCTATTGAGTAGGTGCCAAGAAAGTGGACAAACCTGTCCTGTTCCTGAATTTAGTGCAAATGCTTTGCATTCCCTCCACTTAGAATGGGGGCTGTGAGCTTGTTATGAGTTGTCTTTATTATGTAGAGGTATGGTCCTTGTATCTTTAGTCTCTTCAGGACTTTTATTATAACTGGATGTTGAATTTTGTTAAATGCCTTTTCTGCATCTAATGAAATGGTTATATAGTTTTTGTCTTTCAGTCTGTTTATGTGGTTATTAAGTATATTGATTTACATATGATGCAATATTCCTGCATCTCTGGAATGAGGCCAACTTCATCATGGTAGATAATCTTTTTGATGTGTTCTTGAATTCTGTTTGAAAGTATTTTATTGAGAATTTGTCATCTATATTCATAAGGAAAGTTGGTCTCTATTTTTTGTTAGGCCTTGGTATGGTTTTGGTATCAGAGTTCTAGTGGCTTTATAAAAATGAATAGGGAATGTTTCTTCAGTTTTGATTTTATGTAATGTTTTGTGGAGTAATGTTCTTTGAAGATCTGGTAGAATTCTGCACTGAATCCATTGGCCTTCTTCCCCTCATCCCTTTTTTGGTTGGAAGACTTTTAATTACTGTTTCCATTACACAGAGGGACATGGGTCTGTTAGACATTCCTTATCTGATTTTGATCTAACTTTAGTAGACCCCTTTTTATCAAGAAACCTGCATTTCTCTTAATTTTCCCAGTTTGGTAAAATACAGATTTTTAAAGTATTTCCTTATAATTCTCTGAATTTCCTTGGCATCTGTAGTCATGTCTCCCATAAAAACTATAATTTCTCTTTCTGTCTTTTGGTTAATTTGGCTAAAGAGTTGTCAATATTGTTGATTTTCTTCATTTCATTGATTCTTTGTAACTTTTGTTGTTGTTTCTATTTCGTTGATTCCATCCTTAAATTTTATTATGTCTTCCTGTCTAATCTTTCTTTGGATAACATTTCCTGTTTTTCTAGTGTGGTGGTTCTCAACCTTCCCAATGCTGTGACCCTGTAATACCGTTCCTCATGTTGTGCTGATCCCCAACAATAAAATTATATTCATCATTTCTTCATAACTTTAATTTTGCTATTGTTATGAATTGTAATGTAAATATTTCTAATGTAATGTCTGTGTTTTCTGATGATCTTCATAGGTGAACCCTGTGAAGAATTGTTTGACCCCCGAGAAGGTTGTGTGGTTCACAGATTGAGAACTGCTGATTGAGAGCTTTCAAGTGTGTTATTAACATGATTTTCCCCAGCATTTTTGTGAAGGCCTCCTAGAATTGCCTTCATTGTATCCCATAGATTTAGATATGTTGTGTTTTCATTTTCATTAAACTCTAAAATGTTTTAAATTTCTTTCTTGCTTTCTGCATTGACCCAGATTTCATTCAATACTGAGTTGTTTAGTTTCCACAAGTTTGTAAATTTTCTGTTGTTTCTGTTGCTGTCCAGATTGACTCTGTGGTGGCCACACAGGATGTTCAGTGAATCTTCAACTTTTAAAATCTCCTTTGAGTCTTTCTCTGTGTCCCAGTCTGCAGTGGATTTTGGGGGGGGGGAGCTCCATGGGCTGCTGGGAAGGAAGTATATTCTTTAGTGTTTGCGTGGGATGGTTTGCAGATGTCTGCTAGATCATTGGACTCTTGTAATTGAAGCATGTCTTGGTTTAGTTTTTGTCTGCATGACCTGTATATTGGCGAAAGCAGGGTACTTAAGTCACCCACTACATCTGTGTGAGGCTTAATACACAGTTTTATCAGTTTTATCTATAGAGCTGTTTCTTTTGTGAACCTGGGTGTCCATGTGTTTAGTGCATTGAATTGCCATATCCTCTTGGACTTTCCTTTAATGAGTGTGCAATATCCCTTTCTTATCTCTTCTGATTAGTTTTGAATCAAAGTCTGTTTTTCCAAATATTTAAATTGCTACATCTGCTTCTTGAATCCATTTACTTGGAATATTTTTTTTCATCCCCTTTATCCTAATATAGCTGTCCTTGATGGTGAGATATTTCTTGGGTGTAACAGAAGACGGATCCTGTTTTCTAATCTTATCTGTTAGTTTATGACTTTTTGATAGTTGAGACGATTAATATTGAAAGGTATTAATGAGCAGTGTTATTTCTGTCATGTTGCTGTGGTGTGGGTGGCGTTTTTTTCTTTTTCCAACGTTTGACTAACTGCTCTGTCTTTTGAATAGTTGTCCTTCTACGGAGTACTTTATGAAGAACTGGTTGGTGGATATTGCTTAGATTAATTTTTATATTGAATTGTTTTTTATTTTTCCATTTGATTGCTACTGTTAGTTTGCTGGATATAATAGTCTGAGCAGGCATCTGTGGTCTCTTTGAGCTTGTGTTCTCTGTGAACATTTCTTCAGGCCCTTATGGCTTTCAGAGTCTCCACTTGAAAAGTCATCTGCTAAAGGACACATCAATACATGTATTCCTAATGGCACATTACTGTACCAGTAGATCAGAGCACCAATCATCACCAGAGGAGTGTCTTCTTGCAGTTGATAGTAAGTTACATAGAGACATACAACTTGACAGTGCGCACACAGTGAAAGGCTTGGAGCACTCATCCCTAGATGGGATGGCTTAATCAATCTTCTCTCAAGGCTTAAGGGTCTGAGTGGAAGAGGAGAAGGAAAGATTCCTAGAGCCAGAGGTTGTAGTTGACTCCAAGGCGACAACATCTTCCAGACTCAATGGACTAATACATGTGTGAACTCACATTGACTGTGAAACTTTGCCTAAGGCCTGAACAGTTTCGAACCAGGCAAAATCCCAGCACTTGAAAAGGGGAAGTGGTCACAAAGTTCCAGTTCTACTCAAGAGATTGTTTGCAGTTGATACCTGCTGGAAAAGGGAAAATCAGTTTTCTCTAATGAAGTACCATTAGGTACTTTATATAAAGCAAATTCCAGGGAAGGTATTTGGCCAATCCAAGATGGACTCCACACTGTTTTCCTTTTTTGTTGTTATTTTGTCACAAGCATTTGGTGCTTCTCTGAAGCAGAGAGGGGGGGGGAGAGAGAGAGAGAGAGAGAGAGAGAGAGAGAGAGAGAGAGAGAGNGAGAGAGAGAGAGAGAGAGAGAGAGAGAGAGAGAGAGTCTGCCTGCCAGGTAGATTTCCCAGCCTGCTGATGCATAGAACAATAAGAGGAGGTGCACTTTAGGCTCAAGGAGAGAGGCTTTTGGATGGAAACAGATGTCTTGTATATATTTCAGCAAATTGTTTCTGTTAGCTTGTGGCTTTGCTTCCCACAGTACTGTAGTATAAAAAGGCCATGAGAAATACACTCGGTACTGGCATGGTAATGACCTGCCGTCCTCCCATTATCTGTCTCTTGCATCTTTTTTTCTGTCTTTCCTATAATCATCCTCACTCCCCCTTAGAGGACTGTTCAGCCTCGAACTGGCTGACCCTGGTACATTATTTTGTATCTTATTCATTTTCTTTTTTCTTAGTTTGTCTGTTTTGATTATCTCTCTTCTTTTAGTGAGGGAGGGAGGGAGGGAGGGAGGGAGAGAGGGAGGGAGGGAGGGAGAGAGAGAGAGAGAGAGAGAGAGAACGCCAGAACAAGCATGAAGTTGGGGAAGGCATGGAGGTAGGGAGGACTTGAGAGGAATGTGCAGTAAAGAATATAATCAAGGTAATAAAAGCATTCTCTTAATGTACTGTTTGTATTGGGAGAGGACAACAAGGAAAGAATGAAAAGCTGGTTGCCTCACAATAGGGAAATCATCAAATAAACTTGGCTGTATGCAGATGAAAAAACATATTGCATGAAAAAATAATGAATGAAATTATATACAAGATAAGTTGCTATTCTAATGGGCCTGCCTTTATACGTGACTGGGTTTATTATTCCTGAATCTTTTAATATCCTTTCTTTGTTCCGTACATTCAGTCTTTTGATTATTATGTGTCATGATGCATGTCGTTTCTGGTCCTGTCTGTGTTTCATGTTCTGTATGCCTTTTTACCTTGATAGGCATCTCTTACTTTACATTGGGGATTCTTTTTTTCTTATGATTAAGTTTAAAATATTTTGTAGCATTGATCCTTTTATCTTTATACCTATTATTTATAGCTTTAGTATTTCCATAGTGTCACAGATATTCTGGATTTTTGATCCGGGAAATTTGAGATTCAACATTTTCTTTCACTGAGATTCCCGGTTTCTTCTAGACCATGTGATCTGCACTTGAGATTCTTTCTTCCATGTCTTTTTCTCTGTTTATGAGGCTTACGGCTGAGCTTTTGTTTGATATCATGAGGTTTTCATTTCCAGTGTTTTTCTGTCTGTTTGGGTTTTCTTAAATGATTCTATTTCTTTGTTAAATTCTATTTTTATTTCTTGAATTGTTTCCATTATTTCATGTAACTGTGTTTCACGGTCTTCATTGAGGCCATCCACTCACTTTTTTTTAAGGACTCTGAACGTGAGCATAATTACTGTTTTGACGTTCTTGGTTTGTGCTTCAGCTATTGCTTTTCTCAGGGCCTGTCACAGGAGGGTTTCTGGCTTCTGGAGGAGGTGTAGTGTTTGGTTGCTCATGGTTATGATTCTGATCTGTGATTTACTCATCAGCAGTTATGGAGTTTGAAGTGTTCCTTGGTATAGATAGATATCTCGTGTGGTCATTGTAGGGTGGGGGTTCTTCTTGTCTTTGCCTGCTCTTGTTCACTCCGTGTTACTAGCCCTGGGCAGCAGATGTGGGGTTTCAGAGTCGCAGGCAAGTGCAGCGGCAGTGTGATTGTGATATCTCTTTAAAAGTCACCCCTCAGAAAAGCTGTGGATCCCCCAATATCAGTTATAACTAGATGCTAAGATTATGTTCTTCCTAAAGGCAGTACCTCCCTACCATTGCAGAAGGTAGAGGAATTTAAGCTGAATCTTACTTGAAAACTCCCTTCCTGTCGGCTACCTTTGGTAGTTCTAGAGGTTCTGTGCAGGGATGGGGGGGGGGGGAGTCACCAGTGGTATTTCCTGCAGTAAAACCCCAATGCAGACTTGTGGGGCGAGGTGTGCATGATGGTTATGGGAGTGACCGATGGCTTTCTGATTAGATTTGAGGCTAAACAGGAGGAATCTCATGTCTGTTACTGTAAGCCAGATCAAAATCCCATGGTTCAGGAGGTCATAGGTCCTACAAGAGAACCTACTTCCATTGTGCTAACTGCTAATGTCATCAAACTGCTTTCTAAATCACATTTTTTCACACCTAAGTTAGTGCACTGCTCTCAACTTTGGCCAGAAAAGGTGCTTCTTCAGTGGAAGCTGTTAATACGGACTCATAACTGTGGAGTGCTAATTCCTAAGAGGGGGATCTGGTGGACACTCCAAAGGCTCAGGAAATAGTGGGATGGAGAGCAAAAGAAATGTGGGGCAAGAGTTTGACAAGATATGGGGAATTGCTGCCTCTGGATGTGACATGGCTGCTATACTTATAAATTCAGCTACAGTTATGGCTACTTGTACAATATCAAACCAACAAGAGTGGTCAGTATTCTAGAGGAAGCACTAATGGGATTCGGAGGTTATGGAAAGACTAAAGGAGAGGGTATGTAGGTAGGAGGGGGACATATTGTGGGTGTCCAGAAGAAATAAGAGGGGTAGTGAGAGATGGATGTGACCAACGTATGTGTGTAAAGAATTAAATAACAAATTAACCAAACCAAAGCATTAACACGCCAAAAGTAAAAACAACAACACTCCCAAAATATGATTCTTTTAGATACAGAAAAAGCATTGAAGAAATTCAAAACCTACCTTGATAATTTGATAGACTATTTAAAAAACACTTATATAGAGTATTTAATTCTCAGAGTTTAATTAATATTCAAGTTCAGTACCCAATGACTGTAGCTGCTATGGGCTGTCTAGCCAATACAATGCAATGCTGCAATTTAAAGAAAATGCCCTACATATTTAGAAGGAGCCAGAATAGGATTATGGTTAAAATGCATTAAAATTGGCTGAAATTTTATTAGAAAAAAACATAATTTAACAAGCAAATGAGGGTTAAGCTAAAAACAATTCATGCACTCACAATAAGCAGTGTGATCTCAACAGAAGGCATTAAGTCAACAGAAATGAGTAGAGTCCAGAACTCATGAAGTAAGTAAGCATTGTCAAACACCCTCGTGTGTGACAGCAGAATTAAAAAGAGCTGAAGGGGAAATATTTGAAAAAATAATAGTTTTTTTTTTTTTTTTTAAAAATCATTTATTTTTGTATATGAGTACTCTATCTGCATGTACACCTGCATGCCAGAAGAGGGCATCAGATCCTATTGTAGGTGGTTATGAGTTGCCATGTGGTTGCTGGGAATTGAACTCTGGACCTCAGAAAAAGGTCCTGGGCTCTTAACTGCTGAACCATCACTCTAGCCTAAGATAATCACTTAATGAAGATAATTAATGTAAAACATCAAGAACTTCAACAAACTCCAAGCGTAATAAACACAAAAGAAACCCACAGCAAGGAATAGCTTTGCGAAGTCACTAGCAAGTAATGAAGACAAGCCTCAAATGCAGCCAAGACAACACGATAGAGCACACACGATAGAGCCCAGAGTCAAACAAAGCCGATAATGACTGGCCGGGACCCACTTCAGAACCAGAGCGCACCACCAAGTAATAGAATGGTGCTTTCAAAGTGCTGAACAACAAAGGAGCAAAGGGGACCTACACCGTAGTCATTGGCGCCCTTCATGGACAGCAGCAAACTGAAGACAGTGAACTGTGTCTAGTGCCTGCACTCCGAGAATCATGTGTACTCCAAGAGTCATGCAATGCACACGATTGCTACTGTACATCTCATGGAAAAGCATCCAAGATACGGTAATAAATTTAAAGTACTGGGCACGAGAGGCTTTGCTCAACACGACTCTAATTCTGTTTATGGAAACTTAGGATGGTAACCAAGAACAACGAACGATTGTTGTTCCTGAGTGTCAGTGATTGTTTTGGAGTACCAAAGTCATCTGGGATTTACCATTTGGGCGGTGTTAGTCCAATAATGTCTCGAAGTTTTCTTCAGCAATCATTTTACATTTGTAAGGAAGAAAGTTATGAAGAATCCAGGAGTAGCTGTTACATTGTGAAGTTTGTGTCTATATCACTTATCTTGTGATCTAGATAGCACATTTCTGAATCCTAAGCCAGAGAAAAGAGAAATTATGTATAATTTAAAATTACCTTTGAATTGTCATTCTGATTTTTTAATTTTTTTTTTTTTTTTTTTTTTTTTTTTTTTTTCGAGACAGGGTTTCTCTGTGTAGCCCCAGCTGTCCTGGAACTCACTTTGTAGACCAGGCTGGCCTCGAACTCAGAAATCCACCTGCCTCTGCCTCCCAAGTGCTGGGATTAAAGGCGTGTGCCACCACGCCCGGCTTTGTTGTTATTGTTGTTGTTGTTTTTAAATATATATCCATTTTATAGTCGGTTGATATTCTTTTAGATAGTGGCAACAGGAAAACTGTAAAGCTGCAACCTTATGCATTAATGAGACTAGAGGGTAGGGAACGCCACGCCCCAGTTGTAGGATCCTTGGGAGATCTTAGACCTGGGCTTCATTTGGTTGAATAGCTCTGCCCCTTAGTGGCATGTTCAGAGACACTAGAATCCTGCTACATGAGACAACCGTGGTCAGCTTTTGTTTGATTTCAAGAGCATTTACAATGTGTTGTAATATATATAATAAGCATTGCCAGTTTCAGAACTAGGCAAATGGCTTTGTGTAAACAGGTTAAGACATACAGGCATGCAAAATTTAGAGAGAAATGTAAGTACAAAAACAAAACAAAACAAAACAAAAACCAAAGGTCCTTAGCATGTAATTGATCATAAGAAATTTATAATGTCTTGGAGGAGTCTTCCTGTCTTGATGAATAGATTCCTATCTACAAACTCATTTTAGAAGAATATTTAAGGTGATTTATACTCAAATCAGTTTTGAAAGCAAACCTTCAATCTGCATTGCTCTTTCTATTAAAGATTAATTCCACTAGGTGGAGGCATTTGCTCAGTTTTGTGGTCCCCATTAACTAAACACAGCAACAGGGAAGTCTGTTAAGTAGAGCATCCGGAGCAAGCCTTGATGCCCCGAGCTTTGCATGGCCATGGCCTGGTGAGCACGCACACATTGTCCCGTGGAGTTTGGGAGGGTTAACGTGAAAATTATTTGGTGGCCAGAACAGAGTAGTAATCTAGCATTTTTCACATATTTGTTTGTTAGTCCTCTATTCATTACTGTTTAAAATATAATATATGCTGTTTTCATTCTAATTTCATTCTATTTTAAATGTCATTAAGGTGATTATCGTTGATAAATAAGTATTTTATTTAATAAGTTTGTATTAGTAACATCATGTAAAGCAATACCTCTTTTACCACGGGAAAATAAGCATTATATATATATATATATATATATATATATATATATATATATATATGTGTGTGTGTGTGTGTGTGTGTGTGTGTGTGTGTGTGTATGCTGTACACATAACAATGATAACAATGTTTATGATACAACTCTTTATTTTTCAAAGATTTATTTATTTTATGTATTTGAGTACAATTATAGGTGTCTTCAGCCACACCAGAAGAGGGCATCAGATCCCATTACAGATGGCTGTGAGCCACCATGTGGTTGCTGGGAATTGAACTCAGTACCTCTGGTAGAGCAGTCAGTGCTCTTAACCGCTGAGCCATCTCTCCAGCCCCTGATACATTTCTGAAAGTAACTGAAATATGGCAGGCCTAAAATCCTGTGAGGGCATCTGCTTCTGTCAACTCCAGGCACCTTGTGTCCCTCTTCTTGGGCATCTCCTTTTCTGTTTTTATTGGTACCACCGTTATCCAGGAACAGTCTATCTTCTCAGTTAAGCATGGAAATTCCCCTGTTCCTCTCCAGTTGCATTTGAAATTGTACTGTTCTGGGTCATCAGCTAATTGACTTAAGTCTGTCTGAAGCACTGGGCTCTCTGTATGTACCCCCTTCTCTCTGTGTGCAGTTGATCCTCTCTCTTGTACGCACACTGTGTCTCTAATTATCTTGCTTTAAAGATACACTGTTAATTGTCTACTGCTGTTTGCATAGATTGTTTAAAAAACAACAGATCTCTTTCTCTGCTCCCTTGGAGAAAATTCGGTGGTTGATGTTGCTTCTCGTCTCATCTTAGAGCTGTGGTTTAAAAAGGACCAACTGTGTCTAATTGTACTGTCAGGAGGCAGGTCTGCATATGTGATAGCTCTGGTCTTCTGTCAAAGGACACTTAGCTTAAACAATTGTTTTTCTAGTCATTGAAAACAATTCACCCACACATCTGCCGGTTGGTTTCTCCCTCAGGATGAAAGCCTGGCTCGCCAGTTGGTGGAGCTAGGCTACCGAGGGACAGGAGAAATCGTGAAAAGGGAAGATTTCGAAGCGAGAAAGGCAGCTATCGATATTGCAAGACAGGCTGAAAGAACACAGAAAAAGTAAGTGTCGGTGTTCTCCATCCAGACGTAACAGACAAGGGCGTCTGTAAAAGCCTCCCTTGACTGTGACAGCCTGAGTGACCTGCTGGGAGCAGTGAGGCTTGAGAGGCCCTAGCCTTGAACCGATGGTCAAGAAGCAAAGGCACTGTGGTGTGCTTGCAGTAATGCCATGTGGGAGGGGTTGGATCTACTAACTTAAGAAATACAAATTCCAAAATATGGTCATTATGTCAATAAGGCACGTTATAAAGTAACTCACTAGTTATGCATTTACACATGAAAAGTATGTGACATTTGCCTTAGAAGTCTTTGTCCTTTCAAGGCATATAAACCTTGGCATTGCTTGTTTCTTGAACTTTACAAACACTGATTTATGGAAAGACAATAACTGTCACTGGCTTTCGTTAATGTGACTACTATAAGGTAATATAAAATGTATTAAGATGGGTCATTAGGAACTGGGGAGATGGCTCATTTGGTTCAGTGCTTGCTGTAAAAGCATGAAGACTTGGGCTGGTGAGATGGCTCAGTGGGTAAGAGCACCCAACTGCTCTTCTGAAGGTCTGGAGTTCAAATCCCAGCAACCACATTGTGGCTCATAACCATCCATAACAAGATCTGACGCCCTCTTCTGGAGTGTCTGAAGACAGCTACAGTGTACTTACATATAATAAATAAATAAATCTAAAAAAAAAAAAAAAAAAAAGGCCAAAGGTTTGTTTCTTAGTTTTTTAAACTATGAAAGACCCATGGTAGCATACATGACCCTAGAGAAAATGTTAACCTTCCCTNCCATAACAAGATCTGACGCCCTCTTCTGGAGTGTCTGAAGACAGCTACAGTGTACTTACATATAATAAATAAATAAATCTTTAAAAAAAAAAAAAAAAAAAAAAGCATGAAGACTTGTGTTAGATCCTCAGACCCCAGATGAGCAACTTGCCACTTGCTGTGTGCGTGTCATACTAGTGCTGGGCTGATGGAGAAAGCCTGATCCCCAAGACTCACTGGATGGTCAGCTTATCCTAATCTTTGAGTTCTAAACCCACGAGAGACCCAGTCTCACAGGGTCAGGTGTAAACAACCGAGGAACAACATGAGAGCTTGCCCTCTGGCATCCACATGCATGTGTGCATGTGCACCTGTACACATATGAGCGCACACTTCTACACATACTCACGCGTGTAAATACACGAAGATAGGTAACGGGAAGACATTCTCCTAGGCTGAACTTCCTCGGACTGGTAAGGCAGTTTAAAGGGATTGATAAAACAACTCTCTATTTAATTTTTAAAAAGTCCTTAAACTTTACGCGTTGGAGATGATAACTACTTAGAAAACACTGAATTATTCTTAGATACGATCTTTTAAAAACACCTACTCATTATAATTAGAATTTCCCATATGCTCATAGTTAATTGATTGGAGCAGGAAGTGAACGTACCCTGGGAAAACGTAGTTTTAGATGACCATTCTAGTGGCTACTGTGTTTCGGAACCACCTTACTGTATTTGAACACGTGGATATTCAGCAGAATTTCACAGGACTGAAATCCGCTTTTGAACATGTTGATATTCTGCCGTATTTCACAGGACTGGAATCCGCTATTGCTTAGCTGAATGTTTGTCTGAGCCAGGGTCTGAGGCTGAAGCCCAGTCAGTGAGCTTGTAGCTTGTGATTTTTTTTTTTTTTAGATTATGGTCCTTATTTCTTTGTCATTTGTCTTCAGGAACAGGTTTTTGCCACAAGAGGTAGTCCATGTCCCTTTTCTTTTGTTCTCTTCCCCCGGCTATAGTGGCTCACCCTCTAACTCTTCCCACTCTCTCCCGTGAGATCTTCTCTGATCTGGCAGGGAAAGTTCTCTCCTTTAGCGACTCCTGTGATGACAGTGGGCCTAGCTAGATGACCCAGGCTCATCTCAAGCAGGCCTAGCTAGATGATCGACAATTATCTTCAGGTTTCAGAGCCTAACCCACACCACATACATAAGGTCCACTTTGGCTTGTGAGGTGACAAATTCTTAGCAATAGGGAATGATCATTCTTGAAGGAAACTTGTGCCCATTATAGGAAATTCATACAACCCTCAGTAACTTACACACTGTTGGCCACTTACGTCTCTAGTCTTACAATTCATAGCTATGCAAGTTTTATACGTAGGGCTTGTATGTCATATATCAGAGAGACCGGCAGAAACAGAGAATTTGTTTACATTTATATGTCATTTTTATAAGATATATAAAGTATTTCATATTGAGAAGTGTTGGTCATGTTTAAAGTTTAAATTCTGTCCATGTCACACATCATTTTGTGTTTGACCATCAATGGATTTTTTTTTTTTTTCTACGTTGATGGTCTCTTTAACTGTCCGGAGCTGGAAGTCATCAGGGTACTCAAGTGCCAGTCTGGGAAGGGGGAGGCCAGTCCCCACCCAGGGCTTCTAGGAATGGAAGGTCCTTTCATCTGCGATCTCTTCTGGTTGTCTTTGTTAAGGATGTGTACCATATGTTGCCTTCTGTCCCACGTGGTGCTCTTTCCCTTGAAAAGTCGACTTTAGTGTTGTTGACAGAATGGCCAGCAGAGGGCGTGCGAGAGCCAAGAATATTTGCTTAAGATACCTGGCCTTACACTTGAGGCTCTGGTTGACTGCAAACTGTACCAAGTTAGAGATCAGATACGGTGTGCTCGCCCACGTCTCTACCCTGCAGATGGGACGCTCCAACGTGTCACAGTGCTCCTGGTTTAGCAATTGTAGGATGGCCATTTGTAGATGTGCTGGAGTATTTCATTTATAATAGTTCTTCATAGGAAAAAAAGAAGCTGGAGAGATAGAAGTTAAATAAAATGGGAAGGGATATTTTTGCAAGGGGAATCACAGGAGAAGGAAAAATTTGAAAAATAATTTTGAGTGTTTAATCGTGTGCAAATATTCATAGGTAGCCACGTGCATTAGGTACTATGCCACATTCTGGAACTACAGTAGAGTCCAAGGCCTACTTTCTGCTCTCGAGGAGTTTGAAGGCTAGGTGAATACAATTAAATCACTGGTTGGAATGGAAAATGGAAAACAGCTTGGCAATTTTTCAAAAAAAAAAAAAAAATTAAGCAGATTCTTACCATATGGCCCAGCAATTTTGCTCCTAAGATTATCCCCAAGGGAACCGAAAACATGGGCAGGTAAGTACTCAGACATGGACGCTGAAAGCCGCGTTATTCATAGTCGCGTCAAAGGGGGAGGGGCATCCAAATAGTGATAAATGGCTAAAAATGCGGCATAAAAGTGTAACTGGGCATTATTCAGTTATAAAAATATAATGTGCTTTTCTGTGCTCCAGCACAGATAAACCATGAGATCAAAAGGTTCTGCATGCAGAAGCCCGCTGTGCCGAGTGAGGCGGCCTCACAGGCTCGGGCTTTTGAATATTGGTTCCCAGGTGGGGGCGCTCAACGTGGAGGCTTAGGAATTGTGGCCTCATTGGAGGAAATATGGCCCTGGGAGTGGGCTCTAACACTGCCATCGAAGCTATATCCACGCCCGTATCCTCTCATAGCTATCATTATTGTTATTATTATTATATTATTATTATTATTATTATTATTATTATTATTATTATTTCACATGTGTACCATCTCATACAGCTTCTGTCTTAATAAGCACTGAAGACGTCGCGGTGCAGCGGCAGATACTTGTTCACTTGTAGTCCTAGCTAGGCAGAAGACAGAAGCAGAAGGATGGCCCACAAGCTCGAGAACGACCAGGGCAGTATAATGTGACCCAATCGCAAAGCCAAAGTACTAGAGCAAGCGACCTGGCTCAGCAAGTGAGGGCACTTACCGCCAAGACCAGTTACATGATGCGATCGGTAAGACCCGCAAGGTAGAATGGAGAACTGACTTCTATAAGTTATCCTCTTACAAGGGCCCCAGCATGTGCCCCTCCACAACCCTGTGAATACATGAAATGTGACAAGAATTATCCCTCTGCTCCCTCAGTACCCGGGAAGCTGACTTCCTGTGATAGACAGAAATAATGGCTACCTTGCTCTTAGCTTCTGGTTATTATAAACCACTGCAATGTTTTTTAAAACGTTTTCCAAAACTGAAAATTTGTAACTATTAAATGTTGCTAGGTGTGTGGTACACAATGTTAATTCAGACCTTTGGGAAGTAAGGCTTCCACCATTTCTAGTTCCCTTTCTGTGTCATGATTGCTGTTCAAAACGTGAGCCCTCAGCTCACTGCTCCTGCCTGCAAACCTTCATTTCTGCCATCAGGGACTGTAACCATCTGGAATGTAAGCCCAAGTAAACACTTTCCTTTGTCATAGTGTTCTATCAGAGCAATAGAAAAGCAACAAGTACAACCATAAATCGTCTCATTTAGCTTACAGAAAATGTCCAGAATAGGTGCATCCATGAGACAAGCCGATACAGAGTCGTCAGAGGACTGGAGGAAGGATTGCAGATGGCTGCTACGGTAGCGAGGGACCTACCATTTGTGGGGGATAAAATATGCAGATAGAAACTACAATGCTTGCATTATTTTAAAATACATTCAAAGCTACTGAGTCCAGTGCCTACAAACTGAACACCTATATAGTATTATTTAATTTTAATTTTATGTGTATGCATGCTTTTGCCTACATGCATATCTATATACTGTGTGCATGCCTGGTCCTAATGGAGACCAGAAGAAGGTGTGAGGTCCCCTGTAACTGAAGTTACCGATTGTTATAAGCCTTCCTGTGGGTGCTGGGAAGGCACCCAGTGCTTTGAACCACCGATCTATCCCTCTAGACCACTTATAGTACATATTTATACCAATAAAAAGATAATTATGAAACTACCATATGATCCAGCTCTATCACTTCTTGGGCATATAACCAAAGATGTAGTTATGCCACAGAGATCCCTGCATATCCATATCCCAGTGGGCAGGGGATGGAATCAGCAGGGTTGTGCATGAAACACTGAATGGGAGATAAAAGTGTGATATGTATGTACAACGGAATTCTGTTCATGTGCAAGGAAAAATGAAATTGAAATTTTCAGATGAAAGGATAGAACTGGAAACATAATTATACAGAGTGAGGCTCCCCAGGTCCAGAAGGACCGAGCTACACAAGGGATCCGGACAACTCAATCTTCAGTTCTCTTTACTGAACCTCAGGGTATTCCTGGAAGCCACAAAACTGGGAAGGGGACAGAACTGTCTTCAAGAAGGGCAGGCAGTGGAGCATAGGTGAAGGAAACATAGAGAAGGGAATATTCTGGTTGGAAGCTTTCAGCAGGGAAGGCATGAGAGGGTGGGGGAAGAGGGAATGGGGAGGAATCATCAAAACCAAGAGGGAATGGAAATCTCACATCCCTTACATTGCTCCTCTACAAAACACCAGGGAGGTGGAGATGAGTTACCTACATGGCCAGAGAACGCTGACCCTAGCAACTATGGATGACTAGACAATTCTCTCTCTCAGGTGTGAGATACCTCCATAGGAGTTGGAATCCAGGGGCCCCCAAATAAGCTCTCTTCTTATATTATTGAGACAAAGTCTTACAACATTGCCCAGACTGATCTCTTGTGTAGTAGAAATTATTTAATCTCGACCTAGGGTTTCTACTCCACCTTTCCATTTAGGTCCCAGATTAAAAAAAAATAAACAGACTCAACCTTTATATTTACGATAGGCCTTAAGCAGCACAAGAGCTCCGCAGATGGCACTTTGTATGTTGGCGAGATCTACTTCCTGTCATAACCCTGGGTTACATTACTTACTTTGTTCCATCTGGGCTGCTCTTAACTCAATTGGCCAGCCCTCAGGGACATGTTCTCGTTAGTCCTAACCCACGGTGGCTTCTCCTTCCCCCTCCTGTCTTCTTCTCCCCCCATCGTGGTTCCTCTCCCGCCCCAAGCCCTTGAAACCTAAACCCCACCTAAATCTCTTCTGCCCAGCTATTGACTGTCAGCACCATTATTTACCAATCAGAAATAACTTGGGGGCAGCATCTCAGGAGCCATGTGCAGACTCCAGGTCTTGGGGTCCTGTACTTAGCATGACAGGAGACAGTGGAAGACAGAACCTCAACACACGCTTGAGTAGTGGAGTGGCAATAGACACAGGCCACCATGCCTGATGAGACGTGCATTTTTGTTACATTTATTTATTTATGTGTGTGTGTAACCACTGTGCACATGTGCCATTACACATGTGTAGGGATCACAGGACCACTTGCAGGTGTTGGGTCTCTTCTTCCACCAGGTGGCCACAGGGATTGAACTCAGGTCCCCCAGCTTGCAGTCAGGAGTGTTACGCGCTGAATCCCTATATTTAGATTATTTTTTCCAAACTTACACTGTTATGGCTTTTTTTCAACTATTTATTTATTGTCTTTTCCTTTACCTGTGAGTGTTGTGATTTGTAAATACGCAGACCGATGGTGGATGGGGTTGTAGCAGTCTTCATTTGTGAAAAACGAGACAGTAGACCAACCTCAGTGTATTTTGTGTGACATAGTGTTAAGTACTGGTCATAATATAGATATGGTTTGCTGACGTGCCAAACTGGAGAATTCCGTACATGTTTTAATTTTGTTTTCTGCTCATGGCCATGTTGGTGGTTGAAATACTATTTTCTCTGTTTTAGAGGTGGAAATCTAAACACACGGAGTTTGTGGAGTTGATTCTAAGAGAGGCCAGAAGCAAGACGAAAGCCCAGAGCAGCTGGTGACAGAGCATAAATTCTTATCAACCACACCCTTTCGCTTCGAATACTAAAATACGATGTTAGATGCTACAGCTTCAGAATGTGGGCTCCTTCTGAGACATTACCCCGCTAGCTGAAGTTACTAAGTCACAGGACCAAACCGATGTTTGTGGGAGTTGCAGGCATTGAGTTCCTCCTGATGACACTGTCTCTGGAGAGGATGGGATGGGATGCATGTTTATTTCTGACAGTCTAAGCAGTCGGATAATTCACTCCACATAGCAGACGGGACAGTGGGGTTTTGATGAGTAGGCATCCATGACCTTAGCATGTTTGCTTTCACACAGTATTAGATCGGTTTTACAAAGGTGCAGGTGTGTTTTGGTAGCTTTCTCTCTAAGTAGTGAATTTGTAACATTAGCAAAAATGTTTTTGCACCTGGAATTGGACAGTGATAACAAACTTTCCCAAGCTAAGAATAAATTAAGACTAACATTTAACTTTTTTTTTTCCTGTAATTTAAAAATGTTTGACTTATAAATAGTTTTGGAAAAACCCACAGCAATAAATAAATAAAATTTGTTTACATAGGTGCTGTAAAACCATTTCCTTTAATGGAGATTGCTCCTTGTGAGGAGTTAATAATCTTAAAAGAAAAAAGACTAGAATATAGGAAATTATTTTTCCGTAGATTCCAAGGGTTTAGAGTGATTCTGGCCTCGTAACTTCCCCCTTTATTCCCACACTGACTGCCAGCTCTGGTTTTGTTCCTCTGGAGCCTAACCCTCATCCTGAAGTAGACTCCTTAAGTTCGCTTTCTTTCTGCCCCATACAAGCCACGTCTGGAAGCTGGTTTTCGTTTTGATTCCTGTGTAGGGGCTCTCGGTAGAGGTCTCCCCAGACAGTCCATCTGAACTTTGTCCTTTTGAGCTGAGTAACCAGGCTCTTGCCAGCTGCTGTAACTTTCTCTGTCCCTTCCTTAGCTATGTCATGTCCTGCTCCTCAACTACAGATGGACTCTGTTTGAGCAGCCATCTTCTCTCCTTCACCACTGCCTGATCAGAGGCACTTATCACACCTGAGAAATATCAGGTCACCGATCACGGCTGAATAAATGACTTCGTTCAGGCGCGAGAGTGGCAGTTGATGCATGTATAAAATGCATGTTTTAAAAACATAATTTCTTACCCAGGTCGTGGTGGCATACACTTTTAATCCCAGCACTAGTGAAGCAGAGGCAGGCAGATCTCTGTGAGTTCGAGGACAGCCTGGTCTACAGAGCAAGTTGCAGGACAGGCAGAGCTACACAGAGAAACCTTGTAATGAAACAACAACAACAACAGCGAAACAAAAGCATAATTTCAGCTGCTATTTCTGTGCTCCTGTGTGAGATTCTTGAGTTTTATATACACGTGCAAAGATTTTTACTTGTGTTTATTCTAGGCATCTAAAATGTTATTTTTAAAGAATTTATGTTTTAAATATTTTTAAGAATTTCATTCATGAGTAATATTTTTACATCATTTCCACTTTTCCATCTCCCCTCCAAACCCTCTTGTGTCCTCCTCATAGACTCTTGACTGTGTGACCTCTTCTTTAACCTTTGTTGATATCCATATATATCATTTACTGTTGCCTATTGGCACACACCGTTCAGGGATGACGCTTTCTCTCAGCAGTTAACTACCTGTAGGTTTTCCCCTAGACTTGGGGCACTAGGTCACCTTGTACCACTGTGAACGGCTTCTCAGGCAGCCATATTTTTGAGGTTTCATGGAAGCAACACATATTTCTGTAGGGAGATCTTGACTCCTTTAGGTGTTTGCCAAGAGTGGAATAGTTGGGTCCCGTGGTTGGTCTGTGTCTAGCCATTGAGGAGCCTCCTTGCTGGCTGACATGGTGGCTGCAGCAGACTGCATCTTCCCCAGCCGTGAATGAACATTAATCTTTCCTGACATGCATGCTAGCACAGCGGATGTCTTCTTTTTCTTTCTTTCTTTCCTTTTTTCTTTCTTTCTTTCTTTCTTTCTTTCTTTCTTTCTTTCTTTCTTTCTTTCTTTCTTTCTTTCTTTCTGTGTGTTTTGTCACTTTAACTTGGATGAGATGAAATCTCAAAATAGTTTTAATTTTGCATTTTCCTGAAAGCTAATGATGTTGAAAAGTTTTTTCTTTTTTAAAAATGTATTCCATTATTTGAGAGCTCTCTGTTTAGTTCCACTTCTATGCCCTGTTTTAAGATTGTGCTGTTTTCTTCATTTTTTGAGTTCATTTTTTGAGTCCTCTGGAGGCACACCCTCTGCCACATGTATAGGTGGTAAATAATATTTTCCATTTCGTACACTGCTTCTTTACTGTCTTTTACCATAGAGTAGTTTTTCAGCTTTGTTTGGTCCCTTTTATCAATGTTTGGTCTTAACTCCTGAATCACTAGGGAAGTGATTTAAATCTTTTCCCCTGCCTGTATATTCAAGCCTCTTGCCCACTCTCTTCTCCATCCGAGTCAGGAGCATCAGGACTTATGCTGAGGTCCTTGGTCCACTTGGAGTGGCTTCTTTGTGTAGCATGACCACTTGTTGACGATGCTGACTTTTCTCCAGAGAGTGTTTTGGTTGTTTTGGTCAGGAATCAGGTATCCACTGGGCCGTGGACTTGAATCCTGGTCCTCAATTCTAGGTCACTGATCACAATGTCTTGTTTTTATGCCAGTATCATGCTTGGTTTTATCTCCATAACTCTGTAATATAACTTAATGGTAGAAATGGTGACACTTCCAGAAGTTCTGCTATTGCTCAGGCTTGTTCTCGTCATTGTGTGACTGAGTGTGTGTGTATATGTGTGTGTGTGTGTGTGTGTGTGTGTGTGTGAATGCATGGATGAGTCTTTGTGTGTGTGTGTGTGTGTGTGTGTGTATGAATGTGTATATTTCTATGTGAAATTTAATTTTATTTTAAAAATTTGTGTAATGAGTTGACTTGAAATTTTGGTGGTGTCTTAGTTAGGTTTCCATTGCTGTGAAGACACCATGACCAAGGCAACCCTTATAAAGGATACATTTAACTGGGGCTGGCTTACAGGTTCAGAGGTTCCGTCCACTATCATCATGGCAGGAAGCATGGCAGCTGGAGGAGCTGACTATATCGTCATCCAAAGGTAACCAAGAAGAGACTATCTTCAGGCAGCTAGGAGGAGGGGCTCAAAGCCCACCCCACAGTGACACACTTCCTCCAAAAAGGCCACACCTATGCCAATAAAGCCATACCTCCTAGTAGTGCCACTTCCTGGGCCAAACATATTCAAAGCATCACATTCCAGTTCCTGGCCCCTATCAGCTTGTGCAAACACAAGAGTCTGTAGTGGCCATACCTAAGCATAGCATAATGCAAAATCCATTTAGTCTTCTCTTCTGAGACTTATGTAACCTCTTAAGTATCTTCCCTTAAGAAATCAAAATCATAAAGCAGATCCCATGCATCCAACATCAGGCAGGACATAGATCACCATTCCAAAATGTCATGGCGAGGAAATACTGGACCTAAGCAAGACAGAAGACCACTTGGGCAAACTCCAACCTCTGATTTGTCTCACATCAAAGATGTCAAAGCGCTCTTCAGATCTCCAGCTCCTTTCATCCTTGTTGACTGCTGTTGGCAGATCTGGCATTCAGCAGCCACAAACTTTGTTCCCTTGAGCTGGTTCCACTCACTGTTAGCAGCTTTCCTTGGCAGGTATCCCATGGCTCTGTCATCTCTAACATCTTGTGGTATCCAAGGCAACTTCAAATCTATAACTTCTTGTTTCAATGTCTGGGATTCAGACATGATCTTGTAGGGTGCTCCAAAGAGCACGGGTCACTTTCCAGCACTGTCCTCTGTAACACTCTGGTTACAGAGTGTAACTCTGGTTAAAGGTGTATACTGCCAAGCCTAGGCCTAAGTTTTTCTTTATCTCTAACTTGCTTTGTATCAAGCTGGCCTTGAACTCATATATCTGCTTGCCTCTATCTCTTGGGATTAAAGGCATGGATCATACCTAGGCCTAAGCTTTTCATGGTCACTATGCCTCAAGATCCAGATCAAAAGCCTATGTCTTCCATTTCTGAATTGTAGTCCATTCCAGATTAAAAGTCCAAATAAGGACAATAACAAATAAATAATAATACTCATCATGATATACGTATTCCTTGTTCAATGGCAAATGCAAGCAATAGGCAAACAATAAACTGGGTGGGATCCTGCCCTGAGATCACCATGCCCTTAATCTGTTTATCTCCTCGAATACTTCCTGGTATTCCTTTATTACTTGAACCATACATTTTGTATTTTTTCTTTATGAGCTTGCTATGCTTGATCAAAATGCCTTTCATGAGAGCAAACCTGAAGACACTGTCTATGGGGCTTTTCTGAGACTTCCTTTGTCAATGCAGTTTATCTTATTCTCCTCACCTAAGCCTGAGCATCAGGCAAACACTTCAGATAAGAGCAAAAGCAGTCACATTCTCCACAAAAATATCACAAAACAGTCCCTAGACCACATACTAACATTCTCCCCCTCTGAAACCTCTTGAGCCAGGCCCCCACAGTTCAAATCACCCTCAGGACCACTGTCTTCCATTTTCCTACTAGGATGGCTCATTTACCCCCACTTAAAGTATTCCACTGCTTTTGAACTCCAAAGTCCCCAAATCCACAATCCTCCAAACAAAAACATGATCAGGCCTATCATAGCAATACCCAGCTCCTGGTACCAATTTCTGTCTTAGTTAGGGTTTCCATTGCTGTGAACAGACACCATGACCAAAGCAACTCTTATAAGGACAACATTTAATTGGGGCTGGCTTACAGGTTCAGAGGTTCAGTCCATTGTCATCATGGCAGGAAGTATGGCATCATGGAGGTAAGCATGGTGCTGGAGGAGCTGAGAGTTCTACATCTTCTTTTAAAGATAACTAGGAGAAGACTATCTTCAGGCAGCTCGGAAGAGGGTCTCAAAGCTCACCCTTACAGTAACCCATTTCCTCCAACAAGGCCACACCTACTCTCTCAATGCCACACCTCCTAATATTGTCACACTCTGGGTCAAGCATATTCAAATCATCACAGATGGGAACTGTATTGAATCTGTTGATTGTGTTTTGTTGATAGACTTTCTTACTAATCTTTCTATTCCATGAGTATGGTATCATCTTCAATTTCTTATTTTTCTAGGGTCTTAAAGTTTTCATTGTAGAAAGCTTTTGCTTACTTGGTTGAATTTATTCCAAGAATTTGGTTTTATTTTATTTATTTATTTATTTTTTGAGGCTACTGTGAATGAAATTATTTCCCTGATTTCTTTTTAGGTGTTTTTTTTTTTTTTTGGTTTGTTTATTTGTTTGTTTGTTTGTTTTCTAGATAGGAAGGCTAGCAATTTGTATGCATTAATTTTGCATGGTGTTACTTTGTTGAATGTGCTGATCCCTGGAGTCTTTTAAGATTATTTATGTATGGAATCATATCATCTGCAGCCATGGAATATTAAATGTTTCTGATGCGTTTGGGAATTTTAATTTCTCAAAAATTCTGCCATGGTAAATAGAATTGCTCTGGCCATGCCCCCTATTGTAGACAAGGCTGGCTCCTGCTGGGCATACACTGGGTACTGGAAATGTCCCTTGTGGTGTGAGATGTGAATATTTTACCGTACCTTCAAAGTAACTGAACCATTTTGCCACCTTACTACTGTAAGATGGCCTTAGGGATTAAGATGTGTTTCAAGGAGTTCTTTCTAGAATCATCTTCTTACAGAAAATACCATGCTGGAAGTTAAAATGGCATCCCTCATGTGCTCAACCTAATACCAAGAGAAAAGTTTCCTGTCCCATTTCTGGTAATGAGGGTCTACAGTTTACACACGTGTGCATATTTTCTTGTTTTTCTTTCAACCATCTATAGGTTTTTAATGTTGCTACAGAAAAAGACATATTGAGAACCTCTTTCACCCTAATTCTGCCTAAAATGAAAACAAATGTGTTATATAAATGACCGTATATGTATGTATGATAGAATTTTCTTTTAACATGCATGAAGATTCAGACCTAGAACCATATCTTGCAGCCAGAGGCTCCTGTCACCTTATAAATTAATAGAGTGACTTTGGCTTTGCATCTCATCTAACACTTGTCAGAATTTGCTTTAACTTGGTTGATGGGCCATTTTCAAAGTAGCTTTCCACGGAGCTCTTGATTTCAGTTCCTTATTTAGAGGAATTTTGTTGCTTCAAGTCATGAAGCCTTTAAGTAGCTTCTGCTAGTTGGCAGTTATTCTTCTGCTTTGAGGTTTATTCCACAGTTAGATGATGGCGACAGTGGCGTCCCGAGGTCACTTAGTGTTCCCGTGTAAGGCGCATGTTCCTGTCACTTGTGTGAAGAACAGAAGTCCAACCTGGCCTCTTCCTTCCACTTAGAACTGTTTAGTGCCTTTTGAGGGGATTGTTAGCCATAGAAGATAGCCAGATGGGGTGCTTATGAAAAGGGCAAAAAAGATAAGAAGATTCTGTACTTTAGAAAGTAATGACTTTCTAAAATAAAAACTTATGGTGGCACAAAATCTTCCTACTTCAGCTTCTCTAAGCAAACAAAAATAATGGTTTAGTACTATCTTGAGAAAGATAATCACTGCTAAACGTGTATATTAGCAACAGGTACAATTATGGTTTAAAGCATTTGTGAAATGAGAACTTGGATATTAATAGTTTCATGATTCTAAACAGGAAGAAAACCATGAGAGACGTAAGCTGTTTTCAGGTATTGCTTCATCTCGCAGCTGAACATAAGGTGTTTCAGTATTTTATGGCCAGATCTACAACTCCTAGAACTTTGCCACTCGATGAATGCAATCACTTAAAATCAAAGCAGCTGTGAGCGTGTGTTTAATACGTATTATCGATGGCAAATTCAAATAGTAAAACTCAAATAAAATTTCAATGTGCTGACTCACCAGTTTTCATGACCTTGAGGATAACGTTTAAAAACAAAATTTTAATTTGTTTTGTTTTCTTGCAAACTTTTTAAGATGCCCCCCCCACAGAGTTTCTTAGATTATATAGCACTTGAACTAGAAGACAGATTTTTTTCAGTGCACATAAAATCATGAAGAAAACATGTTTTTAAACATCGCCAGGATATAAATGGTGATGGTTACTTTATGGATTGTGTGAATTTTGTTTTGACATCTTTTCTCTTCTAGTTTTTATAGTCAGCAGAAAAATGTTCTGAAGTAGTACACTTCTAAATTCCGTCTTCACTAACAGGAGTTGTTTGAAGCACCTGAAATCTGATGCGAGGCTTAAGGAGAGGCGCCATGAAATGATAGCTTTCATGATTACAAAGCAAAGAAGCTTAGAAAGAGCAATATATTTTTTGAAAAAAAAATCATGCACACCACTTGGAATGTTTTATCAAGAGAGCGAGACAGAAGCAAAGAGCAGCCCTGCTTTATTTGGCATTAGTGCTGTGTTCGATTTTGGTCTTTGCATTTGGCAAAGACTCTGGAGACCCTGGAGAGAGTCCAGTGAAGATCAGTGAAAGTGATGGAAGGAGCAGGGACCAGGTCCTAAGAGAGGGCTCAGCAGGATCAGAACTGTTTAACTTGGAGGAGGGAAGACGAAGGGCGATTTAACTGTCTTCAAGTGTTTGAACGGTTATTGTATGGAAGATGCAGAACAGATGTTCTTTACTCTCACAGGAGACCAAATAAAAGGAAATACTTTAAAATTGTAGCAAGAGAAAAAGTTCAGTTGGTCATAAAGATGGACATAAGTAGAAAGAGGGGATTAGACACTGAGACAGGTAACTCAGGAATATGGGCAAGTTCGGTCCTTGGAGATCTTTAAAACTGGAAGTACATAACCATCTGCCTTGGATGCTTTAAGTGTCCTCCCACCTCTGTATGGGGAGCCCTTCTGCCTCTGCCTTTGAAACCCTCTCATCTCTGACATTCTAAGCATGTTGTTGTCACCGTCATGGAGCTGTCTAGAAGGCCATCAGGGGCCTTTATTAAAACATAGAAGTGGGAATTCAGGTCGCTGAGATTCAAGGGGCTGTCTGACACTTGACACTGATTCTCGCTCAGTTGCAGAGCTCTTAGTTGTTGGCTCTTGGATCTTGCCTATTTCTCATCTGTGCATTTGTAGAACTTTATGTGGTCCCCAATCTTTCCCCTGAACTGTCTGCATCGATAACTCTAGGGAACCATAGCAGCTACTTTTGTATTTAAGATCAGACATTGCTTTAAATTATTTTATTTGATCATGGGGAGGGAATGTGTTTCCCCCTTTCACAGGTGAAGAAGTAATTGTCTCAGAGAACTTTAGTTATTAGCCTGGGACCCTTCAGTAGGCTAACGAAGAGTTCCAAACTTGGCTTGCCCTATTCTCAGAAGTTTTTTTTTCCATTTAGAATTACACACACACACACACACACACACACACACGCACACCACACACACACACACACACACACACACACACACTGTTTATAAATATAACATTCTGACTTTAGTGTTGTTGATATGTATGTGGATTTAGTGCTGACCACTTGGAACTACATAACCTAGAATGACTAACTCCCTCCTCTACGTAGTCATTGATGCCACATTGGCATGCCAATTGGTATTATTTTTTCCAGCTCTTGTTTAGATAACCATATTGTTAAGGTTTTGTGGGTGTGACTTCCATTACATATGTAGAAGACACTAACAGCAGGCATCTGGTTCCTCTGACTCTCATAATCTTCTATCCCTTCTTCTGTGCTGTTTTCCAAGCCTTCGGTGCAGGGTCGTGCTGTAGATCTATCGACTGGGATTGGTTCCCACCTGACTCGTTATTTTCCGCTTTTTGGCTAGTTGCAGCTTTATTTGATGGTGAGTAGCAGCTATACTTACCTATGGTAATAAGTATTTAGAATCCAGTTAGAAATGATCTTGGGTTAGGGAAGTAATGCTAGTAGGTTCTCCTCTAGAGTCCAGGGCCTTGGCAGTCATATTGAACTCACTAGGTGTTTCCAGTACCATACACGAGTTCCCTTCTATGCACTGGGCCTTGTGCCCAATTAAGCAAATGGCTGTTGGTTACCCACAGGATGTAAGTGTCACTGTTGTGCCTTTCAGAGACCTTGTCGTTCTGGTGATGGTTGTATGTTAATAAGCTTTGCAGCTGGGTAGGATTACTGATGACTTTTTAACCCTGGCAGCTTGCACAGCTTCTTCCAGCACACGAGAGCTGGTCCTCAGGGATGCAGTTTCCATGTCAGTTCCAGATGAATTCCTCCAGCCCTGTATCTGAAGTGCATCATGCCCTCAGTAAGAGAGTCTTCCCTTCAGGTTCTGGGGGCCACCACAGGCACTGGCAATCACCAGCATTGCTTTGGGGGTCTCTTTATAAGGTGTACATGTTCTAGAGTTTGAACATCATGACCTCTGGGAGGCATCAGAAAAAAAATGAGACTGAAACCATCCACAGCTCAGTGAAATTCTGAATGATGGTAAACTATGGACATTTTAGAGACAATTTAGAGAAGTCATAGTCCAATGCATAAATTGGTATTTAATTCAATATGTGCTTGTTCTCACCCATTTCTTCACTCTATTACTTCCCAAACTTCAGAGTTAATTTGAGCTTTTGCTCTTAAAATAAACAGTACATCTGGGAAAAATTCAGATGGATTAAACAAATATAAGCAATCCAATTTTCAGTAAGATTCAACAATTAAATTATATAGCACTTACCTCAACTGCTGTAAAAATGCTATCTTCCTTCTTATGCAGTAGTGTGCTCTTGCTCTGCTAGGTAGTGAACATGGAATTCTTTAGCATTTTTACTCTTTGCTGAGTGCGGTGACGGATTCTAGGGGTGCTTATAAGACAATCAGATGTTAAGATGTCGTCAGTTGTATTTTCTGGTTTTGTTGAGTATGCATGTTCATGTCTGTGCAGAGTACACATGCATGTGTTTGTGTGTGCACACAGAGGCCAGAGGACAATCCCAGATGCCATTCTTAGCTGTACACACTGTTTTTTTGAGATAGGGTCCTTCACTGGCCTGAAGTTCATGAAGTGCTAAAATGTGTCAGGAAACACTAAAATGGCGCTTGCTGACTGAGGAGGATAAGCTTGTTGGCAGGCAGGTGCCAAAGATTGACTCGTCATTGCCCCCTAGTGCTGCGATTATGAATGTGCACCATAGCATGCAGGTTTCTGCACATTCTCAGGTCCTCCTGCTGCGAGCATTCCAGGGACCAGTGTCTTTCCTTTCCTTTCTCTTAAAAAAAAAAAAAAAAAAAAGTTTATTTATTGTATGTATCTGAATACACTCTCACTGTCTTTGGATGCACCAGAAGAGGACATCAGATCCCATTACAGATGTCTGTGAGCCACCATGTGGTTGCTGGGAATTGAACTCAGGACCTCTGGAACAACAACCAGTGCTCTTAATCACTGAGCCATCTCTCCACACCCCAGTGTTATTTTCTAATGTGAGATTTCGCCTTACTTAATCTTTCCTTTGCATTGTATACTTTTTACTGTGTAATAAGGGGAACAGTTATTTCTGATATAAATTAATGTTCCCGTTGAAAGCACCATCTCTTGCATTTTCTCAGCTTTCTGTATGACAAATATTCTGGAAACACTTTGAACATTCAAAATCACTTAAGGACTGTGCCTTTACCAGTCACTTTGTAGAGAGGATCAGATCCCATCGCCGTAGTGTTAAGTCGCTTGTGGAGGTCACTCCGGCAGTTCATGAGAGAGGTGGGCTCAGTACCCAGGCAGTCTGGTAGCTTTGCTCTTGGCTACATCGCGTTTGTCTTTCTATTTGAGATAGCCTCATGGTGTTTCCAACAGAAACTGTGCTTCGTTCCTAACTGACTGTCTGAATCAGCTTATATTTCCTACCATTCAAATAAGTAGGTATTCATCATATGCTATTACTAACTGAGTATTTTTCCTGATACAGTTTTGGATAAGAAATTAAGCAAGCAATAGTCCTTTTCATTAAGGACCTTACAGCTTTGAGAGCTGTCTCAGACATTGAAGTAAATGTGTCTTGAAGAGGGGTGTCCCACCTGGTAGAGGGGCGATACAAACCACAGAGTGGAGGAGCGTGGAGGAGCGTGGAGGAGCAGGAGGCTCAGGACCACCAAACAGGCATGCTTAGTGAGCCTTACCACACACACGAGAGAGAGAGAGAGAGAGAGAGAGAGAGAGAGAGAGAGAGAGAGAAGCTGCAGGCTTTGTGTGTGGTAGGGTAATGATGAGGGTGTGGGCAGAGACAATGCGGACCATGGGGAATATCATTATTCCTGCAGCTTTTACTCAGCAAAGATGAATGGGAAAAGGCAGCTCCATGTGAAATGTGTCTTAGCTCCTCAATTACGAATGCTAGGATGTAGCTCCCGGACACCTACATGTCTACCCATCCATCTACTTATTCATCCCTCCATTGAATCGCTGGTTAAAATCACTTTAACTCATAGCGATAGTGATGGTTATCTTTGTGCCCATGTACAGCAACCTGTACATCAACAGTGTGGCCATCAGTTAGTGGGAAGGTGTTTAATCAAGAAGGAGAGGAATGAAACTGCACAACAAACGCAGAGCCACATGGAGACTCAGACCCTGGTGGAATTCTCATTTGGGCGTCGATTGTGGTGCTGGCTGTGGTCTTCAGGTGACTGGTAAAGCAGCAGGCATCCCTGAGAGGGTCCACAGCGGGCAAGGTCCAGAAGGACTGCATCTGAACTCACCCGTGACACGCTTCAGGGTGGAACCTGGGATCCAGAGCTCCTGACAGTTCTGTAGCCAGGGATCAATATCCACAGTTGCATCCTGGCTGCTTTACTGAAACCCTACAGTTTGCACTACGGCTGTTAGAGCTGAAACTTCTATGTGAGGGAAGGAAGAGGAACTAGGAGCCATGTGACCAAGAAACTGGGAGCACGGTCGTGAGTGTCTGTCTTGTTGATGCCAGAGGAAGGAACAGTCCATGTATCCATTTTACAGCTGAGACTCATGAGTCACCAGAACCCAGGAACTCAGCCAGAAGCTCTGTATGTGCTGTGTTCCTAGACTTCCTGGCCACTCCCATTCATTCCTGCCCTGAGCTGGAATCCTGCTTCTCCATCTCTCTGTGCTCATTTTGTGTTTATGTTTTTGTCCAAGCACCTAGAACGGATAAAATGTGAACCACACTTTATATCCCTGAGAGAAAAAACAAACACATATGTGTTTGACCTAGATCCGGACTCTTGTAATAAGACAGAGTCATCTTAAGTTGTGAATGTAATCTCTGACTGGGTGACCGACTCGCCTGCGTTCTTGGGGAGGGGAAGGTCATGCAAGAGCTTGTTGGACAGTTCCTTGGTAGCATGGCGGCTCTGGAAAATGAAGCTACAAAATCATACTATTCCACATCCAGATTTTAATTGGAGAGCAGCTTAAATTTTTTCCAGAGTATCAGAGTATTTTTTACATGGATCTGAAAGAGATTTTCATCAATGTTAAGAATGAAAATGAAGCACTGCCTTAGGTCATGATTTTTCAAAGCTTTTCTTTTCTTTTTGGCAAACCAACTGTCATGGCCAGCGTCCTAAGATGAGATGGACTGGGGCGAATGTGGCCGCAGAAGTCCCATGGGGATGCTCAGTGTCCACCCTCTGAAAGAGTGTACTGCTCCCTAGTAGGTCCCATTCCCCTTCTGTCCTAACCCCCTGTGCCCACAGCATTCATCCAGAGCTACCTGACTTACCCTGGGGCAAATTTCATCTTCCTTGTTATATTTATCTAATTTGTCTTCTTGATTACGACACATTTAATTTTTGTGAGTTTTACACGTATCTATATTAAGTACAGTAACAAGAGGGTCTTAGCCTGTTTGGTTCACGGCTATGACCTTGCCTGTACAACCTGCTCTCTGACATAGAGAAGAGCTGGGTCAGTAGCTACGGTGAATGAATACAGATAAATTGCAGAGTCCATACCACAAGTCAGTGTGTCACTCAGCTCTCATTAGAGAAGCTCCTTACTGCGGTCGACCGCAGTGGACAGCGACCTACACCTGGACAATGTGTTGAGAGTGCAAGACTTTGGAGTCCTCATCTCTAAATGGGATTACTGTATCTACCCCCCCCCTCCCGCCTGCCTGCCCGGCTCCCCAAGGCTCACGGGTCCAAGTGGAAGAGGAGGAGAGAAGAGTGTAAGAGCCAGTGATGCTGGATAACTCCAAGGAAACAGCATCTTCCACATACGACAGGGCTGACACACACATACAGCACACAGAAGACCTACACAAGTTCAAACCAGAAGCAATCCCAGCAAGGAGAAGGGGAGATGGACAAAGTGACATTTCCACTTAAGAAGCTATTTATAATGCATATCTGGTGGGAAAGGGAAAATCAGGTTCTTTCTCTAATGGGGTGTTGCCGGGTTTATAGACTACACTCAAGAGTAATTGGCAAACACAAAACATACTGCATATTTTTTTGTGTGTGCACATTCTGCTTTGTTTGGTACCTTTTGTTTTACTGATTATTTTTCTTCATTTTGATTTTTGTTTTTTGTTGGAGAGAGGGAGAAAGACGGGGGTTTGGTGGATAGGGAGGTTAGGAGGGTCGATGAGTTGGGGAGAGGACGATGACTACAGGGAAATTGAAATAAAAAGAAAAATTTACACGCACACACATGCACTCACACATGTGCGCATGCGTGCATGTACAATGTCTAGATAGACAGAGGCAATGCCACATCTTAACAAAGGGTCTCCTAACAAGTGTCCAGCGATGACTGAGGATGAAAATGTAGCTTCTGTCACTAACACTGCTTGGTAATATTATATCCTTGTCTCTGGCCTCCCATCATATGACCGTCTTGCAGTTTTTCAGGGTTAGCTAATGTGTGATTCAGGCCTAAGAAGTGACTTAAGGGTTCCAAAACTGCCTGTAAATTGTTATGTTTTTGATCTGTTCCTCAAATTTGAATTGCAAATTAAATCAAATCAAGGCGCTCTGTAAATATTTACTACTTGCATAAAAGCGACCGTCTCTTGTAAATTACTAAAGTGTGTAGGTTTCTGAGCACATCGAATCTGGGGGAAATAAACTTTTGATTTTTTTTTCTAAAAGTCTGGTGGCTGAAGTGGTAGTTCAGTTATGTAAATTAATAATGTATATCAAAAATGTATATATCACTCTGTTGTGATACAAAATATACAAAATACTGTTGTAGTTCAGGATGTATTACTGTGAAAAGCTGCTGTGTGTATTTATGCTGTGCACATTAGATCCATTTTCTGTGACCTAACCAACAGTTACAAAGTAAAGCATCAGCAACTGGAATTTCCAAAATAACTTTAACAAAAGTCAACTGTCCTGTCTGATGTGACTTAGGTCCTAGTGCAGACAACATTCTTTCTTCTCCTTCTCCTTTCTCCTTCTCCTTCTCCTTCTCCTTCTCCTTCTCCTTCTCCTTCTCCTCCTTCTCCTCCTCTTCCTTCTCCTTCTCTTCCTTCTCCTTCTCTTCCTTCTCCTTCTCCTCCTNCTCCTCCTTCTCCTTCTCCTTCTCCTTCTCCTCCCTCTCCTCCTCCTCCCTCTCCTCCTTCTCCTCCTCCTCTTCCTTCTCCTTCTTCTCCTCCTGCTCCTCCCTCTCCTTCTCCTCCTCCTCCCCCT
>NC_034602.1:86807102-86830457 GCF_900095145.1 Mus pahari
CCTCTCCTCCTCCTCCCTCTCCTCCTCCTCCTCCCTCTCCTCCTCCCTCTCCTCCTCCTCCTCCCTCTCCTCCTCCTCCTTCTTTGCTGAAAAGTAAGTGTGATTCTTAAAACTTAGAAAAAATAGTGTAGATCCACTTTGGAAATTTTAGGAACTATTGGGTAGTTCTACTTTGGAATTTAAACAGTTACAAAGCTACACAAAGCCGAGGAGTGGAATGGCCAGACATGTGTCCTGTAGACAGGAGGAAGGTACGGAGAATTTCCACAATAACCAAAATAGAAAATAGATGAAATTACTCTAATGGTATCTTGAAAAACATTGTTTTATGGATAAGCTGTGTGAACAAGGCGGGACTTTATGAGCAGAGATGTCAGAAGGGCAGTTGGTACCTCCCCTTCTGTAGTCTTGACACCTTGGGGTTCAATGGGGAGTCAACGTGAAGGCCAGTGATTGGGGGTGTCCTTTGAAAGTGGGCATGCTTTGACTGTTTACAATCATGCTTTCTTATAGCAAACAGGAGACTCTGTGTCCCAATCAGGTTTATCCATCATATATTCGGTTTTCATTTTTACATAGCTTGTGTGTGTGTGTGTGTGTGTGTGTGTGGTTTTGACCAAACCTTATCGTCTTTTTTTTTTTTTTGAAGGCTAGAATTTAGAGCGCAGAGCTGAGACTGTGTTCAAAGCTGATATAGCTAAGATCCCCATCACAGACGTAAGCGGAGGGGCAACTGGTTTGTCATCTCGTATGTCTGCACATGTTTTTGCATCATAAATAATCAAAATCTAGCAGGCTGCTCTGATATTACAAGATCTTGCCATGAGCGCCACTCTACTATTAGGCCATTGACTTAAGGACAAATGGAGGCAGCTCTCAATGTGCTGCCAGCCGAAGACAGAGACTCGGTGGGCATTTTATGAATTGCTTCGTAGTATCACGACTGTTAACTTGAAGAATGACTTACAGTGATCTCCGTGCTTAAATTCTGAAGCCTGGATACTTGGCGGTCTATTACACTGTCATTCTGAATGTGAGCACTAGGGATAAGCAGTAGTGTGTGAGAGCCAGCAGGGGCAGGGCTGGAGACCTACCGAAGCGGCTCATCACCAGGAAACACAGCCATGGGTGTGCTCTCCCGTGCTGTGCCCCCTTGGCTGGAAGTGACTGCTCTCTCTGTTTTCAGCCTCCATTTTGGTGGTAATAGGCTATTTTTTTTTTCTGTGACAAGGATTAGCTGGGAGACAACTGTTTCACAATTAGGTGTCAACTTGAAATATAGTTATATTTTCTATTCTGTTAACTTTGGAGTATTTCCAGAGTCCCTTACTTCAAATTCTGGATGATGCATTGTCGTTGGGAGAGAGTTGGGCAGCTCGTGGTCGGGAGTCCCCAGTGCTCAGCTCTTCTATTCAGTTTTATTATTTATTGTTTTTTTTTTTTTTTTTAAATCTACTTTTTGGTTTTGTTGAAATAGGGTATTGCCCTGTGGCCCTGGCAGACCTTATGTCAACAGGAATCTCTGGAGGACCGTGATCAAAGGCGGGTACCACTGCCATCCAGGGCAGTGTCACCCATCATTTAGAGTTGATGCTGTTCCCACTGAAGCGTAGCTTGCACTTGGGACTTTGCAGCTCCAAATCTTCAACAGTTTCCCCTAGCTCTTTCCCCAGCTCACTTTCCCTGCTTGCTTTCCTTCACAGTTATTTTCATCGTGACAATCTGCCCACTCTGCCTCACAGAAGTCTTGGTGGTCTGCTTCTTGTTTTAGGTCCTCTGCGTGTTGAGTCATAGAGTAACTCTCTCGTGGGGACTGTTTATTATTTTCATGAAAGATGCTCTCTCTGTTCTGTACCCCATTCTATGCATTTTAAATTTAAATGTAATTTTTAAAATTGAAAAGGTATTTCTTATGTTTATGGGTGTTGGTCTGCATGTCTATGTTCCACATATGTGCCCTGTGCCTACAGAGACCAGAAAAGGACATTGTATACCTTCAGGCTGGAGGTACAAATGTTTGTGGGCCACCATATGGATGCTGGGGACCATACCTAGGTCCTTAGGAAGAACAGCAAGTGCTCTAATCTGTTGTACCTTCTCTCCAGCCCCCCCACCCCCGATTCTATTCATTATCCATGCATTAATGATACTCTAGGAAGTCTTTTTTGATATACCGTAGTAGTCCTACTTTCCTTCTCTTTTGAGGCCTCACAATATGTCATTATTTGATAGGTACATTTTACAATTTTTGTTTCGTTATGGGGCAAGACAGTACAAAACTTCCTGCAGCTTGGATTTTGGCTGAGGCTCCTTCCAGGTTTAACTGTAGTCGGAACCTCCTCGATGGAGAATCCCACAGGAAACTGCCCAACTCTGTCCTAGGGTGCAAAGGTCAGGATGTTCGAGTTCATGTATCTTAGCCTTTGTTAAAACTGCTTGTTTGTACAGAACCCCTTTCAGCCAATTGCGTATCTTAGCTTCTGTTCAAACTGGTTGCTTTGAACTGCTTACTGTGCGAAGCTCCCTACCTGCTGCAGCTGCTGAGCAAGATACCTGGATGAGGTGATGCATGCATCCTTAAAAACCCCGTGTTCTGGACACCTGAGGCCACACCTAAGTCTCCACACATGAGAGGCTTTTTCATGTACCCACTGGATTACGGTCTCACGGAGGACACAGGCTCTGCTCCAGTCCCACTACTTCCTCCAGGATCTCCAGTACAGTGGATGTATGTTCTCAAGAGCATTTATGCAATAAATAACAAGAATTACACTTTACTGCTACATATTGGGAAGAGAGGCCCCTTGGTCTTGCAAACTTTATATGCCCCAGTACAGGGGAATGCCAGGGCCAAGAAGTGGGAGTGAGTGGGTAGGGGAGCAGGGCAGGGGGAAGGTATAGGGGACTTTTGGGATAGCATTTGAAATGTAAATGAAGAAAATATCTAATAAAAAATTTAAAAAAAGATAAAAAAATTACACTTTAAATCAATCAAATCTAAACTGATTTTAGCATTGCAAAATGAGGATGCCGATATGTTTACTTTGTTATATTCTTACTATGGAAGATTTCTGAATACTGAGCATTACTTATTGGTTGTCTTATACTATTCTCTCTTTTAGTTTGAGATTATAATCATTTCCCTTCCTTTTCCTCCTTCCAAGTTCTCCTTTGTCCTCTTTAAATTTGAGACATCTTTCTTTGTTTTATTACACACACATATGTATATACATCCTAAACACATAAGCATACCCTGCTCAATCTGTACAATGCCACTCATATATATGTTTGCAGAATTTTGTTTTCTTTTACTCTGCTCAGGGAGCCAAAAGTGTTCTTGGATCGCACTGGATGGCCCCACCAATAGTGTCTATCTCGTCATAATGTCAGAGGGTGGTGTAGTGAGCAGACTCCTGACTGATACAGTAATTCTTCCTTGCAGTCTGTGGCACACTGGGCCACCAGAATGGTTTTTATACACTGGCTCTAGGCAATACATAGTTCAGAGTAACGAATGAATGTACGGTGCTGGTAGACCTAGACCTGAGTTTACAGAACTCGGAGGATTCATGTGTCACCTCCAACATTAAGGCGGTTACTCTCTTTTTTTTTTTTTTCCAGTTTTAAAAATCTATTTGGAACATTAAACATGATAGAAGTAGACTTTTATGAAGTCCATTATGAAAGGAAACTGTGACAAGTTCCTGATTAGACAGAAACCATTCCATCTTCAAGGGAGAATACACAGTGTAACTGTGGCTTCATAGAATGAATTGGGTAGTGTTCTGTTTCTATAGTTTGAAGAGTATTGGTATTATGTCTTCTTTGAAGGACCAATAGAATTCTGAACTAAACCCCTCTTCTATTTCTTTAGGGGTTATGGGACTGTTTAGATTGTTTATCTGATCCTGATTTAACTTTGTTATTTGGTATCTGTCTAGAAAATTTTCCATTTCATCCAGATTTTCCAGTTTTGTTGAATATAGGCTTTTGTAGTAGGATCTGATGATTTTTGAATTTCCTTAGTTTCTGTTGTTATTTCTCCCTTTTCATTTCTGATTTTGTTAATTTGGATACCATCTCTGTGCCCTCTGGTTAGTCTGGCTAAGGATTTATATATCTTGTTGATTTTCTCAAAGAACCAGCTCCTGGTTTTGTTCTTTGTATAGTTCTTTTTGTTTCTACTTGGTTGATTTCAACCCTGAGTTTGATTATTTCCTGCCATCTACTCCTCTTGGGTGTATTTGCTTCTTTTTGTTCTAGAGCTTTCAGGTGTGCTGTCAAGATGCTAGTGTGTGCTCACTCCAGTTTTTTGTTGGAGGCACTCAGAGCTATGAGTTTTCTTCTTAGGAATGCTTTCATTGTGTGCCATAAGTTTGGGTATGTTATGCCTTCATTTCCATTAAACTCTAAAAAGTTTTTAATTTCTTTCTTTCTTTCTTTCTTTCTTTCTTTCTTTCTTTCTTTCTTTCTTTCTTTCTTTCTTTCTTTCTTTCTTNCTTTCTCTCTTTCCACTCCCTTCCTCCCTCCCTCCCTCCCTCCCTCCCTCCCTTCCTTCCTTCCTTCCTTCCTTCCTTAACCAAGTTATCACGGAATAGACTTCCATGTGTATGTAGGCTTTCAGTTGTTTCTGTTGCTATTGAAGACCAGCCTTAGTCTGGTGATTTGATAGGATGCATGGCATTATTTCCATCTTCTTGTATTTGTTGAGACCTATTTTGTGACCAATTATATGGTCAATTTTGGAGAAGGTACCATGAGGTGCTGAGAAGAAGGTATATTCTTTAGTCATGTTTCTTTTAAGAATCTGGGTGTCTTCGCATTTGGAGCACAGATGTTCAGAACTGAGAGTTCTTGGTAGATTTTCCCTTTCATGAGTATGAAGTGTCCTATCCTTATCCTTTTTGAAAGTTGATTTTATTCGATATTAGAATGGCTACTCCAGCTTGTTTCTTGGGACCATTTGCTTGCAAAATTTTTTTCCAGCCCTTCACTCTGAGGTGTGTTTCTTGTATGCAGCAAAATTCTTGGTCCTGAGTATGTAACCAGCCTGTTATTCTATGTTATTTTTTAATTGGGGAATTGGTTGTATTAATTTTAAGAGACATTAAGGAAAAGTGATTGTTGCTTCCTGTTATTTTTGATGTTATTTTTATGCTTGTGTGGCTATCTTCTTTTGGGTTTGTTGACAGGTTACTTCCTTGCTTTTTCTAGGGTGTAGTTTCCCTCTTTGTGTTGGTGTTTTCCATCTATTATCCTTTGTATGGCTGGATTGTGGAGAGATATTGTGTAAATTTGTTTTTGTCATGGAATATCTTGGTTTCTCCATCTATGGTAATTGAAAGTTTTGCAGGGCTGGGCTGACATTGTGTTCCCTTAGGTTCTGTATAACATCTGCCCAGGATCTTCTAGCTGTCATAATCTCTGGTGAGAAGTCTGGTGTAATTCTGATAGGTCTACCTTTATATGGTACTTGACCTTTTTCCCTACTGCTTTTAATATTCTTTCTTTATTTAATGCATTTGGTGTTTTGATTATTTTATGACAGGAGGAATTTCTTTTCTGGTCCAGTCTATTTGGAGTTCTGTAGGCTTCTTGTATGTTCATGGTCGTCTCTTTCTTTAGGTTAGGGAAGTTTTCTTCTATAATTTTGTTGAAGATATTTACTGCCCCTTTAAGTTGGAAATCTTCACTCTCTTCTATACCTATTATCCCTAGGTTTGGTCTTCTCATTGTGTCCTGGATTTCCTGTTTTGGGTTAGGAGCTTTTTACATTTGGCATTTTCTTTGACTGTTGTGTCAATGTTTTCTATGGTATCTTCTACCCCTGTGATTCTCTTCTCTCTCTTTTATTCTATTGGTGATGCCTGCATCTATGACTCCTGATCTCTTTCCTAGGTTTTATATCCCCATGGTTGTCTCTCTTTGTGATTTCTTTATTGTTTCTATTTCCTTTTTTTAGATCCTGGATGGTTTTGTTCAATTCCTTCACCTGTTTGGTTGTTTTCCTTTAATTCTTTAAGGGATTTTTGTGTTTCTTCTTAGTGGCTTCTAGCTGTTTACATGTGTTCTCCTGTATTTCTTTAAGGGAGTTATTTATGTCCTTCATACAGTCCTCTCTCATCATCATGAGATTTTAAATCAGAGTCTTGCTTTTCAGGTGTGCTGGGGTGTCCATAGCTAGCTGTGCTGGGAGAACTGGGTTCTAATGATTCCAAGTTCTTGGTTTCTGTTGCTTGTGTTCTTGCCCTTGCCTCTTGACATCTGCTTATCTCTGGTGTTAGCTGGTCTTGCTGTCTCTGACTGTGACTTATCTCTCCTGCAAGCGTATCTGTCAGTACTCCTGGGAGACCAGTTCTCTCTGGGAGAAATTTGGGTATGGAGAGCTGTGGCACAGGGTCAGTTCTGGGGCGCAGATGGAAATCAGAAGGATCCTGTCCCTGACTGTTCCTTGGTTCCTATGTCCTGATGGTTCTGGGCAGGTCCCTCTTGGGTCAGGAATTTGAGCCCAAGTGGTGGTCTTACCTGTGTTCACAGGCTTGTTAGCACTCCTGGGAGACCAGCTCTCTTTTGGTGGTATTTGGGTATGGATTGCTGTGGCACAGAATCAGCTCCAGGCGCAGATGCAAGGCTGTAACTCTTATACTTCTTTGAAAAGATAGATTTCTCCCCGCTCTACTGTTGAGACTGATGGATGCCCCTCGTACCTCCATATGTGCTATTTTCTTAAGGTCAGGGCTCAGGCCATCTGAGGGTGTTCGCCATTCTGCTCTTACTCATAACACCAGTGTTCCTCCACATTGGCAATCTTCTTGTCATCGCTCTGAGCTACATGTGATCTCCCACTCAATCTTAATCTATGTTGAAAGAAGAGGGTTTCTTTGCCCTGCTGGGGCTCTTCTCTTTCTGACCATGCCTCTTCCTATAACCTTCCACTGCTGGTCATTTGTGGAGGGCAGAGGGAGAGAAAAGAGGGGATGGGATGTGGGCAGAATGTATTCAACATACAATAGATATGACAATTAATAAATAACAAACAAAAGATCAAATAAAAGTATTACTGTAAACAAGGGCTACCACATTCTAGATGAGCCCAACCAGAAATAGAACATAGTCCATCAGCTGTTCAGGGATGATGATGCTGATCTTTGTGAGAAGACAGCTCATCCCTTGTTGACCTGTGGAGGGACAATATGTCTTCAAGTTGCCCAAGAGTTTATATGCCCTCTTAGTCACAGTTTATAACCATTGCCAGTTAGCACTTGTCTTTTGATTGAATGCAAGTATGGAAATCTCAATTCAAATGAAATGGTGTTGGAAAGTAAGGGCTAATAAAATACAGTTGGGCCATATGGGTCAAGAAATGATGGATTTATGTTCCTGCTGTGGGAGTGGACTCCATAAAACAAGAGTCCAATGCTCCTTTGTTTTTTGGCCTGTCCTTACCCTTCTACTGTGGAACAATGTGACAGAAAGGTTCTTACCATTCATCAGTCTCTTGGACTCCACAGACTTTGGAACTGTGGGACAGTAGTTTTTTTGTTCTTTGTAACCTGCCCCATCTTTGCCCTTCTTTCAGAGAAATACAATAAACAGTGACTACAGGGATACTGAAATGTGATGGAGGTGTGGGAAGTGATGTCCTCTTTTTCTGTATGTATATGTAAAAAAGGAAAAGAAAGAGGGGGGGCTGAGGGAATGTACCACTGTTTCAGTAGGCATAGGATTGAAGAAGAGGGAATCTACCATTGTTTCAGTAGGTATAGGATTGAAGAAGAGGGAATCTACCATTGTTTCAGTAGGTATAGGATTGAANGATTGAAGAAGAGGGAATCTACCATTGTTTCAGTAGGTATAGGATTGAAGAAGAGGGAATCTACCATTGTTTCAGTAGGTATAGGATTGAAGAAGTTCTTGAGACATTTTAAAGTAGACTGAGTTCTAAAGCAAAGCACCCACAAAAGTGAAATCAAATGATGTCGCTAATCCTTTAAGAGGAAGTTAGGATGACCTGGCAGAACTATGGAAGCTGAGTGGTAGACCTGGGCTGTACTATAGTGCTCTCTATGCCTGCTGGGTTCGTAAATTAAACAGATCCATATGAATGAATCGACCTGTAGTACCAGGCAAAGGAAAGACACTTACTGTTCTGTACTGGCTCAGTGCAGCTGCTATGTAATATACACACATTGAATGTATGGCTATGTAATATACACATGTTGAATATAAATCTAGAGTCAGTGCTCTTTCTTTCCTCTCTATGACTTTTCATTGCTCTCTAGGTGCCCCCACTCCCACCCCATAGCTGGTGTGTAGTGCCGTTTTTGGCAGTAGCTGGATTTTAAGTGTTCCTTGATATTGCTAGTTAATAGTCATTTTGTTATGCTTTGTATGCATTACCTCATAGTCTATCCTATGATCTCTTCTCTCTTTTTTATACTCCATTCCAGGGACAATGTCTTACTTACAGTTGGCTGTCAGCAAGTTTATAGAAGGAACAATAGATGCTTACTGTATGACGTTGAATTGTAAGCTGTTACTGTGTAACAGACAACATGGACCACACTCAGTTCTTAGTGCTGCCACTAAATTAACCATTTTGTTAATTGAGGGTAAGAAACATATCCTCTTTACCACAGCTTAGTGCACACGGTTTCTTGGAACACAAGGAGCTCTGGGGATGTCTGTGAAATCAAGCATTGTTCTTCCTCTATCTTTTCTTGGAGAAGGCCTGAGTCAGGCTTCTGTGAAGAAATGTCTAGAGTTGTTTTTACGCTCCATTATCTGTCCTCGGTCTCTCACTTGGAGTGTTTGCAAGCACAGGTGTACAAATAGACATGTTTTCACTTAGGGAGAACCTTGCCCTTAGCAAGCCTCTGCACCTGCAGCAATAAAATTCAAGAGAGATAATGGACTGAATTTTAATCACTTGTTGCCCTGTTACATAGTCACTACTCAAAAACATTTCCTTTATTGTGCAGTGGTTAGTAAAAGAGGGCAGTGTTGGCAGTTAAGCCACCGAATGGCTCGGGGAGTGATTTTACACGGGGGAATGACTAGAGTCTCTTGTAAAAATAGCAGAATCTTCCATTAAAGTGAATAAGTCGGGTAAATGAGCTCCATGACAGCTGAGCTACTGGAAACCGGTCAGATGTATGGCTATGGGTTTAACTGTGTGGAGGCCATTGGGGTTTTGTCCAAGTACACAAAAGGAAGGGGTCATTTAATCATTAGCTTCTTTGTACTTAATTACATTGAACACCAAATGACAGATTAATGAGCATCTGGTAGAGCCTTCAGTTTGCTTGCTTTTGATTCTGATTTTCATAAAACATGAGTCTGATGTTTAACATATAAATACGTCTATACCTATTTACCTTTATATATTCTATGCATGTTCACTTCATAATTCCAGGTACTTTTAAGGTACTGTGAAAAGGCAGAAGACTGTAGGTATATTAGCTGTCGGCTCTCCGGCAGGTGTGAGTGTTGCTCTTACGCCCTTCTTTACTGCTTTCTAGAAGGTTCCATCCTGTATCGTCTTCATCTTAGGACGGAGAATTTCTAACATGTTCCAAAAGGAATGGAGATTAAAGAGCAACTTGAAAAGGACAGAGTTTATTTGGTGTGCTCTTCCACAGTTCATCACCAAAAGGAAGGAATGACAGGGACTGAAATATGGCAGAACCTGGAGGCAGAAGCTGCTATGGAGGCCGTGGAGGAGTGCTGCTTACTGGCTTGCTCCTCATGGCTTGCTCAGCTGTTCTCTTATAGAATCTAGGACCACAGTCCAAGGATGACACCTCCAAGATGGACTGTGCCCTTCCTCAACAGTTACTAATTAAGAAGATATCTACAGGCTTGCCTGCATCTCTGTCTTATGGAGGTATTCTCTCAATGGAGGTTCTCACATACCTGATGACAACAGCTTGTATCGAGTTGACATAAACTATCCAGCACACAGATCATTTTTAAAAATTCCATTTTAATATATCTATTTTTAGTTTATCTATTTGCATAACTTTTAGTTGCTGCTCTAGGAATTAATTATATATGTATATCACCCACATACCCCCGTACAAAACTCATTAAGAGCTATCTATCTAATTACTTTTCTAATCTGAATGAAGCCTAACAACTTTAATTCCACTTTGACTCTTTCCTTAAAATAAAACCAGTGTTGTTTTACATATATTCTCAACATGTATTTAGAACTGTATCCCGCAACACTGTAACTTTTGTTTCAAAGCTCAAATGTTTATTTACTGCTGTATTTTTGAAGCATGTTGGTTTAAATGCCATGCCTATCCTTCACTAAGCCTGAGATAACACTCTAGGGGGCCTGGCAAATATAGAAAAGTTACCGTTCCTCACAGGGCTCACAGGGCTGGGACGGAGGACAAGAGTCAGGTCTCTGGGTGTTTAAGTTCCTTTGTTCTGTTGTTTTTCTCATGCGTTCATATTTTGTCCTGGTTATAACAATCCAGAAGAAAGTTAACATTCTTATTTGATGAAGCACAAAATGGGTTCCAACAGCAAATACATGGTTTTTAGTAAGAATTTTCCCGTGTAGCCCAGGCTGACCTCTCAAACTCACTTTGTCTCAAACTCAAACAGCATCTCAGACAATTAGGAGAAAATATCCCCTTGGGGGAACCTCTGCAGTAACATGCCAGTTCCTCAGGCCTCTTGTGGCCCCGTCATTGATGTGTGGCTTAGATGGGTTATCTAGATGGGATATCTCAGATGGCTTATGCTTGGTTTCACTGCAGGACACTTTCTGCTGGACTCAAAGGGCTTCGCTCGAGTCCTTCACCCTTGTACATGGCCTCGTCCTGCCTCCCGTAGTACCCGCAGCTAACAAAGAAGTCACACTACTTGTGTTGGCGTATGATATGATAATGCATGTTCTGTTCTGATTTTCTAAGAACCTGCTCTGACATTGTTTTTCTTTTATACTGAAATCTGTTTCCTACAAGAGAAACAATGTACAGTGAATATATATTTGCTTTTGTCTAAAACAGATTATTAATGAAAACATCGGTAGCTGTTACTTCATAGGTAAGCCAGTTTTGAACGTATGATGTATTTGGAGGGAAAGCGGGCTTCATGCTGAAAAGAAGCTGAAGAAATGTTAAATGTCTGTCCCCTGTGTGTGTGCATATGCATAGCAGCAGCTCAGGAAAGCTGTGGGGAAGAGAAGCCCCTGCTTAACTGGTGAGCCCAACCTTCGGGAGGATATTTAACCATAAAATTCTGTGCTGCTAACATTTCGATTTTGCTTTGTGTGTCACTGTGGACAAGTGTTAGAGTATCAATATCCATGAAACCATTTTTCCCTGAGAAAGGGAATTTTTTGATGTCCATGGTGCCCAGTATATTATCATTTCTTGCCTGGCCTTCTAAAGGCAGTAATATCTCTGTAATATTACTGCTCATCTGTCTGCAAGGTGTGTTCCTAACAGGCATGGGCTGTTACGGTTTCAACGGTCAGCCCGAATGATCTCAGACTAGCGTGTCACACCCTTAGATGTGCACATTTCTGGAGAAAGCGCCATATTTCCAGAGTTAATGTGATGGTTTGAGTGTGCTTGGCCCAGAGAGTAGCACTAGTAGTAGGTGTGGCCTTGTTTGAGTAGGCATGTCACTGTGGGTGTGGGCTTTAATACCCTCATCCTAGCTGCCTGAAAGTCAGTCTTCTCTTAGAGGCCTGTAGATGAAGATGTAGACCTTTCAGCCACTCCTGCACCATGCCTGCCTGGACACTGCCATGTTCCTGCCTTGACAATAATGGACTGGACCTCTGAACCTGTAAGCCAGCCCCAATTAAATGTTGTCTTGGTCATGGTGTCTGTTCACAGCAGTAAAACCCTAACTAAGACAGTTAGATTCTAATGTGACTCCTGCTAAGACCTATTCCATTTAGAAGATCATTGGACCCTTAGCCTTGCTGATATTTTCCCAAACCAAAAAACACACTAAACAGCATTCAGGTATCTAGAGAAGATACCAAGTACATTATAATTCATGGTATTTTAGGACATTTTATTTTTATTTAAACAACTTATAATGCTTAGTATTTATTTAAAAAGTAGAACAAGCTAAATACTAATTCTAGATATTTAATAGCAGACTTAAAGTTTATTTTTCTTTATACCTTCAGATTCTTGATCCCTCTATTGTTTACTATCTGTTAACCTTGACTTATAATGCTGCCTAGTCATCATTTCTCACTTATGTACTGTGAAAAGTAAGAAACAATAACTAGTAAGCAATATTAACTATTCAATCGTTCAGGGGATAATTGATAAAGCAATAGTATAGACATCAAGTTACTGCAGTGACCAACAGTTGCCCAAGAAAGCCTGCAGAAGTTGAACACATGACTTTTGGTCAGTGATAGTGAAGTGGTCCTATACCTTACCCAATGCTTTCTTCTCACAGCATCTGTCCATGTGCTGCTCCTGGCTCTGTTAGTTTCTCTCATCAGTAGATGTCCTTTGCTTTGTTATGATTTCTAAATTCTACAGTGTTTCCACATTCATCCTGTTACTACATCTATCCATTCAGTATCTTAGAATTTGCACTTTAAATTGAAAATGGACCAAGGCTAGTCTTTTGTCTGTTTCCTATGAATATGTGAGTAGGATTAAGTTCCAGGGCATAATGGTGTAAGTTTGAGTGACTCATGTGGGGGTGGGAAAAGGTTGGCGGTACAGATCTGAACTCTTGCTAGTACACACAGCAGCTTCATTTTTAACCAACTGAATTATTTTAGGTAAATAATGCATAAATTAAGTAACATAGAAAATATTTTCTTGAAAGCAATATTTATTTTTTTTTTTTTTTAAGATTTATTCATTTATTATATTTAAGTACACTGTAGCTGTCTTCAGACACTCCAGAAGAGGGCATCAGATCTTGTTACGGATGGTTGTGAGCCACCATGTGGTTGCTGGGATTTGAACTCTGGACCTTCGGAAGAGCAGTCGAGTGCTCTTACCTACTGAGCCATCTCACCAGCCCTGAAAGCAATATTTAAACAAAGCAACATTGCATCCCTTAAAGTGAAATGATGAATGGAAATAAGCTAACACTTCCAGAGTTACTTGCACTTCATACACATCATGGCTATTTTTCTTGGCTTTAAACATTTTCCCTCTAAATTAGGCTCAATTCCATTTAACTACACTTGCAGAAAGAGCACGAGGTTATGTGTGGGGTGGATGCTTGACAAGTTTAAGCAGTGTACAGTTCAGAGTTCAAAGTGGAAATCACAGTATCTTTTTCCTGTTGAGATATTTCGGGGAAACGGCCTAGGAACATTCTGGAATATTTCTGTTTATTGCACCCAGTACTCAACTGATATAAAATCAGTCATCAGCTAGGATTAACTAATTGCTCTGGAGATATTTATCTGAATAAGATGAGTCCTATTAACTTGGGTAAAGATAAGGGCATGGTAACTGGATGATTCAGGCATGAACTCTTCTTGTCCAAAACATTGCATACATGTCTGTAAGTATATGAATCATCTTAGAAAATTATAGTTGATATAGACATATAGTTGATATATGACCACATATCTCAGTCTAAAAAGTATAAAATCATAATAGAGATGCTTGGGAGTATTTCTGCTTTAATGTCATTAATTGCATGATTCTCTTGAATCCCTACTATGCCAACATCATTCTTCACCTATTCATTTATTTTTGTGATTACAGTGGTGAAATTCTATGTCATTTCAAATGATAAACCTAGCTTTATTAAAACCTCACATCACATTTAGATAGCAAAGACTCAATTTGGCTGTGATGGCATGAACGTAAAATTGGGTCTTAAGAATGTGAGCATGCAAATGGTTTTTCCTACTAAGGGGTTGGGTCAGTCTTTCATATCTTTTTCATAGAATTAAATACTGCTTCTTGAAAGAAGTCGAGTTTTGATTAAGAATTGTAATTAGTAGTATGCCATTATAAAATTATACCTAAGGCCACATTTGTAAATGTGAAGCTCTGGGGATAAAATAAATAATCTGGATGTTAAAGGGAACAACAGGAATGCACATTTTAGCTTGTCTTTCCATGTTTTCCATACTCTGTTACTCTCCGAATTTATGTCAGTGTCACCTAGAACATGTAGCTTTGATAACCCTCACATTTTTAATCTAACTGCCAGAAAGAACTGTACCATTGTAGCATAATTGCCACTTCATTTTAAATTTATATTAATAAATGAGAGTAATTGAATTATTGATTTTTATGTAATGTGAACTATGTACTAGGTAATGCTCCAATAATAATTGCTTGATAATTCATTAAATACCACCTCACATTTATTAGCTGGAGATGAAATATGACTTTTAATGGGCACCTACTTGATAGCTTGTGCTTCAGGTCTCTTCCCTGCCTTCCAGGTTCGTTATTAGATTGCTTATAAGTCTACTCGAACACACCTACACTTGTGCTCTGAGAGTCTGTCCCAGATCTGCACACCATATAGATGTGTAGGCAAGCAAATGGCGATCAGAGGCAAGCAGCTTGGACTCCCTCACATCTCTCTCAGCACACAGTACAGCCAGTGCCTCTCAGCACACTGTACAGATAGTACCTCTCAGCTCAGCAGCCTGACTTTCTGGACCCCCAACCAAGTGTGCCTCTTCCCATTCCTCATGTACTCTAGAAGTCATCCAGACCCTGAGCCTTCCCCTGGAACTCGGTCTTCCCAAACACTCTACTGGTCTATGCCTCACATTCTTAGGGTTGTCTTATCAACCTCAGTGGAACCTCTGGATAATCCACTGAAAGATGCATTTCCAGTTCTCACTGTGCAGCTGCCATAGCTCATCTACGTCCCCATCAAACTCTTACTTAATTGCATTTATCCATATTAAGTAAGCTATATATTTCACTTACTTTGTATTTATTGCTGGATCATGACCCCACTAAAATGGGCACATTATGTGCAGGAGTTTTCATCCATTTTTGTTTAGTACTTGGAAGACAGAGCAGCTGTTTCTTCTTCTGTCCTTCCTTCTCTGCTCCACACTCTGCTCCCTCACCCCTGCTTTTCCTCTGCTCTCCTTCTGTAGCTCCTTGCTCCCCTTCTCCCTTTTTTACTTCTCCATCTCTTTATTATCCCCCCCCCCCATTTCTCCTAACTGGTTCAAAGCAGCCCTTGAGTTTGGGCTACTTTTCCACTTGTAGCTCTCTGTTTGGGTTGGCAGTCATCTGGCTATGTGGGAAAGCCCATGCGTGTGGAGTTTCCCCGAGCTTTAATTGTCTGAGACTTCTTACAGATGTCCCTTCACCTGGTGACCTCCCACTCATTTCCTCAGATTTCTGAAGCTTTGCTTGCTGGCAGCTTGGTAGTCATAGAATGCTGTGATCTGTGTCTCTGAGGAAAAAAAAAATCACCATCTAAAGGATGGCTTGTCTCTCTAGTGAAGTCCAGGCTGCTGTGTGCTGCTGTGTGCTGCTGTGTGCTGCTGTGGGCTGCTGTGGCTCTGGATGGTGCTCCTTTGGATGCTGGGTTGTATTTATAACATGGATTGTGTTCTCTGTGCCGCTACACTGTAAACTCTATGAACACAGGGATGTTTCTTGAATACCAAGGCCTAGAACAGTACCTAGTTCATGGGAAGACCATAATAGGTACTTTTCGAATGAATACATGAATGAATGCGTGCTGAAACTCACAATAAATGTAGGTAAGACTATGTAAGAGAAGATTCCAATGGAAGCCATGTTCTTGATGATTGAGTACTGTACGTGACCTCCGGTTCTTCCTCTCATTTGTTTTATCTATAAGAATGTTTCTGTAATAAAGCATTTGTTACTGTTGGTACTCTTTTGCTTATTTCTCTTACAATGGACAATGTACTTTAAGCTACATGTGCACATGGCAGTGAGTGTTGGAACTGTGAAGTAGTGAGCACAGATGCTGGCCTTGGTATCTGTCCAGGTTCTTTCCATTGGTGCTTATTCATAATAAAAGATAGCACTTCGGGTTGAAATTACTTGGTTGGTAAGTGCTTGCTGTACAAGCTCATGAACCTGGAGTTCTGTCTCCACCCTTCTACCCTTCCCACAAGAATGCCTACTCTGGTGCGGTAGTGTGTGTCTGTAATCCCAGTGTGGGGAGCCCAGAGCAGGCAGATCCTAAGAGCTTGCTGGACAGCTCCAACTTGGCGAGCCCCAGGACTAGACACACTTCTCACTGTGTCTCAGAAGTAAGGTGGAAAGTGGCTGAGGAAGGTGTGTAGCAGTGACCCCTGACACACATAGACATGACTGTGTGTATACATGTGCAAGCACTCACACATGCACACAGATGATAATTCTTACATGCTTTATTCATGCTGCCGATAGAATATTAAATGGCTTCGCTCACTTTCACAGAGCAAACACGATCATCAAAAAGTCTTTTAAAAAGTTTCCCAGAACACAGCAAGAATTGAGCAGTTGTTAGTTGCATGCATGGACATTGGTGTGTTCATCTGTTCTCAAATATGAAGATCTTATGAAAGCTGAAGTTGTGTGATCTCCTTGGAGATGCTATTTCCTGGACACATCAGATGAGCCATGTTATTTTAAAGAAGGTATGATGTCAGGGAGCATGCACCACTGACTGAGTAATTATAACACATGTTTTATGTAGGTCCAAAGGTGTCATTTCCCTTGATGAGCATGAAGTCTTATGAATTATGCATTGCAACATCTTTAGCCATGTATTAACACATTCTGTGATGACGTCTATGTTGTGGTTCTGGGAAAGCCTCAGAACTGAGAAGATTTACCTTAAAGACTAATATTCCGAGTTCTGTTTCTCTCAGCTCTTGATGATGATGAGTTAATCAATTTTTTTTTCAAAAAGAAAAGCATAAATGGCATTGATGGTTTCAACAAATATTTTCTTTCCATTAATTTGAATTACTTGAAAAAAGAAACCTCCAACTTTAGCAAGTCATTTCATGTTTCACTTTTATATAATGTGTTCTCTTAAGACAATCTTAAACATGGAATATTTGATGACTAAGTATAAATAAAATTTATAAAATAATAGCCAACTATTTTCTTTGCTCATGGAATAACTGTAGTAAGGTAAAAAGAGGATAACTAAAGTTATAGTTTCTTTGAAATTACAAAATTCTTTGAAAATACTTTTGATCTGGTAAAACTTTATTTTCTGTGTCCACTAGGAATTTCATTGAAATTTCCTGATTATTACGGTCTTTGACAGTCATGAAGTGTACCTAGTACTTCATTTTTATAATGCCACTAGTAAGATAGGTGGGCCTCTTTTGTTAAGGGGACTTCACGTCACACTATGTTTCTGGATGAAGGCATGGTGGTGCATGACTGTCATCTCAGGACTTGAGAGGCAGGGGAGCAGGAGGGTATCTGCACACCAAGTTCTACATCAGTCTGGGCAGCAGAGCCCAAGAGTAGATGCTCAACCAATATTTGTTGAGTGGTTAGTTCGCTCAGGCTTTGATTCACACTTAAGTTACAGTACCTACTGTAACTTAAGTGTTGAGTTAGGGCACATTTATGCTTATTCTAGTATTTTACATTTGTACTTTGAGATGATTCCCATTGACAACACTAGAATAGCAACTGCTCTCCAAATAATGATCTACTCAACTTACTACTTGATGTTGGCTCAGTACAAACATGTTAAATACAGATGAGCAAGTCACTTGTTCTGAAGCCAGAAAAATAGCTTTTTTGCCCCTTACTCTGATAACTGGAGACCCTGCTGTAACAGGATACGTGTCTGTCTACAGAATAAAGATGGCTTTTCTATGTGCCTCTGGATGTGACTTGTGCTTCCTTCAGAGATGTCCTTAATGGTAAGTGTCTTGGTTAGGGTTTTACTGCTGTGNACAGACACCATGACCAAGGCAAGTCTTATAAAACAACATTTAATTGGAGTTGGCTTACAGGTTCAGAGCTTCAGTCCATTATCATCAAGGTGGGAGCTTGGCAGTATCCAGGCAGGCATGGCAAAGGCAGAGCTGAGAGTTCTACATCTTCATCCAAAGGTTGATAGTGGAAGACTGACTTCCAGGCAACTAGGGTGAGGATCTTAAGCCCACACCCACAGTGACACACCTACTCCAACCAGGTCACACCTATTCCAACAAAGCCACACCTCCAAATAGTGCCACTTCCTGTCCCAAGAGTATATAAAGCATCACAGTAAGGAAGGTTGTTCCTTGTGTCAGTTGTTCCAATCTTGCTGCTTTGAAAATGCTCTGGCAATACTTATCAAGAGCTACCCTAGAAAAGAGCAAGATCCCAGAAATGACAGAGCTGCTTGGCAAAGAACCCAGCATCCCCATAAATGCCCTGAGAAAAGACTTCTAAGCCTATCTTCTTTACTTATTACGTTGGCATCATAGTTATGCATTCCAAACTTAAATCTTAACTAAGATTTTTTTCTCTCAGAAGTAAGATGCCTTCAAAGGCCTAATGTAGGCATGCGACATGTGCTGTTTACCATTTGGGAGATGGAATGAGGAGTCATGGGTACTGGGATCTGAAAAATAGATTGCTCTTAAGGACACTGAGGACTGATTTAGTCAGATTGTAGCTTTAAATATCTTACAGCAGACCACATGCTAAAACTAAGACCATGCCATTCAGGGGCTCAGAGGGGAGGGGCAGGATTTTGATGTGTGTTGACTGCTGCTTGTTCTTCCAGCAAAGTCCTATAACAAAACTGGACTCAGATGACAGTCAGCCAGTAGACAACCAGAAGTGGAAAGGAATACAGAACTGCTAAGAAAGTCTCTTTGTGCTGGGTTAGCAAAATAATTTCAACTGAGAGTCCTATAATATGAGGTCTTTAAGGGTTGAAAAAGTCAACTCCTGTGCTTCAAACCAAAGCAGTTATAATCGGTGGCTTCAAAGCCACTGCCTCAGTAGGAGATAAGCTTGAGGCTCTGCCAAATTTGGGAGCCAGACCAGAGGCAAAATCAAATTAAGGGTATTGCCTTCCCACCCAAACAAAGTGGTTTGCATAGCCTGCATGTAGCCTCCCCCCAAAGAGATGGAGAGCAAATGCGGGATAATAAGAAAAAGACAGGAACCTTTAGGTTTAAAAACTGCATCTAGATTAGATCTTTGGCTACAGTTTCTTACATATGGATCTAATCCAAAACAAATTGCCTAGAAGCTTACCCAGTTTGTGAAGGAGTTGTATGGATAAAGAACAACAATATGCCCTGAGAAAGCCTATAATTGTCCAACCTCTAAGGAAAATTCCTGGGCTGCCAAACCTGGAGCAGCCAGGAGCAAGCTACTAACATTTCAACCCCTAAAAGGAGTGATCTTTATAATGACTGCTTGATTAATGACAAACGAGAAGAAAACACAGGAAAACATCATGCCCAGGAGAGAAATAAGGTCTTTGGAAGACAAAGGAGATTTCTTCCAAATAAAATCAGGGGTTTCCAGATAGGAGAAATGAAGGGTTGGTTAGAGCAGGTGATGGCAGAGAACCCCTGCCTAGGGGACGCAGTGCTGCAGGGCCCAGGGACTACTGTGTGTTTCCCAACCCCTTCCATCTTTGAGGGCATTTGGATGGCCACACATGCCATCTTTACAAGTCTTGAGTATCCACTATGGTGACAGACAGATAAGCTTCTAATTTAGTTTATTGTTTGCCAGATGAAGAGCTTCTGTGTCCATCTTCATTACAGAGGCTGTATATCTCCAGAGATGGGTATTTGCCTATAAGTAGTGATGAATGGCACTCTGTGCATTTCTCTTCTGTAGAAGTAATAGACATTTCCCTATCAGGTTGTGCATGGATATTTCAAGTACTGCAGGAACAGACTGTAGCAAAGGATGAAGGTAGTCCTCAGATTTCCACTTGTTCCTTTCTTGTAGTGGGGCAGCTCCTAAGTTGTAGCAGAACACAGCAAGTTTTCCTGTCTTCCTTGAGATTCATGTGACCATATATATTAGAGCTCACTAAGAACCCTTGGAGAAGCCCGATTGGTACAACCAGAGCTGAGAGGGGCTGCAGGAGAGGGGCTGCCATTATGTCCTTCTTCCTTTCCTTTCCCCTTTTGAAGAATGTAAGAGGGCTGGAGAGACATCTCAGCCTTTTAGGGCTGGGCTCACAGACAAACATGTTAGAATATAAGCAAGGATGCTAAACCATCAGAGGTAAGAGTGTAGACTGTGGTAAGAGATGATGGAGTGGTGAGATGAGGATGCCTCTCCCCTCTCTCTGTGTCTCTGAAACAGCATTCTGCTGTGTAGCCCTGGCTGGCCGGGCAACTCACTTTGTAGACCAGCCTGGAACCCAGAGATTCGCCTGACTCTGTCTCCCGAGTACTAGGATTAAAAGTGTGCACCATCATGCCTGACCGAGATTTCTCCTTTGCTGGGGTGTCTTCAATGGACAGTGCCACCGTCTATGCCCTATAAAGCACAGCATAAACTTAAAAAAATCTTTTTATTGATTTTTTTGGGGGGGAGTTTATCATGTACCTCAATCCCACTGACTTCCCTGTCTCTTCATATCTACCCTCCATAGTTGTAACCTCCCCCTCAAAAGATAACAAAAAGTAAAAATAAAACAAACAAAATTAGCAACTTGCTGTGGAAGTTGGCATGTGTCTCACAGTGATTCCTTTTGCCCAACCGACTTTACTTGCCATCGTTCATTGTAATGCATCTGGTTCAAAGCCTCTAGCTTCTGTCACTATCCATCCTGGACTCTCACAAGGACTCCTTTCAGGTATTCTGTTATTGCCCCTTTTCGTGGAGATCCTGCAGCTTTGGTTCTGTCAGGCTGGCCCCTTCACACGCCCCAACAGTTCATCGATGGAGTAGATGGTGGGGCAGGACAACTCAAAGCCCTTAATAAAGGCCTGGGAGGAAGCTGAGTTGTTCAACCTGCCAGCTCTCCTGCACCCGCGGTGTCCCCAGGGCTAGCTCTATTGTGCTGCCCAGGTAAGGTGCGTGGTCCACTCTCCCAAGTGCTACAGCAAGGGAGGGGTAGGGCCAGCACCTGGTCCCATGAGCTTGGGGACAGCTCTCCTGAACTCATGGAGGGGCAGGGGGCAAGGGGAGGGGATCTCTCTTTGCTCACACCACCACCATCACCACCACACAAGGGGCAGGACTACTTCAGCACAATGTTTGGACATCCATCATAGCCTTTGGTGGTAAGTCAGGCAACAGACATCAACACAGAGCCAAGCTGCAGCAGGACCATGGACCCAGACATGACCCTTGGTGTCAGCCCGGCCCCCAGATGTCACCATGACCTCAGGTGGTTGTGCAGGCTCCTCATATCCCCCTGTTCCTCAACACCATCAAGTCTCTAATTCCTTGTCTCACCACAGAGCAGGAACCTCTTGGCTTTCTCTCCCATCTCTCACCACACAGTCCCTCTTCCCACCTTCCCACCACACATTCTTTCCTAGCAGCAGCTCCTGCCTCAGGACTGGAATGGGTACGTTTGGTGCGTTTCTCGGCCATTCTGGGGCCGTTTTTTAATAACATGAAGGTGTTGATGTTTTGGAATTGTATCAATCAGCTGATTCGTAGCAAAAAAAAATGTTAAACAGGATCATGAAAACAATAGCATTTCTCTCTTATACTGATTTTATTGGTTGTGTACAAATCTTTGTGTCATCTTCATATAGTTCAGTAGCTTTTGTGACACATCTTTCTCCTTTTCCTAGGACAAAGGGCTAGTCAGGAGCTAAACATTGTGATAGATGTCAGATAAATGTGGCGAATCAGCCTACAAAGATGCCATGCAAACAGATAACACCTAGTGAAGGGAAACGGAAACGAGTTCTCTAAGATGTTATTTAATAATGTCCTGGACGGAGGTGAGTGACTACTACATTGCTAGTACTGATGCGTATGTATAAAGGTCTCACCTTATAAACAGCTTCAGTGTNGTAGCTGGATATAAAATTAACTCAAATCAGTGGCCTTTCTTTACACAAAGGATAAACAGACTGAGAAAGAAATTAGGGAAACAACACCCTTCAAAATAGTCCCAAAGAATGTAAAATACCTGGGTGTGATTCTAACTAAGGAAGTAAAAGATCTGTATGATAAGAACTTCCAAGTTTTTGAAGAAAGAAATCGAAGAAGATCTCAGAAGATGGAAAGATCTCCCATGCTCATGGATTTGGAGGATTGGTATAGTAAAACTGGCTATCTTGCCAAAGCAATCTACAGATTCAATTCAATCCCCATCAAAATTCCAACTAAATTCTTCACAGAGATAGAAAGGGTAATTTGCAAATTCATCTGGAATAATAAAAAAACCTAGGATAGCAAAAACTATTCTCAACAATAAAACATCCTCTGGTGGAATCACCATGCCTGACCTCAAGCTGTACTACAGAGCAATTGTGATAATAACTGCATGGTACAGGTACAGTGACAGACAGGTAGATCAATGGAACAGAAACGAAGACCCAGAAATAAACCCACACACCTATGGTCACTTGATCTTTGACAAGGGAGCTAAAACCATCCAGTGGAAAAAAGACAGAATCTTCAACAAATGGTGCTGGGTCAACAGGCAGTTATCATGTAGAAAAATGGGAATTGATCTATTCTTATCTCCTTGTACAAAGCTCAAGTCTAAGTGGATCAAAGACCTCCACATGAAACCAGAGACATTGAAACTTTGAGGAGAAAGTGGGGAAGAACCTCAAAGATATGAGCACAGGGGGACGATTCCTGAACAGAACAGCAATGCCTTGTGTTGTAAGATCAAGAATTGACAAATGGAACCTCACAAATTTGCAAAGCTTCTGTAAGGCAAGGAACACTGTCAATAAGACCAAACAGCAACCCTCAGATTGGAAAAGATCTTTACCAATCCTAAATCTGATAGGGGGTTAATATCCAATATATATAAAGAACTCAAGAAGTTGGACTCCAGAAAATTAAATAACCCTATTAAAAATGGGGTACAGAGCTAAACAAAGAATTCTCAACTGAGGAATCCTGAAGGGCTGAGAAGCACCTGAAAAAATGTTCATTGTCCTTAGCCATCAGGGAAATGCAAATCAAAACAACCCTGAGATTCTACTTCACACTAGTCAAAATGGCTAAGATCAAAAACTCAGGTGACAGCAGATGCTGCTGAGGATGTGGAGAAAGAGGAACACTCTTCCATTGCTGGTGGGACTGCAAGCTGGTACAACTACTCTGGAAATCAGTTTGGCGGTTCCTCAGAAAATTGGACATAGTTTTACTGGAAGATCCAGCAATACCACTTCTGGGCATATACTCAGAAGATGATCCAACATGTATAAGGACACATGTTCCACTATGTTCATAGCAGCCTTATTTATAATAG
>NC_034602.1:86830947-86843447 GCF_900095145.1 Mus pahari
GGACATGTAGCTCTAGCTGTATATGTAGATGAGAATGGCCTAGTTGGTCATCAATGGGAAGAGAGGGCCTAGGTCCTGTGAATGTTCTATGCCTCAGTATAGGGGAATGCCAGGACTGGGAATGGGAGTAGGTGGGTTGGGGAGCAGGGGGTAGGTGCGGGAATTAGGGGATTTTCAGAGGGGAATCTAGAAAAGGGAACAACATTTGAAATGTAAATAAAGAAAATATCTAATAAAAGAAAAAATGTAAATGATCTGAGATTAGACTCTACTTGCATATTGGTAGGTTAGTCTGCCTTAACATAATAGATACTGACAGGAGACGGCAGAAGCCAGAGTACCCACATCTTTGGCATCTGATCCTTAGTTCAGTTCTCAGAAAGGAACATAGTGAAGATGAAGTAATGTCTGTGAAGTTGGTGGAGTGCAACTTGGGAGAGAAGGTATAAGACACAGACCCTCATACTTGTATTTTATGTGTGTATGTATGTGTGTGCACTTGGGCATAAGTACATATGTGTATACTTGTGTTTAGCTGTGTGTGCCTGTGTGAGTGTGAGTGTGTATGTGTATGCGTGTGTGTATACTTGGGTATAAGTACATGTGTGTATACTTGTGATTAGCTGTGTGTGCCTGTGTGAGTGTATGTGTATATATCTGTACACTTGTGCATAAGTAGATGTGTGTATATACTTGTGTTTAGGTATGTGTGCCTGTGTGAGTGTGTGTGTGTGTGTGTGTGTGTGTGTGTGTGTGTGTATAGGACAGAGGTCAGTATTAAGTGTCTTGCTTGTTTGCTCTCTACCTTACTTTTTGAGGCAAAGTTTCTCACTGAAGCTGAGTTCCCAGATTTCACTGGACTGTTCACATTGAGATGGGTGACACTGAGCAGCAGCACCGTGCTCCTGTTTACATGGTTCATGTTCAACTTCCACAGGTCATTCCTCCACTAACAGCTTGCCTCCTTTCCTGCGTGTGTGTGTGTGTGTGTGTGTGTGTGTGTGTGTGTAAAGAATTCTCAACTTCTTTACTTACCTTTTTTTTTTTTAAAGACAACTTATTAATTACTCCATTTCTTTCTTCACCAAATTGGAAAATTCGTTTACCTAGAAATAACCCCCATCTGGCATAGGTTTTGTTTATTATTTATTATTTTGTTTATTCTTTATTTCTCTCACTCTCTTCTGTTTCACTTCTTGTTTGCCTTTTTCTTTTCTTTTTTTTTTATCAAATCAAACAACAAGGAGATTTAATTTTAATAACTCCTCTTTTTTAGAAATAACTATTCTCCCTTTATCTGTCTGACTGACATTTATAATCCTATAGTCCACTTCCAACAGAGTTCAGGGAATTTTAATTCTTTTTCCACTGGATATCTAAAAAGACTGGCAGGTACATTACTTCATCTCTCATTAAACTGTGGCTTGTCAGCTTATTCACTGGAATATTTTTGTAGTGTTTCTCATTACATATTTAAAGTATAGTAATAACATTTTCAACGTTTCCTTTGTGCTTTCTTTTTGTTGTTTTAAGTGGAATGCTTTTTCTAATTTATCAACAGTGTCTTCATTTACTACTATTCATTTTATACGACCTCACTCTATAAAATTAATCACCATGTTCTATTAATTTACCTACTGATACTTTTCTTTTAAGTAGCTTCACCCTCTTCTTAACTAGGGTTTTGCCCTTTTATGCTGGTTGCTGATGGCATTTCTAACCATTCTTACTTACATCTTTGGTACCCCTCTCTCGCCCTTCTTGTCCCTTTTTTCATTTTCTTATTCAGTTTTCTGTATTCTTGCAAGCTTAATTTTTATTTTTGAATACAAATCATACGAAGACCATCTCCTAATTCACTCCCACTGTTGGCTTCTGGTGCTGCACTCTCACTCCGTGGCCTGCCATCCAAGGTAGTTGGTAGTACTTCTACACCTCTGCAGCCTGACCTGTTCCTGCACATCCCACACAGTTTGTGTGCTGGTCCTTAGACTCTGAAGAATGTGTGCTGTGTACCCACCACATTCCTCCTAGAGTTGTCTATAAAAGCCTGTTAGGGTCCCAGAATCACTGAAGGCAAATCCCAGACTCAAAAAAGTATGCAAAAGCAAAGAGCATTTAATCTGCTGAAGAAAGCAGCATGCAGGGTCAGCCATTCATCAAAATGGTGACGAGCGACGTCTTGGTTACTTCCCCAAATGGAATCATGATTTAAGATGAACTGAGCAAGACTTTCAGTTACTGACTCTGAGTTGTGAGTGTTAACATAGCCCACATTTTTAAGTCAATAATCTTGTTTTTGACCCTGGACTTTAAGAACATGCCTGAGGCGCGTTGTGCCCTGCGCTGCCCAGACTAGCGAACAATACAGTCAGGATGGCTAAAGGTGACCCCAAGAAACCAAAGGGCAAGATGTCTGCTTATGCCTTCTTCGTGCAGACATACAGGGAAGAACATAAGAAGAAAAACCCAGAGGTTCCCGTCAATTTTGCAGAGTTTCCAAGAAGTGCTCTGAGAGGTGGAAGACCATGTCTAGCAAAGAGAAATCAAAGTTTGATGAAATGGCAAAGGCAAATAAAGTACGCTATGATCGGGAGATGCAAGATTATGGACCAGCTAAGGGAGGCAAGAAGAAGAAGGACCCAAATGCCCCCAAAAGACCTCCGTCTGGATTTTTCTTATTTTGCTCTGAATTCTGCCCCAAGATCAAATCCACAAACCCCGGTATCACCATTGGAGATGTGGCAAAAAAGCTGGGTGAGATGTGGAATAACTTCAGTGACAGTGAAAAGCAGCCTTATATTACCAAGGCAGCAAAGCTGAAGGAGAAGTATGAGAAGGATGCTGCTGACTATAAGTCTAAAGGGAAGTTTGATGGCGCCAAGGGTCCTGCTAAAGTTGCCCAGAAAAAGGTGGAAGAAGAGGAAGAGGAGGAGGAAGAGGAAGAAGAGGAAGAGGAAGAGGAGGAGGAGGGAGGAGGAGGAAGAGGAATAAAAACTCTGTCTCCTTGTGAATACCTTATAGTAGGAGAGCGCTGTGATTGACACATCTCTTATTTGAGTAGTGTCTATTGCCCTTGTTAGGTTTAATTACAAAATTTGATCACAATCATATTGTAGTTTCTCAAAGTGTCAGTGGTTTACATGAAGTGGCCATGGGTGTCCGGAGCACCCTGAAACTGTATCAAAGTTGTACATAGCTCCAAACATTTTTTAAATTGAAAAGGCACTCTCACGTCCTCCTCACTCAGTGCACTTTGGTGTGACAAGGCAATTGAAGATGTTTCTGGCATTTTGTTCTCAACTCGTAAGGTCGTGTTAACTATATGGTTATTGGCTAGCAATCCTGAGTTGTCAACTGTACATATCTATAGTTTGTAAAGAGAACACAACAACCAAGACAGATCCTTGATGCTCCTTGTTTGGCGTGGAGGCTGGGAGGGGAAGATGCCCTTTGGAGGGCCGTAGCTCAGGGCATGCACTGTGAGGCTGGACCTGTTGATACTGCGGTGGGCATCCATTTAGCTTCAGGTTGTCTTGTTTTTGTATATAGTGGCACAGCATTCTGCTGACATTCTTGGTTGTGGAAAGGGGGAGGGGTCAGCTGGCATGAGAAGTGTGTGGAGTTTTTTCTTTAGTTAAGAGCAGTAGGTTTTAAACTTTTTAAAGAGACTGTAGAACTCATCGTTGTCAGCAAAGCAAAGAACTACTGCATCAATGGAAGTTCAAGAGCCCTCTGGGCCTAAATGCAATTTGCAACATTCTGTTATTTTTTGTATGTTTAGAATGCTGAAATGTTTTTGAAGTTAAATAAACAGTATTACATTTGAAAAAAAAAAAAAAAAAAAAAGAACATGCCTGAATCTGAATAGCGTGAGCAGTGCCACACGTTCCTAACTAGCAATGAGGTTGAGCAACCTAGAATGGCAGTAGAGCCGTATGAGACAATTTCAAGATTATTCATATTTAAATAACATCTGATGAGAGTTTACAGAATTTGCTTTGATGTTTCAAAGTCTGGCAGCCAGCAAGGAAAGGTCTTGTATACGAACACATGAAGGCACAGCTTTAATACCTCATTAAAGAAACATTGTTTTAAATCCTATCTTAGATAATTCTGATTTTTAGGGCAGGAATTGCATTAAAATATTATCCTGTATCCTTGGTTTGGCTCACATGATGTGTTCTTGCCCAGAATGGCTCTAACCCCGAGTTACAGGTTTTAAGCTAACTTTTTGTTACAGATGTCACAGATGTTTTTAAAACCATACCCAGTAACTTATAAACCAATAATCTAAAGCCAAGACATAGAGCATAGAAAACTTATACATTGAAGACTGGTCAGAAATAAACATGCAGTGGGCACATACATGTTTTTTTTTTTTTTTTTTTTTTGCAATTAAAAAAACAGACAGACGAAACTTCCCTTACTTCTTTTCGCTGTAATTTCAAGGGAGGAGCAACTTGCTACTGTTGAGCCCAATTCTCAGGCACAGAGGCTTTGTAGCAGGATGAGCCAAGCTGCTGCTGCCCCTTTAAGAACAGACCAAACAGCCCTCTGCTTGCTGCCAGCTTGATGGAGGGAGTAGGCAGGGCTCCAAGGGTAGCATGGGGTTATCAGTTTTGCTGTCCCAATTCAGCTGCTTAAAACAACAACAACAACAACAACAAACAAACAAACAAACCAAAAACAAACCAAAAACAAAACTCTTGAAATGACTTAAAAATAAGTCAAGGGGTGAAGAACCAGCAGATGACGCTGTAACCATTTTCCCCTGGACCCAGATGTCCCATGAAAGGGACTCAGAAAGGATAAACACTTGAAACTGATGAAATATTAAGGAATCAGCAGATATGTTTTGGTTTCAGATATATGATAGCATATGTTAGGTTGCAATAAAAATATATATGTACATCTCTCTATGTACACCCCCCCCCCACACACACACAAAGATTTACTTCAAATCTTCTTAAAGCCTGGAGTTCAGAAACGTTCTTTTTAGCATTATGAGGTGTTTTCATGAGTCAGTGTTTGCCCATCAAGGTGTATGGCTTGTTCCTCATTGAAAAGTTTGGAAACGTGGTGGCCAGAACATCAGGCAGGCTGTTACATGGTTTTCTAAGAGCCCAGATCAGAACATTTCACACTGCAATACATTGATTGTCCAAGGTACAATATGAATAGTTTATGAAATAAATAATTGATGAGTGGCCTCTGAGGGAGCCTAGTAGAGAGACAGACAGAGAGACAGACAGACAAAGATGAAGACAGAGTCTGATTTCATGCTTTGTATATTTTCATAGTGCTATTGACTTTCAAAATATGGGACTTGAATGATATCTTTTCAGCTTCCAAGAAGCTGATTACAGTGTTTGCTATGTATTGATAGAGCAGGGGAGTCCGAGAGAAACCTGCTCACCAGTGCTTCCTCTCCTTATTCTTCTCACCATCGCTGCGATGAGGAAGGCAATGTCTGGATACATTTGAGGATTAGCTTTAGTAATTTCTAATATGTAGAGGCTTGACATTAGCATCACCACAAGACTGTTGTTCACAGTTAACGGTCCAGTGCGATGGCTCTGGGTAACAACACATGTTGCTAAGTCTAAGACCTGAGCCCTGTCCTCAAGGCTAACAGTGTAATGACAGAAGTGAATCTTACAAGTCATTCTTTGACTTCCATATGTGTACTGTGGCATACTGTATTGCCCACAGGGAATGAATGAATGAGTGAATGAATGAATGGACAAATGCAACTAAAACTTGCATAAGAAATGTTTATAGTTATAGGAAAAGCTTTAAGAAATTTAATTTTTAAGAATTATTACACTTTAGCCAAAAAAAAAGTACAGAATACCCAAGATACAGTACACAGCTGTAGGTCAACAAGCTGAAGTGCCAAAGTGAGGGTGCCTCAGTCTAACTTGGGAGAGAGAAAAAGCTATCACAAGTGGGGAAGGAGGGACGGGCCTGGGAGGGAAAGTGGACAGGATAGAAGTCAGTGGGAGTGGGGTGGGGCGCAGAGGGGAAACTGATCTGGTATTGAGGGAAAAGGACTGAAGTCTTGAGGGCCAGCAGAAAGAATGGAAACAGGCAGCCTCGGGAAATAGGAGATGGGGGGGACTCTCCAAACGCACCAGAGATCTGGGAAGTGAGAGACTCTCAGGGCTCAAAGGGAGGGACCTTAGATGAAATGGCAGACAGTAGGGAAAGGGAACTTATAGAGTCTACCTCCAGCAGGAAGATAGGATATCAAGTGAGGGATGGGGTTGCCATCCCACAGTCACAACCGTGACCCATAGTTGTTCCTGTCTGAAAGAATTATAGGGATGGAAATGGAGAGGATCCTGAGGAAAAGAAGGTCCAGTGTTAGGCCCAAAGTGGGTTCTAGCTCAAGGGGAGGTCCCAAGGCCTGCCACCATTACTGAGGCTATGGAGCTCTCACAAAAAGGGACCTAGCATGACTGTCCTCTGAAAGACCCAACAAGCAGCTGAAAGAGTCAGATGCAGATATTTGCACCCAACCAATGGACAGAAGCAGCTGACCCCTGTTGAATTAGGGAAGGCTGAAAGAAGCTGAGGAAAAGGGTGATCCTGTAGGAGGACCAGCAGTCTCAATTAATCTGAACCCCTGAGATCTCTCAGACACTTGACCACCAAACAGGCAACATACACCAGCTGATATGATGCCCCAACACACATACAGTAGAGGACTGCTGGGTCTGTGTTCATTCAGAGATGATGCACCTAACCCTCAAGAGACTGGAGGCTCCAGGGAGTTTTGAGGTCAGGTGGGGTCGGGTGGGGGGTGGGTTAGTGTATTTTGACACAAGTCAGCATATAATAGGGGTCTATTGGTACAATCAAGCACCAATGCATTAAATATTTATTCTTTCTACGGTGGAAAATGATTTTTACAGTACTTAGTACTGAGAAACCCAGTACTGATAATCCTATCTGATACACAGTTTAGATGATATCATCTACTGAAAACATTTTTGCTGAAATTAAAGTTTTGATTTAAGGTTTGCTTTTAATCATTTAACAACATAGATTATTTTTCCACATTTTAAAGATTTAAATTTTTAGTTTTAGATTTAAATTTTTAGTTTTAGTCACATGTATGGATATGTGTATGGGTATGTGTGTGCCTGTAGGTGCCCAAGTGAGTTTTTGTGCACCTGGAGGGATATGGAGCTGGCCCTGACATTAGTTGTGGGCTGTCTGGTATGGGTATGAGGAACCATATTAGGGTCCTTCCTGCACAGGAGCACTACTCGCTCAACCACTGCAACCACTCAGCTTCTTCGGCCTCCTAGTAATGCTCTACACAATTGAAGTTGAAAGAATAGAAGGCTCCGGCTTACTAAATACCTTCCTCCCTTTTCTTCATTCCTCTACAAAACCTATACTACTGGAGCCTAATTAAGAACTGACTATACCTGCATGATGATGATCCAGAGAAAAAATAGATTTCAGTAGCTCTAAAATATGTGCCTCCACCTTGGAAAAGTTTGCCTGGAAACAACCTCTTCCTCCTCCTCCTCCTCCTCCTCCTCCTCCNTTTTCTTTCTAGATCCTGCAGAATACACATAGATGTGTGCCTATGTTACCTGCTATCTTCTGTCTTCTGGTAGGGAGGTGCACAGTTCCAGCTCATTAGACTGGAAAGCATAAGACAGTGACAGAACCAAACAGTGATTTCCAGAGGCCCTTAGCACATTTTAAATGAACACTATCCTGGTAGTTAATGCCTTTTAGGTCCTGACACAATGAAACCTGTCCTCCTCTGCCGAAAGCATAGCCTTAAAATGATGGTGCACACACTATGATGTGTGTTACAACCTGGGCTCTACACTCTCACTAAAGGAACATAGAAACTTTGCCTAGCTCTGTGGAGATCCTTCAGTCAATTACATCATCCTGTCGGGACCACCAGAACTTTAGCTATCCATTTTACTCCATACTTGCCTTACTTCATACCCACCCACAGAATAAATTATAGGACATGTGGATCCAAATTAGCTTTTCCTGGCTACTACCATTTCTGGGAAAGAGATGAGGATGGAATTCCTTTTAGAATTTCTTCTGAGAAATTTATTGGTCTCTTAGGTTTGTAAGAGCCGTGGGTATTCTATATGGAACTAGCTAAGTTATGATAACATGCTGCTATTAGGGTAAATTCTATTGTAAAATATATCTGATGGTTGGTTTGTTTTATATGGCAGAAATTTAATGCCTTTTGGAGCTAAAGCCACTATTGTTAATATCCTTTAACACTGAAAAGGCTGTCAGACCAAGCTGAATGAGAACAATGTGGTACAACAATAAGTTTGAAAAATAACGTAATTAAATTATTATATTTTACTTGATTACTTGTTAAGAAGTAGAAATTGTGGGGGTAGATTATGAGATTTGTTTGAAGGGATGTAACACATTTCGCCAAATGAAAACATCTGTTCATGTTGGTGTTTTCCATTAGTCATCTTCAGAGATGTTAATTCAACTTAAAACAATTCACACTCTTCTGTTGATGATTAATTTCAAAATGATGTTTGCATTATTAGCTGAAGTCAGAGACACCATGAGGAATTGGAGTGAAAACAGATGGCCCGATGATGCATGTGGTACTTTGAATGTTTACATTAAAGCACTGCCTGGCATTTGCATCTAGACTGGGAGAAGATTAAATGCTAAAATGGGCACAGGTTATTAGCGTGCCCGACTTGGAGAGTCCATGTAGGACATCTCAAGGGCACTGTGAACCTACCAAGTTCAAGGTGATGGATCAGAGACCTCCTTTGCTACTCTTCTATGACACTACAGGGTGGGTAGTAAGTGCCCACCTTCTTTCCATTATTCATATTTACAGAACAGTTTCAAATAACAAAACTATTAGAAGATATCATGACTTGCATATGGATATTGCATATCATAAACACTCTAGGTCCAAGAGTCTTCAGAACTTTCTCTCTGTGTTCAGGCAAACGTATCTAAGTATATTTGGGAATGCCTGACCTAAGACATACCTCCTCACTCCTCATTGCTCTGCTTCATTTCTCCTCAAGCTTTAGAGTGAGCGTCCCTTTTTCTAAGTCTTAATCCATTCAGACAGCAGTAAGTTCCAGTTAACTCAACTTTTAACATGTTTTCCTTAAACAATAGGCAGTATTTTCATCCACCATACCTCAGATTTAGTTTGGTTGGAGATGGCACACAAAACACATCGTGTTGTGTCCTTCACTATTTAGACTCCTCAGTGAACAGGACAAAAAATATAAACAATGATTTAAATAACAGGCAGTAGCTGTTGGTGCTTGGCAGTTTCCCAAAGCTTATTGCTACATAGAATGCAGTTTGGAAAGGGATGTTGAAAGAGGCAGGCTAGAAGGCTCCAGGATCTGGGTGTGGGTTGATCTGTTTTCTGAATCCCAGAGAGGCTCAAGACCCAGAGATGCCAGGTGTGATGAAAACCAGAAGTGAAAAGAAGGTTGGAAAGAAGAGGAATTGGAGGTTTCCAGATGGAAGGCAAAGAAACGCAAAAAAGGATATCAGGCAGGGGCAGCAACACACTGACAAAACATCGCCACGTTCAGGTCTTCAAAACAGAGGGTTCATCTTGAATATGGGGAACAGCTGCTATTGGAGTTGATGTCTAGAGCAAATACTTCATGTTTTTGAATTGAATAATACAAAATAAAGAACAGATCACCACCCAAATATCCCACTAACTCCCAAGCACATATATTTTATGGTTTTATTCACACGTGTAAAAAGTGTCTAGAATTTAAGTGAGGAAGCCTAAAATGTAAGAAAGAAAAACGAAGGCACACATGTAAGAATTGCTAGTAAGTGCACACACAGAAACAAGTGGAAGAAATGTACACTGAATTTTCAATTATCTTTCTCCTACATTTTTGCATTCTACTCATGCATGCACGTGGAGGTCAGAGATCAACGTCGGATTTTGCTCTTCAAGATGGCCATCTATTATTTATTTTTATTGGTGTTGTTGTTTTGAGACAGGTTTTCTCAAATTTACTTCCCACGCTTACATGTGTACCTTTCCACATCCAACTTCTCATGTGGTTTCTGGGAGTTGACTCTACACCCCGATGCTTGCAGAACTATGGATGGTGCTACCTCCTTGTCCCTCTATTTAATGTTCTTTTTAAAAGTTATTGTTTACTTTCTTTTGAAAAATAATCTATACTATTTCTTCTTCCCTTTCCTTCCCCCAGACTTCCATGTACCCCAGCTTGCCCTCTTTCAAGTTCCTGGCCTCTATTTTTTATTTTTTGATTAGTATTCTCAAAAGCAAGAATACAGTCTCATGTAAAAGCAAGCTTGGAAAAGCCAGGGATGCAGTTTAGTGATAGAATATCTGTCTAGCATGTAGAATGTTCTGGTTTCAATCTCTAACACTGCCCAAAACAAACAAAAACAACACTATAAAAAAAACCCAAGAATGCATAATCACAAATATACAATAAAATGTATTGGAAACTGAACCATAAAAGTTGAGGGTAGATCTTAAGAGACCATGAAAAAGAAATCGGTGCTGATGAATGATCTATTTATTCTTGCAGCACGTGGCTTAAGGCTTTAAGCATCTTCTTTGATGCTTTCCTTCCTGCTATTGGCATGCATTTTTCTACATGTAAATTTGCTACTCACGGGTATATAATATCAGCAACTTACAATCAGGGAATTATATGTTATCCATTTATTATCTGTTACTGTCTAATACATAAAATACAGGATGCTACACTCCACAGACCCAAGGAGGCTATAAGGCAGGAGGACACAAGCCAGGATGTTTGAGCCTCACTTGGAAAGGGGAATGGAATAGTCGTGGAAGGCAGCTGGAGGGAGTGAACTGGGTGGGAGAGAGGATCAGGGGGGAGTGGAAAGTTAGGGGTCAGATGTGGGGGAGGACGGGGTATGGCCAGATGACCATGAGAATGAATGGAAATCTGTACACGACATGGCGGGGGGAGGTTAGGGGACATCCCCGGGGAAGAGACAGAGACCTGGGATTGTGTTACTCAAGAATCAATGGGTGTGCCCTTATCTGTGATACAAAGCATTGGGAATGTGGAGACTGGAGAGGCTGCCTTCTGAGGCCAGGTAGAAACCCTGGTGGAGCGATGGGGACACCAACCCACCTACAAAACTTTCGACCCAAAATGTATGGTGTCTGCAAGAAATACAGGTATTAGGGGTGAAGTGGAGTCCGAGAGAACCACCAGCCAATAACAGGCCCATCTTGTACCCAACTTGTACCAACTAGATATCCATCACTGCCCCAAATCTGAGAACATAGAAATATTAAAACAAACAAAAATTACTGTCCACAGAGCTTATGCTTTAAGTCAAGAGTGTAGAAAATAAATAAATTATAATGTATATAATACGAAAGGTTGTGATTTGTTTTTTGGAGACAGTTAAACCCATCAAAGAGATAGATCGGTGTGAAGGATAGTGTCGTAGGATTTTCCCTGTCCAATTACATTAGGGCAGCAGGAGGCCTGTGATTGGACAGGGAAAAAGGAGGCGGAGCAAAGAGTTGCAGGGACAGAGAGTGTCTCAGGGAGAAGAAGAAGGCCAAGATGGAGGCAGACGTGAACCAGCGTGGCTTTAGCCAACCACAGCTAGTTATATCATAAGATTAGAATAATTGGGATAAGGTTTTTATCATTATCAATTTTTTCTGAAATTATTGTATTGGCATCTTGTAAATTGAGAATTTATTGATACATAAATCTGATTGGTTAATTATAAACTTTAAGAGTTTTGATTCTACTGGGTAAATGGGTGTTGTAATGGCTGACTGTGGGGTGGGTGATCATTTCGTGGGACTGGTGGCAGCAATCCGCCTGGAGACTTGGGAGCTCTGGCCCAGAGAGATCACTTGGCTGGAGCCATGTGGTTCACCGGTTGCCTGCAGGTCCATCTTTTTAATATTTTCCATTACAGATGGTGAACCAATGCTTTGAAGAAGTATCCACTAGAAATGTAAGATTATTAGCTTGAAAGTTAGAGTTTTATTTTTCTTTAAAGTGAGTAACCGGGTAGTGCTAAAAAGAGCCACGTGGACTCAAATGCGGGAACTTTGAAACAAACTGCTAGCAGCCCTGAGGTCTCCTGCAGAACTCACATGATATGCACTCACCGATAAGTGGATATTAGCCCTGAAACCTAGAATACCCAAGATACAGTTTGTAAAACACAGGAAACTCAAGAAGAAGGAAGACCAAAATGTGGACACTTCGCCCCTTCTTAGAACTGGAAACAAAACTCCCATGGAAGGGGTTACAGAGACAAAGTTTGGAGCTGAGACGTAGGATGGACCATTCAAAAACTGCCCCACCCAGGGGTCCATCCCATAATCAGCCACCAAACGCAGACACTATTGCATACACCAGCAAGATTTTGCTGAAAGGACCCTGATATAGCTCTCTTGTGAGGCTATGCCAGTGCCTGGCAAACAGAAGTGG
>NC_034602.1:86846639-86848016 GCF_900095145.1 Mus pahari
ACCAACTAACGTAGATGCCACGTGGAAATTCAAGTGAAGACAGATGACAGGTAGATGTCCACGTAGGAATTCAGTAGGGAGGTGTGCTTGGAGATATTAATTTTTAAGTCATAAAAGTGTACGGGTATTTAAACTTATATAAAAGGTGTGAGCGCTGCAATGTTATATATGTTTGGGTGCCAAAGAGCTTCAAAAGACTAAAGGAAGCAGGATGTACTGAATAAAAAAAAAGGAAGTATTTTAAAGATGTCTTTATGAACAAAAATATACATTTGTTTCTGTTTGTAAAAGCATAATGGTAAAGTTCTCATTATTGTATGAAGCTATTAGAACACATAAAATGGAAGTTACACTGTACAAATAGTTTGCCTTATACCAAAATGGAGCCACTTCAAATACAGCTTTGAAGTAAATACAATAGAAATAAATTATTCAGTTAAACAGTCAGTTGCAAGTCAGGAGTCATAATATTTGACAATCTGCAGACAGTGTTTTCTTCACCACTAGCAATAAATCACGTGCACTGAGTCACTTCCTTGCCACCCAAAGGAAGGAACGTCTTGGTAACAAGACCTGGAATCCTTGCTGGCCATTTTGGAAAGCTGGTCATGGTAACTTCCCTGCCTGGAGTTGACAGTCAAACAAGCTGGCTTGTAGGTACTTGGAAATATTTTCTTCTGTGATTTCACACTTACTAAGTTAAATGAGTGACAGATGTTTTAATCCACTAAGTCCCATTGGCTTGGATAGATTCACAGAGTAAGAGCAAATACCCTTCTAATATATTCTTTGAGTACCAAGAGTGCTATTTGAACTTGATTCATTATAAAGGTTGGTATGTGGTAAATTACTTCATTTGATGCATATTTGTTGGTCTTATACATTTGCGTACACACACACACACACATACACGTTCTTTTTTTAAAATTATTTTATTAGATATTTTCTTCATTTACATTTCAAATGCTATCCTGAATGTCCCCTATACCCTCCCCCTGCCCTACTCCCCTGCCCACTCACTCCCATTTCTTGGCCCTGGCGTTCCCCTCTATGGGGCATATACAGTTTGTAAGACCAAGGGGCCTCTCTTCCCAATGATGGCTGACTAGGCCATCTTCTGCTACATATGCAGCTAGAGACTCGAGCTCAGGGGGTACTGTTTAGTTCATATTGTTGTTCCACCTATAGGGTTGCAGACCCCTTCAGCTCCTTGGGTACTTTCTCTAGCTCCTCCACTGGGGGCCCTGTGTTTTATCCAATAGCTGACTGTGTGCATCCACTTCTGTGTTTGTCAGGTACTGGCATAGCCTCACAAGAGAGCTATATTAGGGTCCCTTCAGCAGAATCTTTCTGGCATGTGCAATAGTGTCTGGGTTT
>NC_034602.1:86850641-86855681 GCF_900095145.1 Mus pahari
TCTGGCTAGGACTTCAAGTACTATATTGAATAGGTAGGGAGAAAGTGGACAGCCTTGTCTAGTCCCTGATTTTAGTGGGATTGCTTCGAGTTTCTCTCCATTTACTTTGATGTTGGCTACTGGTTTGCTGTATATTGCTTTTATTATGTTTCCTGATCTTTCCAAGACTTTTATCATGAAGGGGGTTGGATTTTGTCAAATGCTTTCTCAGCATCTAACAAGATGATCATGTGTTTTTTGTCTGCACACACATGTTCTACTTGATACCACTATGTATCATGCCCTTGGTTTCTAAGGTACTGGCTGTAGTTTTGAGTTTGGTAGATGGTTCTTCTGAGCCAACATTTTTTTGTGGTCTAATTCCTGCCCCTTGTGTAGATCATTTTCCAATACCCTCCAGGCCTCTATAGCCATATTCCATCATAACACTCATTCTAAATAGAATTCTCCATTTTACTCCTTCATCCTATATAAAGCCAATTCTCCTGCTGAAGACACAATTTTAGTTTTACTTTTTAGCAGTCATCTAAAGTAGAGGCTATTCTTTTCATGTTCCACAGGGCTTCTGTACTTATTGATTTTCTAAACCATTATCCCTGTTTGTCTTTGTTGTGGCATTATGCCTGGGGATGCAAGAACAGATAATTACTCATCCCAGATAGGGAACCAATGGTGGTCAAAGGAGGGAAAAATGTCCAGACCAACTCAGGGAACTAATGAGATTATTAGTGTAATCTCATTTACAGAAGTATGGGTGAGGAATTACTTACAGGAGTGGAAATAACTCACAAACAGATATACCCCCAAAGCCTTTCCCTGCGTGTATGACAGCTCATGAAAGTTGTAAGCCTGGAGCTCACTGTTCAACTGGGAGGTCTCCTGGCAGTTGCTGCTTTGTTAAATGGACATATAGTCAATCTTTCTTCTGAATATTTGTTTCTACTGAGAGATTACTGTTTCTCTCAGCCTTGGGCAGAGAATGTTTCTCTTTGCCATGGTTCACAGTTAATGCTGGTCAAAGTGATGAGAAGAAATGACTGTTCAGTGTTTTAGTCCTAAACGTGACGTTCATCTTACCCCTTCCAGGGATCAGGGAGCATCACAGACCACGAGGAGATAATGTAAGGGCCAGAAGATGGGAAGGGATATGCTATGAACTGTTATTTATCCATGATTGCTCACCAGCAATTGTCGCCTATACGTGGCTCACACAAGAGCGGACCCATCAGCATTCTCTCCTGATGGGAGAGGAGATGACCGGCCCCTTCACAGAAGAACTGCAATCAGTTGATGGCTGCTGGGAAAGAGACCTGTACTCTATTCCTCAGTGGTATAGTCGCTGAGAAGTTATCCTTGCTAAGTAAATAGTTTCATACCCATCACCCACACTCACAGGAGCAATCCTACCTGAACTCAGCAAGTCTCCAACAAAGAACAAGAGATATGGGAATGTGAGAGGGATTTGTTGAGAAGAATGGGCTCATTGGGAAAGTAAAGGAGATAAAATAGATGAGGGAGGGATTTGGTCAGAGTGGATTGTCTACAAAGTACATGAAATTTTGAAAGGACAATTTTAAAAGTTTACAAATGAAACAAAATGGACCTGATTTAGTGGAATGTAAACATTTATTTAGTGGAAATAATCCTGGATTCTTATTACAGGTATTCATCTGCCTTACTGACATAACAAAACATAATAGGTCAGGTGACTCAAAGAACGAAACTTACTTTATAATTCTTTGGGCCAAAGTACAAAACTAAGGTGTGGTCAGCACTTGTTTCTGTTCGAAGCCCTCTTTCTGACTCACAGATGGCTTTGACATTCACTCTCACGTGGTCTGTTTTTTTTTCATAAAGACATGGGTCCTAGCAGATTAGGTTACACCCTCATGACCTCATTCAGCCATAATCTAAAATGTTCATATCTCTGAAGAATCACCCATGGTTAGAGCTTTGGTAGAGGATTTGTCATGCTACAGAGCAACCCGTCACATCATTTCAGGAAGAGTCGAGTCCCTGAGGTGATGTTGTAGTATCAGAATTTGCACAGACTTCCATGCACAAACACTAAGGTATTGCCAACTGGGCCTGGGCTACATCAACTGTAAGTATCTGCAACATCTCACCTTCCAGCTAACTTTTATTAAATCAGAAAGGCGTAATAGTATCTATATTTAGCTAAAATGATGATTGTTTGGCTAACTTTGACTAAATAATGAAACAAATAGTCTTGACTTTCTTTTGCGAAACACACACACACACACACACACACACACACACACCACATGCACGCATGCACACACACGCACAAAATGTACCATGTAATTAAGAAATCTTATGGCAAGTTGTAGAACAAAAATTAGAGACCAAATTACAACTTCCTAAATATGTGGGAGGTTGGTAGATCCTTTCCATTCCCAACCTACCAAGAGCATGCTGCAGTTTCCTTACATTACTAGTTTTGAAACCAAGTGCAGCCTCACACCACTGCCATAGTAAATGGTGCGATGGATTTCTGCATTTTACTCCACGTTAGCATTCTCTAAGAGAACAAAATATGTTTACATCTGGAAGAGAAAAGGATGATGTGCATTGGACATTGAAAACACTGCAGTACTGTCAGAGGCCTCTGTGTCACTTGAGAATAAGCGTCTTTCAATTTTTCAGTAGTTAAAACTGTGCTCCTAGCAGCCTCAGCTTTGCACAGGGAGTCGCTCATCCAGGACTCCAGACTTCAAAGGCTTAAAAATGAACTGCAAAACCAACAAGCTTTCAGTTTTTGTTTTCCTTCTGTTATTTTTCTAACCTTTCCTTTTAAACAGACTTCTTTGCATTTGCCATTCACAGATAACATTTGTAGTATTTAAATAGTTCCTTGTACGTAAGTTCTAACTGTGCTAAGCTTTCTGTGAGTTTGTCCAAATGTCGTATAAACTGTTCCTTCTGGAACTGTCATGGCTTCTCCTACCTTGTCATAGTATTTTGACATCTTCTCATGAGCTTCATAATAAAAGTACTTGGAATATTCGAGACTAAGAGAAAAACAAGGACCCTGCAAACCCCAGAGGGTGCCTTTATATCATTTGCTTTTTCAGTTTTCAAAAAAAGTTTTACTCTAGGAAAAAAGAAAAGCCAGCTCTCTTTTACTTCTCCTGTGATGAGCATAAACTTTTTCAAAATTAAGAATGGCCTAAAAATGATAATCACAGTTATGATTATGTTCCCCTGGGTAACTAATCTCAAGGTATTGAATAAACTTTATTTAGAGAGGGAAAGTTTATAAAAATTTGAATTCTGATGGATTCACAGTTTAATTCTTATGAGTGGAACCTAAAAGGCCAATATTATTTTGCTAAGTTATTAGTCTTTTTATTATATTTACAAGACCTCACATACTAGAAGATTAAAGTCAGTAAAGAAAATGGATTTTGTCATTTCTACTGTTTTTTATTTAATTTTATTTTAATTATTTTATTTATAGTCTAGTAGTTTCTCCACCTCTCGGACCCCTTCCCACAGTCCCTCATCCCATCCCTCCTCCCCCTTGCCTCTGAGAGGGTGCTCTCCCTCTAGGCTTCCCCTTTCCCTGGGGCTTAAAGTCTCTTGAGGTTTGAGCACATCTTTTTCCACTGAGGCCAGACCAGGTAGACCTCTACTACATATGTACCAGGGGCCTCAGACCAGCCCCTGTATGATCCTGGTTGGTTGCTCAGTTTCTGGGCGATCCCTGGGGTCTGCGTTAGTTGAGACTTCTGGTTTTCCTATAGTGTTGATCTCCCTTCCAGCTTCTTCAATCCTCCCCTGATTCAACCATATGGGGTCCCTGACTTCATTACAGTGGGTTGGGTGTAAATATCTGTATCTGTCTCAGTCAGCTGCTGGTGGCGCCTCTCAGAGGACAGCCATGACAGGCTGACTGTAAGCACATCATAACACCAATAATAGTGTCAGGTCTTGGTGGCCCCCCCCCCACCATCATGAGATGGATCCAAAGTTGGGCTGGTCATTGGACCACCTTTCCTTCAGTCTTTTCTCAGTTTTTGTCCCTGTAGTTCTTTTTGACAGGAACAATTCTGGTTCAGAAATTTTGACCGTGTGTTAGTAACCCTGCCCCTCTACTTGAGTCCCTGTCTATCTACTGGAGGTAGAATCTTCGAGTTCCCTCTTCCCATTGCTGGGCATTTTGACTAAGGCAACCCCATGGAGTCTTGAGAGTCTCTGACTTCCCAGGTCTCTGCCCCCCCCCTTACCCCCAGACTTTCCACCCCTGAGGCTACTTCTTTCCATTTATTCTCCTGGCCTTCTGAGCTTCTCTCCTGTTGCCTTCCCCCATACCCGATCCTATCCTCCCTTTCCCTGTCCCATCTCCTCGCCCACCCAGATCCCTCCCTCCCTCTGTCTTTCCTGATTATTTTCTTCCCCCTTCTAATTGGGACTGAAGCATCCTCACTTGGGCTTTTCTGCTTGTTATACTTCTTATGGTCTGTGGATTGTATTCTGGACATTCTATACTTTTTGGCTAGTATCCACTTATCAGTGAGTACATACCGTGAATGTTCTTTTGGCTCTGGGTTACCTTACTCAGGATGATATTTTCTAGTTACATCCATTTTTTCTGCAAAATTCACAATGTCCCCATTTTTAATAGCGGAATAATATTCCACTGTGTAAATGAACCATATTTTCCTGTACCAATTCTTTTCTTGAGGGACATCTGGGTTATTTCCAGCTTCTGACTATTATAAATAAGACTGCTATTAACATAATGGAACATGTGTCCTTATGGTATGGTGGGACATCTTTTGGGTATATGTCCAAGAGTGTAACTCTTACAAAGCAAGTGGAAGATCTCTATGTTAAGAACTTCACACACACACACACACACACACGAAAAGTCGGGCGTGGTGACGCACGCCTTTAATCCCAGCACTCGGGAGGCAAAGGCAGGCGGATTTCTGAGTTCGAGGCCAGCCTGGTCTACAAAGTGAGTTCCAGGACAGCCAGGGCTATATAGAGAAACCCTGTCTCAAAAAACCAAAA
>NC_034602.1:86855821-86891200 GCF_900095145.1 Mus pahari
AAAAAAAACCAAAAAAAAAAAAACAGAACTTCATATCCCTGAAAAAAGAGCAATCGAATAAGACCTCAGAAAATGGAGAGATCTCCCATGCTCATGGATTGGAAGGATTAACATAGTGAAAATGGCCATCTAACCAAAAGCAATTTACAAAATGTAATCCCTATCAGAATTCCAATACAGTTCTTCACAGACATGTACAGAACAATTCTCAACTTCAGATAGAAATAGAAGAAACCTAGGATATCCACACGGTTCTCAACATAAAAGAACTGCTAGGGGAATCCCATCACTGACCTCAAGTTATACTATAAAGCAGTAGTGATAAAATTGCATGGTATTGGTACAGAGACAGACAGGTCCATCAGTGAAGTAGAAGACCTAGAAGTAAACCCACACACCCACGGACACTTGATCTTTGACAAATGAGCCAAAAACATACAGTGGGGAAAAAAAAAGCATCTTCAATAAATGGTGCTGGTCTAACTGGTGATTTGTGTGTAGAAGAATGAAAATAGATCCATATTTATCACCTTGCACAAGGCTCAAGTACATGTGGATCAAAGACCTCAATGTAAAACCAGATATACTGAATCTAATAGAAGAGAAAGTGGGAAAGAGCCTTGAACTCATTGGCACAGGGGGAAATTTCCTGAACAGAACACCAATGGCTCAGGCTTTAAGATAAATGATAAACTGAAAAACTTCTGTAAGACACTGTCAATAGGACAAATCAGAAACCTACAGATTGGGAAAAAAACTTCCCTAACCTTATATCTGTTAGAGGGCTAATATCCAAAATATATAAAGAACTCAAGAAGTGAACCTCTAAAATCCAAATATCCCAATTAAAAAATAGGGTACAGAGCTAACAGGCTAAAAAGAGAAATCACAACAGAAGAATCTCAAATAGCTGAGAAGCACTTAAAGAGTTGTTCAAAGTCCTTAGTCATCAGGGAAATGCAAATCAAAATGACGCCGAGATTCCACCTCACACCAATCAGAATGGCTAAGAGCAAAAACCCAAGTGACAGCACATTCTGGAGAGGATGTGGAGAAAGAAGAACACTCCTCCATTGCTGGTGGGACTGCAAATTGGTTTATCCAAGGTGGAAATCAATCTGGTGGTTCCTTAGAAAATTGGAAATAGTTCTACCTGAAGACCCAGTTATAACACTCTACCTTTCTTGATAGTGGAACTTAGATCAATAAAACCTCTGAGCAGAAAAGTAGGCTAAGTTCCCCTAAAAGGTTCTGGGAAAGAGCTTTGTCCCTTGCATAACTTTCCTAAGACTGAAAGGAAAGGAAGGGAGAGTTGTGAGGTCAGAGGCAGACTGTAAAATGGCCTGCAGATCCCAGAGCAACCTGATGGGGGCTCTGACTTTATGTTCTACATTGCCTGTCCATTCCACATTCTAGAAAGTCTTGCCCTTTTATGAGGAAATTAAAGTAAATCTTTGTCTCCCATAACAATATCCACACCCCTCTGGGTCTCGTGAGAGTAAGGAAGGAAAACCAAGAGAAGAAACAGTGATGTAATAAAATTAAACACACACAAACACACACACAGAGGAATCACAGACCTAGTCCAGTTCTAGCTTTTCCCCAATGTCTGAACTTTTATTTAAGTCGTGTTTCCCTTGAACATAGAGGAGAGCTGTACTTGTGAAGCAGTCAGTCCTAAAGCAAACAAAACAGGGCTTCTGAGGAATAAACAGGGCATTTGATTAACATTCTCAGCTCCCAGGAGCAGCCCTGCACTTCCCGGCTGTGATTTACTGTAGGGGATGCCTGAAGGGTCTGTCATCCAGCAACCTGGGAAGAGACAGTTCCTCCCAGAAGTCCAGCGAGTACAGAGACTGCCAGGCTTTTAGGCTCTTGCTGAAATTCTATAAATAAGATTACCTGAAAAATATTCAGTATCCTTTGAAAATCGAAATGATTATCTGGTCATTTAATATGGCAAAACTAACAACCAAGGGAAAGAAAGGTTCCCTGTGATGCCCCCTAGCAGGAGTGGCCTTACCTTAAATGTAAGAAATGGACGAAGGTGAGTTAGAGGCCTTCTGGAGGGAGTAGGAAGGTAAGGAGTTAGACGCTTTCCCGAGGGGCTGGAGGTCTGGGAAGTTTCCTTAGCTTCTGAGTCCCATTCCGAGAACCCACTTGGGCAGCCCAGAATTGCCATAGCTCCAGCTGCAGAGGATAATCCTCTGTGGGCATCACACACAGGTTTTTCTCTCTCTGTCTCTGTCTCTGTCTCTGTCTCTGTCTCTCTTTCTCTCTCTTTCTCTCTCTCTCTCTCTCTCACACACACACACACTGAAATACATATACACACACATGCACAAGCAGATACACATACGTGCACAAGCATGCACAGTTATGCACGCACATGCACACACACAGGCGCACATACATATGTACACAGAGGCACACACATGAGCACACACACATGTGCATACAGACACAGTCTCACATACACAAAATGAAATTAAAAAATATTTTTAAAGATTTATTTATTTATTTTATGTCTATGAGCACACTGTTACTGTCTTCAGACACACCAGAAGAGGGCATCAGCTTCCATTACAGATGGTTGTGAGCCATCATGTGGTTCCTGGGAATTGAACTAAGTACCCCTGGAAGAGCAGCAGGTGCTCTTAACTCCTGAGGCATCTCTCCGGCCCTAAAATGTGTTTTAACAAAAGAAGTACTTTCCTATAAAAAAGGAGCCCCAAGGAGCCCCAGTAGCACAATCGGTTCTTGTGTGGTTCTTATATGTAAAAGAGTAGACCATGTACATCATGGAGCAATTCTGTGACTAGCCAATGCCCCACTCCATTGCGAGACTTTATAAGTTCTATGTGTATTGCTCACATACGTTTGATTATACATAGTACACAAAGTACGCAGAGACCCCAGTCCATTTTCAAACAACACCNAAATTAAGTACCAAGTCTCTGGAGTTACACTTCAGAATGTATCAGAGGGCCCCAGCTTTGACAACCCTCTGTTGAGGTTTGGTCTTTTGTTTGTATTGCAATGCTGAATACTGGCTCCCAAGGCCTGGTTATNCCCAGGGATGAGAAAATCTGCATATACACAAACGATGCTATGTCACCTTGCTCCCCAAGTTATCCCCTATTAGTTAAATAAAGATACTGACAGCCAATAGCTGGGCAGAAGAGACATAGGTGAAGTTTGGGGTTTCCAGGCTTTGGGTTGGAGGAGAACCACAAGGAGGGAGAGAAGAAGGTGGAGAGAGGAGGAAGCTGCCTTGGGGTAGGTGAATGATGCAAGTAGCCATTCGGGCTAGCCAATTGGAGTTAAGAGCTGCTCAGATGGAACATGACAAATTATAACTTGGGATTACTGATGGTGAAGTACATCCTAATAAAATAGATGGATTATCTGCTCATCTCTAGTGCTGGTTAAGGCTTATTATAAATATAAAGGTCGTGTGTCTTTTATCTGGGAACTGAACGATCAAAAACTGTCATCTGCTGGTACATTTGTCAGCAGTAGGGCTATGGTAGAGGACCATTAGCCCTTTCTTTCCAATGTGAAGGACTTCACTCCCAGTCCCCCTGAAGACAGTCACAAAAGCTGGCTTTTCTCCTCACCTGTCTGCTCCAGAGCATAAGGAGTCAGCAACTCATTGCCTCAGTGTGGGACTGTGAAAGGCAGCCTGTTTTGGTTGAGTGAGGCTTGCTCCGGAGACCCAGTAGAAAACTCTACAAGGGGCATAACAGTGAGCCATGTTCCCAGAGACAGGTGCCTGACACCACAGAGCACCCAACTCCATAATTCTATGACTATCAGTCATGCAGACAAAGCCCTAAGCTCCTGTCATTCTAGCCAGACTCCACCCTCACAGTTACCTGATGATAGCCAGGTTAGGCTCCCCCACACAGCTACCCTGCAACTGCAAGGTAGCCCAGCCCACTATAAAAGGGGCTGCTTGGCCCCTCCTCTTAAGCTCTCACTTTTCTTACTCTCATCTCTTGCTCTCCTTCTCCCCCTCCCTTCCCCCCTTCTCTCCATGTGGCCATGGCCGACTCCTCTCTTTATTTTTACCTTCTCTCTTTCTCTCTGCCTTTCTACAATAAAGCTCTAAAACCATAGACCATCTCTTCTCATCAAGGCCCATTGTACTTGAATGATGGAATAGGCTTTCCCTTGACCTCCCACTGGAAGGCCTTCCTGCACTCCAGCCATGGACTGGACCAAGGACTCTTGCCAGTGTGGGAACCACCCAGTGCCCCCTCTACCCATGCCCACTCCTGTCTTCTGCCCCCAGGATAACTGAGCTGCCCTTGGGGGGCCCCACTTTGTTTTCAGCTCTTCTGCAGTGTCCAGCAGTGCCTGAGATGTCCAAGACTGAGACCCTGTTAACTCTGGCTTCCATGAGGCCCAGAGATCTCTGACTGCCCCCTGTCCACCCCTCTCCCCAGCGTGTGGACTTGGTCCATGGCTTCCCACAGCCAGACACCCACCCAGGGCTGCGTGAAGAGCATATGGCAGTACTCCGTGTCTGTCTGCCCAGAGCACTGGAGCTCAACACCTCAACCCTTGAATTCTATGACTTGCTTTGATTTTCCTGTTTGCCCATGCACCGTGCACTTGGTTTCATTCTTTCCAATGCTGTCCATCTCTCTCCCACCCCGTCTTGTTTCACAGGTCCATTCACTGTCATACAAAGCTATCAAAGCAGCTGGTGAAGAACCACTGACACATGGAAGAAATGCATGCCTAAGTTCTGTTTAGACACCTCAAAGAGCATCCCTTAGCCCAGCTATACAAAAGTGATGCTCTTACCTCATGCAGAATCTGTAGTCAGTGTGATGGAGATGAGTTTGTGAGTTCCTGCAGAGACAGTGGAAGCCAGAGAATAAGAAGGAGCCAGATCAGAACAGATTGCCCGAGTTAGTTTGAGTCCAAGCAAAGTAATCCAGTGAGAAGCTGAGAGAAACCAGATTGAAACAGTTAGCTGGAAAGGAGCTTGAGCTAGGACATGAGTTGAACAAGCCAGCCAGAGTTCAGAAAGAGGTAGGAAGGGTGAACTTATTCAGCAGCAAGTCTCTGAGACAATGATTTCTGGTGAAGGAAAGTTAATTTTACAGTCTTAACTTCTTTTTTTTTTCTTTCCCTCATTCTCAGTTGGCTCTGACTAATCTATCTTTTATATTTCGAACTTTTATTACTCTATATTTATTGTAATTTCACTTGCTTTTCGAATCTTGTTCTTGAAACTGCCGCCTCCAGTCTGGTTCTGCCCTGCCTGCCTCAACCTGTAAGAGTTCTAAGTCAGAGCTTCACCTATCAATCCTGCATGGAATATCATACTCCAGAATATCTAAGTTAGTCTAAGTAATGAAGCTGTTTATTGTTAAGTGATATAACAGGGGTGTGTGTGAGAGTTACCTTACAGAAGGAAAAAAAACTGATATCTCATAGGTGTAATGTCACCTGCCTTGTTACATTTTGTTTTAGCCTTTAGACATAGGCCAATAATTTTTCATTTTAAGAGCAAACAAGCAGAATATGCTGAAATTCTAATGCTTTTCAGTAAATCAAGGCAGTGAGAGCCAAGCGTGAGTCTTTTGTTAGCTTCAGGGAACTCTTGGCGAATGTAGGTTCAGGAGGAATAACAGTACTGTGTGCCCTGACCCCTGTTCTACTCTTCTTTTCCTCACCGACAAGCCTTATATTGGGACTTAACATTTGCAAACAAATTTGGACACTGAAAAAAAAACAATCATTAGAACTATCCTATTAAAATTGTGACATATGTATTACCTACATGTTATAATCCTATGAGTGCTTCTCAGTGTATGATCTGAGACCAGAGACATCAGCCAGAGCTCTTGGAAGCCTGTGACAATTCCTTGACAGATACTAACCCATTAGACAAGTTTCAATGGACATGTCTGAAAACTTTGGTCATAGAGACAATATTTCCAGAAGACAATAATTCATCTGCAGGTTTTTACTTTACCTTCTCCTTTTCTCTCTAATGCTGTATGAAGCTCTTTAGATTGCCAGAGTCCTAATTAAGAAAATGTCCCGACAAGTCAAGTTCACGTTCTCTTATGTGATGGTTTCACTTAGATATTGCCTTAAACGAAAATGTGCTGCTTTAACTCTCTGTAACTGTGACTGCTTTACATGTCATTACCGAGTTCCTTGATGACATTTAATGGCCCACACTCTGTTTTCTTTCTTTCTTTTTTCATGTCACAGTTGAGAGCATGAGAGTTGTGTCTTGTGTTGACCTACCTTTGTCTTCTATGTTTTAAATAAGTACCAAGAGCATGCCATGCTGTCAATGAAACCTGAGTGCCATCTTACATCACATAGGATAGTTATCTCCCTCCCCCAAGAGAAAATTTTTTAAATGAGAGAATGCAGGGAGCCATTCCTTAGACATTAGTTATAAATATGTTTATATTTTACCTCAACAAGTTGTGGACTTAAACACTTTGGAAACCATATTAAATGAAGTTAAATTCTACATGAAAAGAGCTGATATTTACAACCAAGTGGCAAGATGAACAGCAATATTTGTTTCTCACCATGAACAGGCACAGGATCGAGGACACTGTGTACTGAGTCACTGTGTCCATGAAGTAACTTCCAGCAGAGCACTCTTGCCATCGTCTCCTTTACAAGGAAGATGCAAGCTCGAGGGTTCACAGAGCTTGCTCTGGAGTCGTACCTTCAGACATCATGGTTCAGACAAAATGTGGTACCTGAGTGTGGGGACAGGGGCCACCCTGATATTATTGTTCATGAACTTAATGCAGCTTTGATTATAGAGATGTCAGAAAGCTAGATTAACACATTCACAATAAATAAAAACCAACCCCAAATTACCTCCAAACAGTTATCACGAGAACCAAACTTCAAAATGAAAGCAAAAAACTTTTACACCCAGAACTTTTAACTAACATTATTAATGAGTTTCTTGCTAAAAGCTTGGCACGGTCATTAGATGTTGGAGCTTAAAATAGCACTGCTGTGTCATTAACAGATTTTGTTAGTGGCATTAATTCCATGCAGACATAAAAAGGATCCCTTGCTAAATGCCAGCAAATGAGGTGGCAAGAACTGTAGACTACCTTGCTAAGCGAGGAGAGAAGCGGAGGGTCTAACGATCTGCTTTCAGATCTTACAGCGTCTCAGCGCACAACCCTGATGTGAAATCTCACTTCTGCACCAAGCAGATTGGGAGTGCGTGTGAAGTAGGATGTGTCAGGTTTACAGAAGTGACACATTCAAAATTTGCCACCCCTAGACTCCACAGTTTACCTGCCAGTGTGTCTGCAGCCAGGGCATGGGAGGGCTGGTGTGTGCCTCCCCACACATCTGTGTTGACACTGAAGCCTTGGCAGCTCCTGAGCCGCAGCAATCCTTCACTCCCAGTCCTGCCGCACTCTCTTAGCCATGGCAAGCCACACCGCCTCTACGCCTTTACCCGCTCATACACTGTTGACTTAGCAGTTCTAAGCTTTTCTAAGGTTTAGTGGAAATCTGTCTTGTTGAATCTTCTAGTACTTCAGGAAGTTACACAGATATTTTCTTAAATCCTGAGCTGGAGATGATTTTTCGTGAATATGTAGAATTTTACAAAAGAGCAGAAGCACTCTTCATGTAGCCTTCCACTCCATCATCTTCCCCAGCTAGCATCTCAGGGATGTGAAATAAGTTAACTATTTTAGGAAGGTAGAGGGAGGAGAATGGTCATTGATGCTTCTTAGGTTTCAGGCTCTCTGTGTTAAAGGAAAGGGCATAAAACAATATACTACTCAGGAGTGCAGAGCACCTCCCAGCCTCCAAGTAGAGCACACACGGCTCGCTCTGAAGGGCTCTCTGTTGCTGGCTTTTATGGGTTTGTTCCCTGCCATTTCCATGGACCTGAAAGTGAAGCAAGGAAAACAGCTCTCCCCTAACAAACAGAGCTCTCTCATGGTGAGGACTGGGAAGACCCATGGCACTATGAGCAGGCCACTGTATTCAGTCTAAAAATACTTAGGGTGCCCTCTCCAGGAAAGCACATGACAGAAGAGAAGAAATCGGAAAATGATGCAGGAGGAGGAAGAAGGGAGGTGAGGGAATGCCAATGTGTCAGAGCCGGGGCACCTAGGAATTCATGTTCCCTGCTTACCCAAACTAGACTCGTGCTGGTTAGAGGCACTGTTCAATTTAATTACATAAGTGCTCTTATGTAATTACATCTAGCCTCCTACTAAGAATGGCCAATGAACACATATAAATCTCATTTGCCCAGTTAAGGAATTTGGATGTGGGGCTGGAGAGATGGCTCAGGGATTATGAGCACCTGCTGCTCTACCTGAAGACCAGAGTTGGATTCCCAGCACCAATGTCAGGTGGCTTCCATCTGACAAGGACATTAGGTCTCCTGAAAACAAAGTGACAGGGAGTCATTAGCTGCCACGTGTGTGCTGGCAGGCACACACAAGTCATCTTCAGGAGTGGTGGGCCCTCTCCAGCGCCACTTGACTGATGAGTGTCGTTCCCTCAGCCGCTTCCTTCCCGTTTTCACACCATCCATCGGTGGGTGTGTTTGGAGAGCCTACCCTTCCTGCTTCCACGCCCTCGGGGTGGTGTGAATTGTCAGCCGATGAGCTTGACGGCTATTCTCTTGACTCTCCTTCAGTCAAGTGAAAGAAGTTCAAGCAAGATTCCTTACAGCGTCATTCACAGATCAAATACTTCCATTAAAGCAACCTTTATCCTATTCTGGATGCCTTCATAATAGTGTAGCATTAACCTCTTTGTGCTCCTTATCTGTTTGTGATTATACAGAAACCTAGGGTCTCCAGAATGAGCTGTCAGCATGGTCATGTGTCAGCCTACCCTCTGTTTTTCCCACGAACTGCTGCAGCAACTTTACTTATTATCAACTGTGATCAGATCCTAGACCTAGAATTGATAATCGTGCAGAGTTAACTCTATACAGTCTAACATTTTTATTTTATTTTAGGAATCACTGTGGATTGAACCCAGGCCACATCTGTCTCCAGCCCCTTTTTATCATAGTTTACCGCTGAGCCCTCAGGCTGTCCTTGAACTTTCTCTGTAGCACGGGCTAATCTTGAACTTATGCTTGTGACCCTGGCCCTGAGTGTTTGGTTTGGTGTCAAGAGATGTCTCGTTGAGGTTTTGTCTCCCCCATTATTTGGCTATGCCACTTAGATTCCTTTCATATTTGTATATACCTTAAGAAGCTTCTGTGGTATTAGGTTTCTATATGACCCCTAAAATGGCCCTTACTATTGGCTGTCCTTCCTCGTGTTCCCTCCCCTATGCCCTTTTCCTTCCCTCTCCTTTTTTCATCCTCCTGTTCCAATCCCCCCATTCCCCACTGATATCCTTTCCTCTCTCCAGTCCCATATTTTATACCTAACCTCTGTGGTTACACAGACTGTAGCCTGCCCATTGAAGACCTAACATACAGTGAATGTACAACCTCTTCGCCTGTTGTGGTTACACAGACTATAGCCTGCCCATTGAAGACCTTACATACAGTGAATGCACAACCTGTTCGCCTGTTTGGATCTGGGCTGCTTCACTCAGGATGACTTTTCCTAGCTCCATCCATTTTCCTGGGATTTTTCATGATTTCCTTCCCCTCTCCCTCCCACCCTCTCATTCATTCATTCATTCAAAAAAGGATAAGTAATAATCTATTGTATAAATGTACCATATTTTCTTTATCTATTTATCTGTTGATGGGCATGTAGGCTTTTCCCAATTTCTCACAACTAATAAATTACTGTTCTTAGAATCATAGAGTTTATGGAATCTATCTATCTATCTATCTATCTATCTATCTATCTATGATTTATTGGAATGACTTCCAGGCTTTAGTCCAGCTATTCCACAATGACTAGGTGTAAACAGAAAGTCCAAGAGTCTAGTTGTTCAGCCTCACAAGAATGGATGATCTGTATACATGAACATCGTTGAACAAGGGTTTCTGTGATTGTATGTAGGTTCTTTGGGTATATGGTCAAGAGTGGCATTGCTAGATCTGGAAGTAGATCCATTCCCTGCTTCATGAGGCTCTATCATAGGAATTTCCATAGTGTCTGAACAAGGTTTTCCTCCCACTCACAATGAATGAGTTTTCCCCTTACTCTACATCTCTGCCAGCATGAGCTATCACCTTTTTTAAAATTGACATTAGCTAGTCTGACTGGTGTAAGATGAAATCTCAAAGTGGTTTTGATTTACATTTACCTGATGACTAGTGATGAATGATGTTGATTATTTTTTTAAATATTTCTTAGCCATCTGTGTTTCTTCTTTAGAGAATACTCTATTTAGAGCTGTACCCCATTTTTATATTGGGCTATTAATTTTTTTTGATGTCTAGTTTTTGAGTTCTTTATGTATTTTAGACATCATCTCTCCATCTGATGCACCACATGGAATTTTTATTGGTATATATGTTTTGAGACTTTTTGTTGATGATCCTAACAAATGTATCTATAACAAAAAAGGAAACTAAATTGAATTTTTTCTTTTGGCCATAAGATGTTTCTAGAAGTTAAAGTAGGAAATGAATTATCATCACAATTATTTTTTATTAAACCACTGATCAAATTGAAAAGTCTGGTATATAGTCTGAAAAATCATACTAAGACTTTTCCTTTTCACATAGCAGTTTTATTGATTCTCTGGGAATTTCAAATCTTGCACCCTGATCCTAGTCTCTTCCTAGTCCTTCCATGACTGCCCCTCTTTGTGGCTCCCCCAAAAGAAGTAAAAAAATAAGAGTAAAACAAAACAAAATCAAGTTCAATTTGTGTTGTTTAAATATTCACCGGAGCATGGTCAGACTCTTATTGGACTGTGTCCTGAGTCCTTTTCTTCCCACACTTCTGCCAGAGGCCATCACCTGTGGTGTGGAAAGCGACTCTTCAGCATCCCAATCACGCTTTTTAAGACTTCTCTCCTGTGGCTTTCTTTCCAGGCTGTTACTATATTTTGGGGGGAGGGGTAGAGGGGTGGAGATAGGGTAGGGGTTGCCAGAGAAGCCTTCTATGTTTCTCTCAACTATGCATCTGCAGTCACAGATATCACAGCAGAAGTAGCCTCCTTGCTCTTCCCAGTCATCAGGCGCATGGATCATGGGCATCCAGCACAGACCATGAGCATGGCCCCTTGCTGCACTAGGACCACAGAGTGAAACGAGGTACTCAGAGGCAGCCCAGATCACAGACGTTAACACGGCTTCAGGTGGTAGTGCAGGTAGATCAATATGCTCCCTGATGGCAGCACACACCACAGACATCTTCATAGTCTTTGGGGGTAACTTAGACCACAGACATCAACATATACCCTGGCTGTAGTAGGACCTCAATCTCAGACATGGCACGCAGAGGCAGCAAGACCTAGGACATCATCATGGTCTCAGGTGGCAGTTCAGGCCACCCACATCAGTATGGTTCCTGGCTGCAACTCATCTTATAGATATTTATGAAGCTTCAGACTGTAGCACACACCATGGATGTCCTCAGGGTCCTTGATGATAGGTAACATGTGCCATAGACATTTTCCAGGACCCCAGCAGGGTATGACTGGGCAGGGCACGGGCAGTCAAAGGCCTGGCTGACTCGCTCAACTACCAGCTCTCCCACTCTAGGGCCTTGACTGCTGACTCAAAAGCCAGTAAGATTTTCTTCTTTTAATACAGGAGCTTCAAAGTCAAAATGAGACTGAGCTAACATTTCAACTAAAATGCTTTATCCAGTGAAGAAGGCATTGTGATTTTGAGTGCAACAGGGTTTTTGTTTTGTTTTGTTTTGTTTTTGTTTTTTTTGTTTGTTTGTTTTTGTTTGTTTTTTCCAAGTTGACTCTATTTTGCTACATGTTTCTTAGATAAAAAATTAATTCATAGTCTTAACGAAGTTGTACTTTGCTGTGAAAGTCATTATTACAGTGGGATGCCCTGGACAGAAAGTCCACACTGTGGGGCAGAGGCATGTTAATACGGTGAAGTCATATAAGTTGTAAAGAATTCCATCTTCACAGGGGAATGTGCAGCAGTCACATAAGACAAGTGTACATTGAATTTTGACTTTTGGAATAGGCTACAAGAATTAGACAAATATGCCCAGTGTTTAATGTCTTAGGTCAAGATGATTATAGACACTTTTGAAAGACAAGAGGTCCAGAAAATGATCAGATAGATATCAATTGTGATTTATAAGATAAAAATAGTATGACTTGCCTCTAAAAATAAAGAGATGCCACACAAAACACCTTCTAATAATGCCCAATACAGACCCTTTGTGATGTGAATATGACTGTGTTCTTCCGACTAGACAAAGGTTGTGGTCAATTTTACCAGTTTATCCTAACCTCTGCTGGAGAGAAGGCATGGGGGAAGACTTAGAACTGCAAAAAATTGGAATCTATAGATTTTGAAAATCATTTAATATTTAGAAATTTAGTATAGAAAAAAAACCAGTGTTATTCCTTGTATCCCAGAGCTTTTAAAGAATTTTCTGAGTGAGGATGGTAGTTTTATGAGTGAAAGACTTTTATGGTTAATTGACTTTAGGCAATACTGAGTTAAAATCAAACTGCTTTATTTATTGCAATATTTCTCAGACCATTTAATGTCAGTTAATGTGTAGAAGAGAATTCCAGGTTGGGGAGATGGCTCAGTAGGTAAAGCTCTAGCTGAGTAAGCCTGACGATCTGAGTTTGGATCTCATGACCTGTGTAAACGCAGGATCCAATAGTGCAGGCATGTGTGATCCCAGCACACACCTAGTAAGAGATGAGAGGCAGGGACAGGAGAGCTGCAGAATATCAAAAGCCGCTTACCAGGGCGAAAGCAGTGCTGAAGTGATCCTGTCTTAGACAAGGTGGGGCAGGAGCAACTAACACTCAAAGTTTGTCTTCTAACTCCCATGGGGACAGTGTGGCAGTACATGCCCACAGTCACACAGGCAGGCATGTGCTCATACAACTGCTCACATGCTTACATTCACATCATGGAAAGGGGAGGAGAAAGAGAAGAAAGAGGAGAAATGGAAGAGAAGTGAGGACAAGAGAGAGCTTTCATATTCCTTAGAGTAAGCTGGGAGACATACTTGACTCAGACTTTAAATCAATTCTGTGTTGACTGATCTTCGGTTGCTAGGTAACATTAAGACACATATCTGGTCCAAATCACAAACAGTGATGACTCACTAATAGAGGAATTACTTATTCTTTGTCAAAACTAGTCTTGGTAACTCTCTCTTGAGGAGTGTGTTGGTCTGTCTTTTGTCAGCTTGATAAATCTAGAGTCCTTTGGGAAGAGGGAACCTCAATCTATAAGGTGCTTACCCCTCATTGACCTGTGGACAAGCCTCCAGGGTATCTTCTTCATTAGTGGTTGGTTAATCAAGACCACAGCCCTACGTGGTACCATCCCTGGGAAGGTGGCTCTAAGTTGCAGGCTGAGCAAAGTCCTGGGGAGCAAGGCTCTAAACAACACTCCTCCATGGCATCCTCCTGCATCCAGACTTTGTCTTGGTTTCCCATACTGACTTCCTTTCATGATGAACTACAAGTTACAAGAGGAACGAAAGTTTTTCATCCTCAGTTTGCTTTTGGTCATATTTTGTCACACCTATGGAAGTCCTAATTAAGACAAGGAACTTGTGCCCATACTTGAATATGCCTTAATTTCTGCATCTTCTTGAGAAAATGGCTCCCATACTTGTACTCTGCAATGTCTTAGTGCCTTCTGGGTTCCTTCCTTCCTCCTAACCATTGTGTTTGATATTATGGTAAGTTGTCTTTCTTACACCCCAAATCTGTACACTCACAAAGTAAACAAAAATAAATTAACACTGCTGCATTTTGATAAATGGTCTAAAAAGAATTGCTGGAGAGGTGGCTCAGCGGTTAAGAGCACTGACTGCTCTTCCAGAGGTCCTGAGTTCAGTTCCCAGCAACCACATGGTGGCTCACAACCATCCGTAATGGGATCTGATGCCCTCTTCTGGTGTGTCTGAAGACAGCAACAGTGCACTCACATATATAAAATAAATATGTAAATCTTAAAAAAAATAGATTGGTAAATCAAGTATGCCCACTCATTAAATTAATGAAAATTAGGTATTTTAATTTTAAGCACTTATAGAAAACCTTTACTCCAACATTACAAAGAGCTCTGTCGTCACCTTAATATATAAACTCATTTAACTCAAGAAAATTGGCCTAAATATTTGCATTTTAGATAGAAAAAAAATCTTTGTTATTAGTAGTAAGTGAATTTCATGGACACCTGGAATGTTTACATATTGTGGGAAGCCTTAAGAGACCAAAAAATCTCCCAGCGTATTGCCATAAGATTAAAACACATGTTCCTATATACACTGGCCAAGTATCTGCTAACGGTTTTATCCCATTTTTAAAACAGTTATACCCAGATATACCATTTTAATGTGTACATAGCTAATGTATGTTTTCTCTGAAGTGAGTGCTCGGGAATTTCCCTTAAATCAGTTAATGGAAATCAATTTTGTGTCCTCTCTTCAGTCTCCCTTGGGCTCTCTCATGGTCCTGCATCAACTAAAAGCACCTAAGAGGCGGCTGCAAAGATGCTGCCAGCCATGTGTTTCATGGTTTGAGACATAATGAAATTTATTGGTTTCTTAGATATCCGTTTTCAAACTCCAGATCAGAAGTGAGTTAGGGATAGTTCAAGGGCAGGTTCAAGGGCAGGTTCTCAGTGGGATGGATGCAGAGGTCGATTGATGGCCACAGGTATGTAGGTTCCTTCTGTGTTTCTTTTCCCTATGGGAGAACCACTATAGATGGGTGTCTGCTTCCTTGTAGTGGAATTGGGGATTTGTCTCCTTCTAATATAAACATTTACAAGAAATAGCTTAACTTCAGTGTCTCTTATTCTCATGCCCAACACATACTTTGGAAATCGTACCTTTAATCCCAGTACCAGGGAGGCAGAGGCAGGGAGCTCTCTCATTTTGGTGCCAGCTTAGTTTATATGGTAAGTTCCCACCCAGTCAGGCCTACGTAGGGAGTCTTGTCTCAAAAACATAAAAATAAAAATAAAGAAATAAAAAACCAAAAAAACCCCATTGTACATTAATTTAAGTCATGAATCCTTTAAACAAGTAGTTGTTATTGTTAAAAACTAAGAGCTGTCCAAAGATTGTTTTCACCATTCCAGGAAAGACGTCACGAAGCCAAACAGCTGTATTTTCAACCTGTTAGTTTGTAAGCTGTGTGAGTGTAGATGGTTTTTCTTTATGACCCAGCACTGTGTTTGACAGCTGGGGTGGCCCAGTCTTCACCCTTCTTGCAGGATCAGCACTGTGGGACAAGCTTGCCATCTGTATGGACTTTGGGTTTCACCTGTAAACACAGAGTCCCGCTGGTGTGCTTTTATCAAGGAGGCTGGAGGTGTGAGATTCATAGCAGGTTGATTTGGGACTATTGTCCTATGCCACAAAGGAAGAATAATGTGACAAAATGATTAACCAACACCAGAACCCCCAAAATACATAGAAAATAGTCTGATTTTCCAGGATCTATCTATCTATCTATCTATCTATCTATCTATCTATCTATCTATCTATCTATCTGTCTATCTATCTATCTATTGGAGAAAATAATTGATTTTCAACTTAACAGATTTGAAAGTTACTGCAGATTTGTATATAACTTAGTTAATAGCATGTTTTGAAACTCACTTGACTGAGTAAACTCTTTTATTGTCTTTCTGAAGCATACATGAAATGATTTTGTTAATGCAGAAGATTTTCTTGAAAGAATTTAAATGAATGACTATGGCCACTCAATGCGGATAACAAATTTTAAAAGTGGAAAGAAACATTATAAATGCTCATTTTAACTTACTTTACAGATTGATGAAACCATGCATGACCCCAAGGACTATAAATAGAATTGTTTAAAAATTACACACTGATTAGTGACAAGGCTAAGGTTTAAGATTTGATGTCCCTACTGATAAACTTGTAAATAGGAAGCATGTTTGTGTTATTCCATGTATATATATTCTTAACTGTGAACCTGTATTTTCCCTTTGTTTTATCCTGAGAAACAGAGGTTTTACATAGCTGCCTACTTTATATTTAAGACCTAGCTCACAGCTAATACTAAAATTCCCAGGAGAGTCATCCTGGCATGAAGAAACAGTATTTTTCCCTGTTTATTGATAATTTCAAAATATGGTGAGACAGGTTCTGAGTGACCCTATGGGTATGTGCCACTAAAACTGGAGAGCAAGACAGCAAGTGGAAGAGTCAGATGTATAACGGCCCTGAAACTACACAAATGTCAGTGGTGTCTGGGATATGGAGCTCAAGGGAAGATTTTATTGTGCTTAAAATCTTTCTTACCAGAGGTGTGTGCAAGACCAATAAGAAAGTGCTCACTCTGTTTACTGTGGCAATGCTGTAACTGCCTCTTTCTGACTTCCTTTCCTTTCTATCCTTGATCAGAGGTTGAGAAGAAATCCGTAGTGATGTTCCTATCATTTCTCTGATAACATCTGTCACCCATAAAGTGTTCTTGGAATGGTTAAAATACCACTGAACATGATTCTCCAAAGAAATCTCTTATGTCATCCAAGAAGAGTAAGTTTTAGAAAATGTACTTCACAAAACTCCTGGGCGTTTGGGCTATAGTGACGTATGTACCTTACAAGTGATTCAGTGTCTAGCCATAAAGAACAGGGCAGTAGACAGTGCTTGGCCTCGCCTGGGCTGCAGTTAGAAGTAGCTCTGGTATCAACAGTGTGATATCAGAGAGTCTCCACTGTTCCCTCATCACCTTAAGGGATCTTCACATGTCTGTGAGGGGTCGCTGTCTTCTTTCTTTTGCCAAGCAAGACAGTTGCCAGTGCCAAAGTCTAAACAATAAACTTAATGGTGTTACACACTGTTAATTTCTGTTACTGTGTAACTACAATGGCCTAATACATTGAGTTATTGAAGAGGTCATATATTAAAAATTGACTTTACCTAAAACATCTAAATCGTATTTACTGAATTTACTCAGTAAGCTGCATTACTGTAGCTTGTACACTGTAGGATGTATCAATATGCCCTATGAATTAAGAATAGTTTATTTACCTTAAAGGATATACCTGAACTAAATATTAATAAAAATTGTTTACATAGTCTCAATTGGAATTTTTTCCTTGCAATATTTGCCACATTATTCATGAAAAGTTTGGAAACAATTTTGCCTTTGCTTTCATCAATGTGAACAGAATCGTATTATAGAAAAACTCATTCCAAATTTCATCTTTAACTAAATTAGCTACATTGTAAACACCATTGTTCCTGTTTCAGTGTGTGTACCTTTCTGTAGCTGTGCTAGAATAAGAGACACATTTAACCAGTAAGTATTCTACAAACTACATTTCATGATATAGCAGTCCAGATTTTGTCCAGATTGGTGAGAGGGCTTTTTTTTTTTAATTACAAAAATAATCCCAGCTGAAATATGTAGAAAGATTGCAATAACTAACAAACCATGTTTTAAAGTCCTAGTAAAAATGACACGTTGAGTCACCCACACAAGTGAGTGCTGGAGCTAGTGGCAGGAAGACTGATAATGGAATTCACAATGGAAAGAACTGGCTGTCCTCACTTAACCTCAGTGTCCCTGAGTGGAATCAGCTGGGAGACACGGATTTCCAGACACAGTGCTCCATGTGTCCCTCCTATGCATTACTCTTGCTGAGAAGCTAAATTTGCTTTGAGGGGGCCTTGAGTCCCAGCTACAGCTTTCATGACCTTTCATGATATAATGTAGTGTGTTCTCTGAGAGCGAACACAATTTCTCCCAGCCAACAGTCTCACAAAGTGGTGGCTTAGAAGAGGATTGTTACTGAAGAAATCCACTGTTGCACAAATGATTCAACCACAAGAAGGAATGTTTTAGGATGACTGCGTACGAAAGCGTCTTAGATAGTGTTTTAATGTTGTGAACAGACACTATGACCAGGGCAGCTCTTAGAAAGGAAAACACTTAATTGGGTCTGGCTTATAGTTCAGAGGTTTAGTCTAGTATCTTCATAATGAGAAGCATGGCAGCCTACAGGCAGACACATTGCTGGAGAGTTAACTGAGACTTCTGCATCTGGATCAGCAGGCAGTAGGAAGAGAGAGTCACACTGGGGCCTGGCTTGAGCTTCTGAACCCTCAAAGCCCATGCCCAGTGACACACTTCCTCCAAGAAGACAACACTTTCAAAATGTCACTCCTTATGAGCCTATGAGGGCCAGTTTTGTTCAGACTACCAGAATACCAATACATTGTTACAGTATTAGACGATGTAACTAAGTACTTTTGTCATATCTCTAGAAGTAGCTCAGGATAAAAATGGTTTTACTTGAAGAATGTATTTAAAATGGAGAAAAATAAAGGAAAAAGAAAAAGGAATATTCAAGGCAAACATAGTGAAGTGACCAAAAGATTTAGTTTTTAATGTAATACACTTTAATTCATCAAAATAATTTCTAAATGATATAGTCCCACGCCCCCGTGCTATCACTATATAGCCTGAGCTAGCTCTGAGTTCACAATCCATTTGCATGAGATCTGAGATTACAAGTACACTCATGCCTGGCTGTAAGGACTCATCCGTTCCTAGAGTGTATTTCTCCCTTCTACAGCAGTGCCTTAGATGACAATCTTCTAAATGTAATTCTTGGAATGAAGTACTACAGGAGTCTGGAGTGCTCACCACAGGCTAATGGTTTGCTCGTTTCTCAGCCAATGGTGTTATTTTGGAGGCCATGGAACCTTTAGGAGGTGGGGCAGGCTACTGGGGGAGAGGTGGGAGGGGCAGGTATTTTATCCTGCTGTTCTCTTCCTGGTCTGCCATGATGTGAACAGCCTTTGTTTCCAGCTCCGGCCATGAGCTGCTCTGCCAAGCCTTCCCTATCAAAGAGGACTAAGCTCTCTGAATTCAAGCAAAGCTTTCTCTTTAGCACAGCTATGTGAGAAAGCGACAAGTGGCTGGCACAAAGCCTGGTTCTTTTGCATGTCTTCAGTTAAGTGACTTAGACTTTCATCCCCATGCCTCCTGTTAACCACAGGCTTGAACTTTGAAGAGGTCCAGGCTCCTCAAAGGTATACAGATATGTATCTAGACCAATATTCAGACTGGCTAGCTCTAAAATTGCTCCATAGACCCACTTAAGAAAATACCATATTCTATCCATTGTCCTGAATCGTCTGGGTCCATCATTAGTTGAGTTTGAGTTTTTGCACTAGTCCCAGGTGGTATGATATAAGATATAAGGTGTGTACAGAGGAATGGTCCAAAGTGGGAGGATGCCTCATGTGGGACCTGGCTAATTTCTCTAGGTGATATGCCTGGGTTCACAACTCCCTTACTCTTGGACACAAACTTAAATTTGTTGGAATCAAGGCCTATGTGCTATATTTATGAATGTTAATAATACAATCAAGATGACTAAAAGTTACACAATCCCACCTTTAACTCTGCAGAATTTGTAATAAAATAACTTACCTTCCTAGAAAAGGCATTCTGATGGAAGAATTTAACATTCACATCCAATGAGAACTCCCTAAGCCTTTGAAATTGTTTTACTCAATTTTGTAGAGAATGTGAAAATGCATACCAGGCCTTATTCCTGGAGCATGTAAATGTTTCTTACTGCACAAAGATCGTTTCTGGTTTTTAAAAAATTATGATATTTCTGATATTTTTTTCTCGAATATGAAAGTCACTGTCAGTTTGGCTTTTAACCAGAATGATGGTGTATAGTTACTTTGCAGATCCTTTTGTTTGATGGATCACAGAATGTACTTCAGGGAAAATTAGTGATGCGTTCTCACCTGTAGTATTCTTAGACACTTTTTTTTTCTGTGCCACAAAGCCAGAGAACCCTAGTTGAAGCGTCTTGCAGCTAAGCATTCTGGTTACTGGAACCCTCCAGGATTATAAAGAGCGGAGTCTTAGAGCTTAAAGACAATGAAGATGTCTGTGTAGCAGGAACTGTAAGTGTGAGCCATTATGAAAATGCACTAGAGCGTGGCATTGTTACTGTTTAGCTTATAGTTAGTGCTCGTGGCTTCCTACTTTGCAAACCTTGACTGTGCGTTGCCATTTCCATGAGTGTTTATTATGATTTACCTCTATGCCAGGTAAAGAGATAGTAAGAAACTAAAGACATGCGTTTTCAGTTTCAGTCAGTAGAGTGTGTTCTCTAAAGGCAGACCATGAGAAGAAAGGAGATGCTCAGCACTGAATCTGGCTTTGGGTGCAGAGCCTCTGTGTCTCCAACTTTGTCCAAAGTAATGCATGCTGTGACACCAGCTGTGTCTGCTAGCCTCAACCTTTCTAGACTGGCTGCTTGGATTATATGTATAGATTTCTCCTTGTTGTTACCATATTACACACACACACATATATGCAAATATTGCAACTGTTCAATAAATAAGACATTAACTAACCCTTCCCTGTGTAAGTAACAGCATTGCCGTGTTTACTCAAACGCATTATTATGTAGCACGGTTGTCTGTGAAATAATTTCAAAAAACATTATTTTTATTGTGTTTATGTTTCCCCAATTTCACGGTGTAAGGTCTTTGACAATCCAGTATCCAGAACAATCAATAATAGGGATAGGAAAGTGTGAATATGGGATAGCCCATTGGGATAACGTAGTTCTTTGAGAGTGTGGATAATTTCTCTATAGGACTCTTAGGCCAGGACATAGAGGATTTGTGACTTTTCTGGGAGAAAAAAGGACTTGTTTAGAGGCTTATAGGCTCTGTGTTGACTGCTTAGCCTATGAATAGGTCATTTTCAGATGAAGTGTTTTTTTTTTGTTTTTTTTTTTTTTTAACTTTATTTAGCAATTAGCTACTCATGATAGGGAAAACCACTAAAGTGTTGGGATTTCAGCATACCATGTGCTCTATCAGTCTTTAAAGGGGATACATTTACAGTTATCTTCTGTAGATCTTACCTTACATTGCAATGACTGTAAGAGTAAACTCTGGTACCCTGGTCTTGTACATCTGTATCTGGATATATCATATTCTTGAAGGTAGCAGATTACTTTATTCTCACCTTCTCCTTCATCCAAAGCTTTTCTTTCTGTTATTCCTATCTCAGTATTATCAGCACTCTTGATGAGCTGAATTCTGTCCTAGAGACACTCTAGATTCCCCCTTAATTACATCTCTCACATTGACACATCAGAAAAACCTACAGGTTCTAACTTCAAAATGGACCTCAAGCCCTTCAAATTATCTTCCGTTTTGCTATCCAACACTGTTGCCATAGTACCCTAGCTGATTTCATTCTTTGTTCTGTTACAGATCTTCACATCCCTCCCCTCCCCTCCCCTCCCCTCTCCTCTCTTTTTTCCTTTTCTCTCTATTCTTTTCTTTCTTCCCCTCCCTCTGTCCCTTCATTCCCTCTTTCCTTCCTTTCAGAAAACCAGTCTTTGAGGCAGCTTGCCCTACAGTAAATATCAATACCTGTGAGAGAATANCCTCCCCTCCCCTCCCCTCCTCTTCCCTTGGGTCTCTTTCAATTTCACTCATATGTTTTAGTGATTAGAACATAATAAACATTCAATATTTGTGGAAATGATTGATAAATGTTAAAAAGACTCAGAAAAGGTAATCATCTACAACAATGGAAAAATATTAATTCCAATGAATCTAAGGCCAAGCCCAACACATTCGTCATTATAACAAGGTATGTATCCATTTTAGTGTATATGTTTTATAAGATAAAAATCCAAATTTATATGATACATAACATTGTTTCTTAGTGGTGAGGAATTTATACAAATATTTATTGTACAGCATTTATACAAATCTAATATTTCTCCAAGATGAAATAGTCAGCATTATGTTTTGTAAGAAGGTGGTAAGAAGGGTGGAAGACTGTTTAATTTGGCTGATCTTCTCCCTTCTTTCCTAGAAAACAGGCTCTACAACGAGAACAAATTTTACCTCTACACTTAAAATAAGCTTTTATGAAATCATATAAAGAAATATTACAGACACATTTAGCAGCCAATTCTTGGCCATTGTAAAAGTTTTAATGGAAGCTAAAAATTATAGTTGCCAATTTTTTCTTCGTTTAGAGAAAATTCTTCCATTTTCTACATAGGTGATCTTACAACTCACATCAAAACTTCCTTTTGTCAAAAGTTCTCAAAGTAGACTCCATGCAATGAGTGGAGTCACTGGGGATGGGGTTTGTACATCAGGGATCCCAGTGCAGTGGAGGTAGAGGCAAGAAGAGTTCGGAACCAACCTTTGCTTTGTAAGGAATTCAAGGGCAGCCTGGAAAACGTGATTCCCTGCTTCAAGACTAAGCAGTATTTCCCAAAGGTGGGCAGTTTCCTTAAGTGATAAGGAGGTGGGAGTCCAGAGGGACCCTGCTCCTAGCAGTTGCTTCTTTCTGTTCTCCTCTATACGCATAGAGAGCAGCTTCCTTCCCTTCTATGTTTTATTAATTTCTACTTGAGAGAGCTAACTAAAAGCAGTTGCCTACTTTTTCACATTTAAGAGCCCCAATGTCTTTTATTAAAATGCAGTAAGTAACTTTAGATGTGTGTAAGCTAGTAAAACTAGTCTCCAATTTAGGGTCTTCAGTCACATTAACTCCATGTAGTTAATCTCCCCATTTGTGGGGATAACCTGTTGTTTTTGTTGAAAAGGCTGTCAAGGTAGCAGTAAATTTACTCTAAGGTGGTTTCCTAGTTGTGGTATTTGGCAGTGCATTCAATAGGTCTTTAATTGCGTCTGATAGAGATGCCCGTTCATCTGTCTCACATGTGCGTCCCACTCAGCGTGGCACCAGCACACGTCTGTTTCCGGTGCTCATGATTCAAGATACCAATAAACCCACAATATTGGTACAGTCCGTTCTGGACCAGGTTCTAAAATGTTAACCACAGGAAGCGATTTTATTTCTTTTTTTAAAACATCTCCCCGTCCCCCACCAGCCTCCTACGTGCTCAATGTGGGATTTTGGATTTACTGGATTCTTAAAGTCCTCCAAATAACTGGGTTAACCAAGTAGAAGGTGAGTGTACTCATTTAGACAAACGCAGATAAGTATCTGCTAAACTGATAGCTCTCTAAGATTGTTCTGATTGCTTTACTATAACCAGAGTTTTAGTAATGTCCCCTGAAGCTTATAAACTAGAAGTCACAGCATATCCAGCTAAGTGCATTAGCGATCAGTATTTCTGATAATATGTAGGATAATTCGGCCCCAGAATCCACTTATTACCTTTTTAAATGCATTTTGTATTGGAATGGGTACATGAGTTCTATGGAACACTTGCAGATACCAGAGGACAACTAGTGGGACTCGGTTCTCCTCCCTCGTCATCTCAGGAACCAAGCTCTGGCCATCAGGCTTGGAGGCAGGCACCATTACCCTCTGAAACGTCTTGCTAGCCTCCAGAATCTGCGTCTGTGAACTCTCCAACTGTTCTTACTACCTCAATCCGCTCTTTTGCTTCTTCTTGTTTATTTAAAAGGTTTGTCTGCTGCTTTATTGTATGCTACAGCCAGTGTATATAAAATAGTTAAATAAAATAGCTAAACCTTGTGAAACAGAAATCCATGAAGTGCAGACATGTAGATGTTAAGGACTGACGAGTAGAAGATAGTGTATTGTGGCACATGTTAAAGAGAAGCTTTTATACAGACTTCAAACTCAGTTCGCTTGAATACTCACTGGTTCATGAAAAGTGGTTTGCGAAACCTCAAGATGTATGATTACAAAAAGGAGCAGACTTTCTGGGGTCTGAAGGGATTTGTACTTGAAGACCCTCCAGTCAGCAGAGGGTCAGGTTGAGCATTCTGCAGACAGAACTGTTTCAGATCTGCAGCTGCCTGGGCAACCTGCACGCGGTTGAGCCGGGTTTCCAGCCAGAGCTGCTGGACCACGTCTTCATGGTGGCAACTCTGGAAGAACCCGACATAGCGCTCGGGACAGCCGGGTCGACTCGCCAGTCGCTCTTTTGCCTCTTTGCTTCCATTGGACATGTTTATCCTTGGTGCATTTCATTTGATTTTAGGAGGATTCCAACTAGAAAAAAATATCTTATTCCTTGAAATTCAAATATAATTGCATCATTTTCATCTTCTATTTTTGTTGTTGTTATACACGCATGCACACCACCAACAGTCTGTTTTATATATAACAGGTTCCATATATATATATATACACATACATGCATACATATACACGCAAACACATCTTTGCAAACACATACTTGTTCAATCATTATGAACTATGAAGGTACTTGTCTGTGTTTGATTTCAGGGCTTACTCTTTGGTATTGGATGACCAGTTCAGGGGCTCTTCTCTGGGGAGGTTGGTTGGTGCTTCCTTGTGTAGACTTTAGGCCCCGTGATATTTCCCCCTTCTAGGTTTTCCCGTCTGTTGGTGTCACCCTTGGCTCAGCTCTTGTCTAGGTAGCCATGTTGATCAGACTTCATGGTGTAGCTTCTCTTGAGTTTTCTAAGAACTAAAATCTCAAACAAACATCTGTTCCTCTGGCTCCTACGGTCTCTCTGCCCACCTTCTGCTATGATCCTCTAGCCTTAGGTGTCAGAGTTGTGTTGTAGTTGTATCTGTTGAAGCTAGACACCACAACATTTCTTATCTCTGCATTTCGATTGGTTGTGGTTGTCTGTGGTCTCTGAAGATTGCATGGAGATATTTCCTTCATGAAGGGGCGAGGACACTTCTCTACAGTTGTAAAAATAAATATTTAGACTATAGTTACCAATTATGCTATTTTGGTAATGGAGACATTGTAGGTTCTCCTCTAAGTCTCAACACTTCACTAGTCTGAGGGAGTTGCCTAGGCTTCCAGTGTCAGACAAGATTACCCTCCGGTTGAGCAGGTCTTAAGTACTATTGGTGCTCCCCATCCCACTGTATGTGTGTCACTATCGCACCTTAGGCGTGTTGTGCCATGCTTGCCATTGTTTAGTCTCCAGGCTTCATCATCACCACAGCTGGGTAGGGCTGTTAGTCGCTTCCTCCCTTGGATGCTTTCATGGTGCCTTTTACAGCCTGGATCCTCAGAGAACTGTGTGGAAAGAGGCATTTCTCCCTCTCATGTGTGACCCAACCGTCTTCTAGCACATGATCTTGGGTTATTCAGCAGAGTTAATCACAGGCTGTTGGAGGTAATGGGGTAAAATTCCAGAAGAATTATGAAAAAAAAAATATATATATACCCAAGGAAGTTTCTAATTTCCCTGAAAAGTGGTAGGTTGGGAAGATTTCCAGTATGAAATGAGATCTGAAGTCAATAGTTGCTATAATTTCTTAGAGAAGCAGAAGATCAAGTGAACGTCTTACATTATTTCTAAGTGTGAACTAAAAATCATTATTCTGATGGTACTAATATCCTGAAAATAGATCCTTCAGTTTTAGCTAATACTCTACAAAATAACGGGAAAATCTTTAGCATAACGCTTACAGAACTTCATATTCTGACTTCAAGGAAACTTCCTCTGCCAAGCCCACTTTCCTGCTAAGTATCCCTTAAGTAAGCAAACACCTGAGACTGATTTGCTGTCCTCTCTGTCTGCATCGACTGCCTTCTTCCACATTTTTTTGCCCCTTGTGAGCAGATCCTACTCATAATCCAACACTTGTGAAAATCCTTCTGTGCCCTTACCAGTTTATAGAGAACCAATAGACCTGTGTAGAACTCTTTTAGGGTTCGTTATATTCTTAGGAGTCTCGAGACAGGTGCTATACATATTCATTCTAAGAACAATGGCATCCTGATGAAGATTTTCACTTTTATATACAACTCAACCTGAGATCCTTGGCCTGTGTGCTGTTATACAAATTAACTCTGCCTAACAGGGTTGTAAGGATCAATTGTGTCAGTAGAACCTGCATACACTTAGAAGTCAGGTTTAGAGTTGTGACTGTCAGTTTAAATGTTATACATATGCACTACCACCTTCAGGCTATAAGAACTAGCATATTCATCTTTATGCCTGTAAATATAAACAAACATCCTGTACATTGAGTTGAGAGGGATGACAAAACACTGCAGTTAAAGATGTAGGTAGCTGATGGAGTGGTCTACCCCTTCATGTACTAGGCCCACACATTCCCTTCAACAAATATTTATTGTGCAAATTCACTATACCAGACATGATATTAGGAACTACAGATAAATCATTGTGTAGCGAAATAGTGTTCACACCTTTACACATTTTTACATCATGTTGGTAATGACAGACATTAATTAAATAATTATGTAATTTAAAGTGTATCTAGTGCTGCCAAGGGTGGTATGTGGCATTCTTACATTGATTCTGAATAATAACCAAAGTAGGCTCAACACTGTCTTTCAGGCAGTCATCTAAGATCCTAAGCAATGCAATGAAGTGTCTACTGAAGCATCGGGATGTATACTTACATGCAAACTGAAAATAGGTCTCTTTAACATAAGGTCTCTGGAAATACCTTATTTAAGAGATTAACATACATGTTGCATATAGAAAGGAATATTTTATTGCCTCCAAAGGAATTTCTTGTGGTGGTATTTCCATGATCTTTTTTTAAAAGCTTTTTTTAAAATTAGAGATTTACTTTATTTACACTTCAAATGTTGTCCCCTTTCCTGGCTTCCCCTCTGAAAACCCCCTATCCTCTCCCCCTCTCCCCACTCACCAACCCACCCATACCTGCTTCCTGGCCCTGGCATTCCCCTACACTGAGGCATAGAGTCTTCACAGGACCAAGGGCCTCTCCTCCCATTGATGACCTATTAGGCCATCCTCTACTTCATATGCAGTTGGAGCCATGGGTCCCACCATGTGTGCTCTTGGTTGGTAATTAGTCCCTGGGAGCTCTGGGGTTACTGGTTAGTTCATATTGTTGTTCCTCCTATGGGGCTTTAAACCTTTTAAGCTCTTTGAGTTCTTTCTCTATTTCCTTCATTGGTGACCGTGTGCTCAGTCCAGTGGCTGAGAGCATCAACCTCTGTATTTGTCAGGCTCTGGTGGAGCCTCTCAGAAGACAGCTATATCAGGCTTCTGTCAGTAAGAAATTGTTGGCATCGACAACAGTGTCTGGGTATGGTGACTGTATATGGGATGGATCCCCAGGTGGGACAGTCTCTAGATGGTCATTCCTTCAGTCTCTGCCCCAAACTTTGTCTCTCTATTTCCTTCATGGATATTTTGTTCCCCCTTCTAAGAAGGATTGAAGTATCCACACTTTGGTCTTCCTTCTCGATTTCCATGTGATTTATGAATTGTATCTTAGGTATTATGAGCTTCTGGGCTAATATCCACTTATCAATGAGTGCATACCATGTGTGTTCTTTTGTGATTGGGTTACCTCACTCAGGATGATATCCTCCAGATCCATCCATTTGCCTAAGAATTTCATAAATTCATTGTTTTTAATTGCTGAGTAGTACTCCATTGTGTAAATGTACCACATTTTCTGTATCCATTCCTCTGTCGGAGGACATCTGGGTTCTTTCCAGCTTCTGGCTATTATAAATAAGGCTGCTATGAACATAGTGGATCATATGTCCTTATTAAACGTTGGAGCATATTCTGGGTACATGCCCAAGAGTGGTATTGCTGGGTCCTCAGGTAGTACTATGTCCAATTTTCTGAGGAATTGCCAAACTGATTTCCACAGTGGTTTTACCAGCTTGCAATCCCACCAGCAATGGACGAGTGTCTTTTCCACATCCTAGTTAGAATCTGCTGTCACCTGAGTTTTTGATCTTAGCCATTCTGACTGGTGTGAGGTTGAATCTCAGGGTTGTTTTGATTTGCATTTCCCTGATGACTAAGCATGTTGAACATTCCTTTAGCTGCTTCTCAGACACTGGGTATTCCTTAGTTGAGAATTCTTTGTTTAGCTCTGTACCCCATTTTTTATAGGGTTATTTACTTCTCTGCTTGGTAATTCCAGTTTGGAGATGAGTTCATGTGTACTTATTTTGTATTGTCTTCCTTGCATTGGTGTGAGAGGTGACATTTAGATGTAAGAGATAAGAATTACATCATGATCTATTCCAGCTTTAACTATAAAAAACACTGGCATTCGTAAATTCCTAAACCGAGTTTGATATGTACATTTTAACATCCGTTTTTATTTTAAATTATTTTAAGAACTTTTCATAATACTAAGTCCAGATGAGACTATCTGAAACCCATGTCTGAGCAAGAGATTCCAGCTGTGGGGACAAAATTATGTAACATGTGGAAATTATTGCAGTCAGTGGGATTTGCATACATGCAAAGATAACATTGGAATCAAGATATTGTGTTTGTCAGTGGAGAGGGTAGACTCGATAAGTCACAGCCCAGAGGTGGCTGTCCCTGAGAAATCCTCCAGAGGAGATTTGTAGAGCTCTGCTTGTCTTAATTCCCACTCACGGTTTTGGAGAAAGAGAAGCTGGGAAAGAAGCTTTAGTTGTTCCATGGCTTAAATTGATTGACACTGCATTGACTGAAGAACAATATAAAGAATCTAGATGGTTTTTACATTATTGCGAAGCAGACAAAATTGGTATTTTCTCACAATTTTTTTCTTTATTTGTTTCAAAGCCTTTTAAACTAATAGTCACTTGTTACTCTTGTCTTGTAAATGTCTATTCATAGTTCTCTGACAAGCAAGGCCAGGGGACGGGAAATGTAGTTAACATGGATTAAGGTGAGTTATGCTTAGTGCTGTAGTTGTCAAAATCATTGCTGAGTTCCTGGAGCTTTAGTAAAATATACAAAAAGAAACTCTAGCCATGTACCTACTCATAGATGAGTCCCATGAACTACATCCTAAGAGCATTTTAGTTTTTTTATAATAAAATGTTATACTCACAGATGTTATTTTCATGTTAATTGAGAAGTGGATTTATTTCAGGCTAAAAGGAACTCACTCCTTAATCATTTTAGCAGAATCCCAGGCTGTTTTGTCATCTCAGGGTCTAGCGATGTTGCCTCCCCTCTTTTTCACACCTGCTCGACCTCTGTCTTGAAGGTTCCTGTTTTCATTTATAGCAAGCATGTGTGGGTGCGTGAGTTTGGGTTTCTTTCTTCCTTTATAGCAAGCATGTGTGCCAGTTTGAGTTTGGATGCTCGGGGAGGGAGACCAGCATCCACTCAGTCATTCAGATGCCTCAAGGTGAGATTTCAGTGACAGAGTTCTCAACACCTATGATGGGACTGATGCTCTTTAAGCCATCAGAGAGTCCTTTTACTTTTTATGTCCCTAAGGTATATTGTTACAAAACACTGTCAGTGCATTTGAGACCTTTGCAAGTTCATCCTATAAAAGGAATTAAGGCATCTTTCAAATGCAACACATACACGTTGCTGTGTTAAACTTAGACACTAGCATTGCTTTCTTGGCAATGTGCAAATCATTTAGAAAGTTAGTATTTAATTGAAGAATCTACCTATCACCAACATCATGATTACACCTCAAAAAGAGATGCTAAGCTCAGATACCCCTCTGCTTTATCTACCTGCTCTGATCTAATCTAATTTCTGCTTTGAGTATCGTATCTGCCCCAATGGTAGTCTGAGACCCCTCCCTACTTTGTCTACAGGCTCTCAATGCTGTCTTTTTTTTTCTTTAATGATGAAAATAGGTTGCAGATGCAAAAGCTATGCCTTAGTGCTGGCTCTTAGGTTCTGGAAGTTCTGCTCACCAGAGGTTTATACTGGATTTCCTTCACTTAAAATAATAAATTTTAACTGATTTCCACATAAAGAGAGATGACACTTAAACTAAGTTGTATCCTTATATCATACACTGTAACTATTCAGGCTCAAAATAACTTTAATTATACTAGCTAGACACATTCTAAGAGTTGGTCTCAGCTGGTATGCAAGAATAATCCATAATTGAAACCTTACAAGTTATGTCATGTCCACTGTACCCAGAGAAAAATTGAAAAAAAAAAACCCCACCTATATTTAGAGTATACAGAAGCAGGTGTGTTATTTCTTTATAGGGAATGAGCTAGTATGAGTTTGACTTTTTCATATTAATGCATTTATCTTCTGAAATTATTCATACATCTGTGTGAGTGTGTGTTTGAGTGCATGTGTGCACATGTGTGTGAGTGTGTGTGTTTGTGTGCTACATGCCTGAAAGCATGAATGGGTACACACCTTTGTGACTACATGTGGAGGCCAAAGCAGAAAGTTAAGTGTCTTTATCATTCTCTATTACTGGAAGTTTGGCATTTCAGTTAGACTAGATGGCCAACAAGCTCTTGGCACCTGCCAGTCGCTGCTCCTCAATGCTGGAGTCACAAGCTTGTGTAATCATGATTAGCTTTTTATATGGGTGCTGGGGACTCAAACCCAGGAGCTTATGCTTACAAAGAAAGTACCCACTGAGCCATCTGCCCAGAATCCACTTTGACATTTTATAGACTTGGTCATCCCTTCCCCCAAGTTTTTCATGGTGATGGGGTCAGCCCCCTCAAGCGCATTAGGCAAGCACTCTGACAGTGAGTTGCTCCTTAGCCCTATTTCCACTTTTTACATTTTAATTTCTAAATACAATGACTAAATACACTGACTGTGTCATTTGCTTCCCAGGATGGTAAGGTAATATTAGGTCTGTCGAATATACACATTGTTCTATAAAGCTGCTACAAGACATGGTTCTTTTGTTGATTACAATCAATCCCTTTCATGGAATAGCCTGTCTTATTTCCTTTTTCTATTTCTGTGATAAATACTTTGGCAAAAGAAACTTAAAGGAAAGAAAGTTTATTTGGCTGTTGGTTCCAGGGTAAGGTCTGTTGGCAGGGATGTCACAGTGTCAGGAGCTTGAGGGAGCTGGTCACATTGCATCCATTATTGTCAATAATCAGAGCAGTTAAAGAATGCACACACACCAGGGCTGTGCTCCCTCCCTCCATGCACACCAGGGCTGTGCTCCCTCCCTCCGTGCACACCAGGGCTGTGCTCCTCTCTCCGTGCACACCAGAGCTGTGCTCCCTCCCTCCGTGCACACCAGGGCTGTGCTCCCTCCCTCCGTGCACACCAGGGCTGTGCTCTCTCCCTCCGTGCACACCAGGGCTGTGCTCCCTCCCTCCGTGCACACCAGGGCTGTGCTCCCTCTCTCCGTGCACACCAGGGCTGTGCTCCCTCTCTCCGTGCACACCAGGGCTGTGCTCCCTCCCTCCATGCACACCAGGGCTGTGCTCCCTCTCTCTGCACACCAGGGCTGTGCTCCCTCTCTCCATGGGCACCAGGGCTGCCCCTCTCTCCACGGCATGGTTCAGCCAGGGATGCCGATCCATACAGTAAATGACCCTTAGAACCTTGATCTGTATAGTCAAGACAGTCCCTCAAAAGTGTGTGCAGAAACCCATCTCCTCGGTGGTTCTAGATTCTGTTAACCTGACAATTAGAAGTAGTCATCATAGTCCCTTATAAGCAACATTTTTGCTTGATGTTTTTTTCTTCCAATGTAATAAACACAATAGGAAAGAAACTTGCATCACAAAGATCTTCATTACATCAGCTCTGTTTGTCCCACTCATGTTAGAAGATGCTTATTATATTTTGTGCCTGCTTTCACTTCATTTGACCACCTACATAAAACTTATTAGAAAGCTCTAGAAAGGGGTGGGGTTGTGAAAACACTGAGGGGGACACAAGCCAAAGAATGTCTCGATTGGTAAGTGTTAGGATGGAGATAGCAGAAAGGGGGAGTTCCACCAGAACACTCTTTTGTTTTGACCCAGTCTTAGGGAGTCCCTGAAAAACAGAGTCACACGCTCTGCCTCTTCACTAGTTGAATTTCAGGTGAGAACCCAGAGAAACTTTCATAAGCTTTGAAATTCCAGCAACCTAGGGCTGCCTTCCATGAGAGAGAGCTCAAGACTCACCATAGAAATTGTGGCATGTCTAAGGCAACTGGGCCAAGATGGGTCAGAAACTCTTGCATTGTGTGGCAGACTCTGCAGTGACTGAGTAGATCCTTAGACATGCAAATGGAGTCATGAAAGTAGGAGGGAGGGAGGGAGGGAGAGAGAGAGAGAGAGAGAGAGAGAGAGAGAGAGAGAGAGAGAGGATGAGAGAAGCGAGAAGACACAACCTTATAGATGAGAGTTTGGTTTGCAGATATATAATCTCAGTAGAAGCTGAGAGAAATTGATTCAGAGGGTGTGAGAATGTGCCATGTTCCAGAGCATCTAGACTCAGTCCTGACCAAAAGTAGCTAGAGTTCAAATGAGCTCAGAAATTGCATGATAACTGTAAATAGTGTTATTTTTTTTAATACAGACAAACTTGCGACTGGAGCTTTCACACATTTTTGGGCACATTGAGATTCTTAGCTAATGTGCATTCTTGGCTCAGGGGGCTGCAACAATCACAAGAGAACTGATGGCACTTGCTCAGCTGTGTCCCAGGGACCACTTGGATGACATATGGCAGCACTTTACAAGGCTCTGGTTGGCAAACTTATCTTCTACAGGGAAATGAGAAATGAGATTCCTTTGATCTTGCAGTTACTTGAGATCTGTATAAGAATAATTCACACACTCCATCATCGTGCAATAATACCAGGAGTGGCTACAGTTCTATTTTTGTCTAGGAATGAGATAAAAGTAACATCCACAGATTTCTAGAGTTTCAGACCCAATACCAAGTAATTCCCAAGTTAAAGTTGAATTGCCTCCCTCCAGAGTTTATGGGTTTATTCTGGAACGCAGATCTGCAGACCCCAGAGCTGGGCAAACGACAAGCTGCCAACAGAACAATATGGTATGTGCTTAAGAGCCTTTAGAGTCAGAACCACAGCGTTCTAGAGCTGAAAGTCAGCTCTCAATGTTTATCCTTTCCTGCCTCTAACCCTGTTGATGATTTCCTGACCTCAGACATGAGTTTTGTGACTAAGGAAGAGGATGAGGTTTTTAAACCACAGGATGTAATATAGTTGGACATAGATAGCTATGTATGGTTTGTGTTAATTGAATGCAGGATTTAAACATATATCCCAAAAATATGAAATTATTTTAGTTTTAAATACTTTATAAAATGAACAGCAAGTACTATATTTTATTAGATTATAGTATGCTAAAATGTATCATCAATTCTCTAATTTTTCTGGTAGTATCTTATAATAGGCTTAAAAGAGAATGTCAAATTACATTTATTTATTGACAGCTGTACCCTGTTTATAGAGGAAACAGAGTTTTATTGTTCTTTAAAGTGAAGTTGGGATAAAGTATAAATTTAATAAGTATCAGAATATTTTATTTTCTTATGTGAATGTGTCTTATGATGAAAACTGTGCTATCGTACACATTTAGGGGTTTTCCTTAGGTGAGTCTTCCAATGTTGACCACACATGTGAACATTGAAACCCTACATTGGGCTCTTGCAAAGCCACACTCTTCTAAAGTATAGTTACTAGCAACTTAAAGAACCTTACTAATTTCAGATATACAATTATTTATTTACATAGTGTTGTCCACTGTGAATGCTATCATTAAATAGACAGGGACTGAAGAGGTCATCCACTTTTGATCATCTTGTTTCATTAAGCTAAGAACTGAGGCCATGAACTGCATAGAAACTGCCATGGCTTTGTCTGATCTTGTGACCTCTGTGCATTGCTCATAGAGATAATGAGCATCTGTACCGGAGTGTGTACCTCATCTACTTCAAAAACTGATGTTTTCTCACTGGGCACAGATTAATCACCTTCCTACTGATCTTCCCCAGAGCTGAAGATGAAGCTTTTAACTGTCCCACAGTTAGCGGGACCCCATGCTTGGCCCAAAGTTCTCATCACCTTATTTTTGTTTAAAGATTTACTTATTATATTTTTTGCTTTTTGTATATGGATATTTTGCTTGTATGTTCACCATGAATATATCTAGTGTCCAAAGATGCTTGAATAGGGGGTCAGATACCCTGGAACAGAAATTATAGACAGTTAGAAGACACCATAAACGTGCTAGGACCCAAACTCATGCTCTCTGCCAAGGCGTGTATTCTTTACTGCTGTACTATCTCCCTGGCCATCTCCCCCGACCGTCACCATCTTGATTGCTGTGAAGAAGGTCTTCCAAATTTTCAGTTTGTACAGGTTTTCATAAATTACGTGGGAAGCCTTTTCCAGCAGCTCTAGGCTGAATTCTTTTTTTTTTTTTTTCCCCTTCTGCTTTTATGCCCTCAAAAACACCTGCTCAAAGTGTGTTATCAAGTTACATACAGGTTAATCATTACCACCTCCTGTACTTACATGAGCTCCAGTTAGCTTTGGTGGAAGGGGAAGGTAATCCAAGCAGCAGAATCAAAGGTAGTTCAACACATGGGGCCAGCATATCCGGACAGCCATATCCATAATCTCAGAGAGAGTCTCAACCTGTACCTCCCGGCACACCTCAAGTAGTGATGAGCTTGAAGTGGGCAATGTACTGGATGTAGAATGTAAAGCCCCCACACTTGTAGAGAACACAGGCTAAAAAAATTGATCGCGGCTAGCACCCATAAAGCTTGCACAGAAATGTGGACAGGTGTGACTGTGAACGTTGGAACACTGTGGGCCATCTGGATGTTAATATCCAGTTGGGAAGGAGCTCTGAGACAGCTCAGCGGCTAAGGGTGCTTGCTGTCAAGGCTCCAAGGCTCCGAACCTGAGCTCGATGTCTGGAACACACACAGTGGAAGGAGGGACCAAGTCCCGAGGACCATGCTTCGGCGTTCATAAACAGCATGCCTGCCCACAACTCCTATGCCCATCACTACATTTACATTTTTTCAGAATATTAATATCCACACTATATACATCTTATTTTAAGATGTGGAATATTGATTTTTTAAAAAAATAATTGTAAAATTTCCCAGTGAAATATGACTTGATTTAGAGTGTGTGCATGTGTAGTGACATTCAGTTATGTTTGACTTGATGCTGTTAACTAGAAAGATTTTTTTTTAAAAAAAGGAATTTACATAGGTCTTTATTTAATTAAGTTTGAGAACTGAAATTTTGTTACATCTGGAACAGAATCCTGGCACAGAATTGATCAATCTAATGGAACCTTTGGCCTTTTCTGGGCTAACTTTGTTCACAAAAATGAGAGCGATTCTTTGAAAAGGGGCTGTATGTTTCTAACCCTGCTTTTGTCTGCTCACTGTGCTCAAAGCAAGGGAAATGAATAAAATGGATTCAGAGCTGACTAGGGCTTCCCATTACTGAAATGATGTGTCTATGTGGTGAACTTTCTTACTTTAAATCTTTTCTGTTTAATAGGGGGAAATTCCTAGTGATGTGGAGGGAGGGAGGGAGAGAGGGAGGGAG
>NC_034602.1:86891205-86895639 GCF_900095145.1 Mus pahari
GAGAGAGAGAGAGAGAGAGAGAGAGAGAGAGAGAGAGAGAGAGAGAGAGAGAGAGAAAGAGAGTGAATTTGAATCTGCTTTGCTTTTTCATAATCTTTGATACCCTAACACCTCCCTATTACACATTTATTTGTATCATTTCTTTATTTCTTTTATTGACATTTAAAAACTGTCCATATTTCTGGGGCATCATGTGATACTTTGGAACAAGTACACAGAATTCATGGGATCTTAAACTAGCATCAGTGCTTGTCTTCTGCATGCAAAAACAAACAACGCTCCAATTATTGCATATTCTAAAATGTACTGTATTGGATATGAAATTGCTTGAGCTAACTCACTGGCTGCTGGTCTCCCGAGTCATTTTGTATCATGTTAGAAAAGTGGGCATTCCATATTTTATTCTTACAGAGAGTCAGTAACTTTATATCGTTCTGATTTTTGTCTTCCTCTGCTTTTTACTTTTTGGCCAGCTTATAAAGATGAGTTTCCAGCGGGGGTGGTGGTGGTGGTGGGGTTGGATTATCAGTGGTATCTGCACTTTGGGTTAATTTTTCATGTCCTTTCTGTCGGAGAAGCAGTTTAAGTGTGAGGAATCCCACTGTGGGTGCTGGGATTTTTCTGTTGGAGTAATGACCATGGCCAAGGTGCAGAACATAGAATGTGTTTATTTTCTTTGAATGTTATTGAAGTCCAGAATCATCAAACAAATTATAAAATGACATTCTCTAAAGCTATTGACCCAAGGCCCATCCTGTGACCTGAAGCTTGACTAAAGGGAATCATTATGCCTTTTCATGGCATGTGCAGTTGTAGTTAAACCAAGCATAAAATGACAGGTCCTCTTCAAAGTTATATTAACTTACTATATTAGAATCATTATAAAAACCATGACTCCAAAGGTAAGATGTCATATAAAATGCTCACTATCATACATGTCTAGAAATTGATTTTGATAATTAATAAGTTTCAAGAATTATTGACTAGCTTTACAGGATTTTTATCAAGTCTCTTCTCAGTATTTCCACAAACTAGAAAATCTTCCAGTGCTTTCATATGTGCTAAGCAGGTTGAAATGCATGTCGAGCATAACCTTGGAGTTACATAAGCTTTCATATGTGCTAAGCAGGTTAAAAAGCATGTTGAGCATAATCTTGGAATCACATAAGTTCTAGTTACACTTATTTTACCTAAAAATCATAACTTGGAATATATATCATAAGACTATAGCCTGCGTCTTAGAGACTGCAAATACGCCATCTGCATAAACCCAGGAACACATTTGTTTCCATTCAACATCTCTCACTGTTAGTGGTTACCTGGTTACTGACAAGGTTGAAGAAAATGGTAAGAAATGCTGTACTAAGATAAGTGTCTATCAAAAAGGAAAAAAATAACTGTATTAATTATTGAAAACTAGCTCACGGGCAAAACCAGTTCCAGAACACAGGGCGTGATTGGCCCTCACTAAAGACACGGATGTTTTGGATCCATCTGAGGGCAGTTTTCACTCAGCATGAGCTATTTAACAATATGGCGGGAGCCATGAAGTGATCATGGCGAGTGGTTCTGCATGAGGAGCAGGAAGGCACACTCTGCGCTCTAAGCCCGTATCGAAAAGTCACTAGCACTGGACTTTATAAAAGTTCCTTAACTTCTCTCTCTGTCTTTGGGTTCTTGCCTCAAGCATGGTAACTCCTTAGAGCAGGTTATAAGGATGTAATTAATAATCACAGTACTGTTGAGCACTTAGCAATCAAACAGTGTGTTCACTATTTTAATTTCTATTGTTTTATAATGATGAGTTCAAGACACCCCTCTTTTTAAAATTTCTACCTAGCAGGAGTTAATGTTATAAAAATGTTTCATTGGTTGTTGTTCTTTTGTACCTATTCACTCATCAACTTTGTTATTTAAAAATAGGGAATGTGAAATAATTTATAGTATATATGATTCTTCGACACAGGGATTTTATGTCAGGCAGAATTGCATTAGTAAAAATAACTTTATAAACATCCAATTTACTTCATTATGCTTCTCATAAATATATGTTGGAAGGCTGAAGTTGTAAACAGGAACCAGATGTGATGAATCTGTAATATATGGCTTCAAAGTCATTGCACAAGCACAGATTTTCTAAACTAAACACAGTCACAAATATTTAGCTCCCCAGAACTACTGTAATGGCAAGATACATGATGTAGTTAGCCCAGAAGGAAGGCCAAACTCACATTCTAACACAATTCTACTATTTAAATCTGTGCCAAAGCCAGCCTGTGAAAATAAAATGTAATATTGTTGGTTTGTACTGTATGTTTTTACTTAAAAAGTTGAATACCTAAAGCAACATCCTCAGTGTAATTAAAATGTTTATTAGATTCAATCAGGGTGCACTTGAAGTTACAGTTTATAAAGTATAAGCTTGAGAATTAAATTGTAGAGAGAGATGACAACTGGTTATAAACATATCTGTCTTTTCCTCGGGCTCCCACCTTCATACCTACTGCACCGCCAGGCATAATAAGCTCACACACCGAGGGTACGCTCCACAAGCTCACGCACCAATCCTTTTGCTTGCTGCCAGCGTGACTTTGTCCTGTGGAGTTTGCTTACCGTCTCTCCATTCCCTTTTCCTTACCTGTGGAAAGATGATGCCGGTCCCAGCTTTATGGAGTTAACTGGGAAGATTCGTGTTACTGACATGTGCATGTGCAATCTGCGTGGTGCACAGAGAATCTATCTTCACTTATTATCTGTATTTCCTGTTAAATTGGAACAGATTTGAAGTTCTATTATTTTGCTCAGTGCATGTCTAAGGGCAGCAGAGGGTTTTGCTATATATATAATTGAAAAACAGTATTTTCAATAACTTTCATTGGTGCATGCTGAGCAAAATATAGCTGTTTGGATTCGTTTTAATACATAATCCCATTTCTCTTTCAGCATGCTTTTCCTTTATCTGGCAATATTAGGTTTTCTGCCAGGAGCTGCTTTAAAATGACCTGTCTGGATTTTTTTCCCTGGTTTTCCTGTCCCCGACTCTACCATGAAGTCAAAATAACGTCTTCTCACCCCTTTCAGTCATTCCACTCTCCCCATCATTCCTCACATCTTCTCGTTGCAGTAGTTGGCATGGAACACCCCAAGCCCCACAAACTAGTGCCGAGTGTCTGATTTTGATGTAAAAATCTGTCCCTCTTTTGGAGTAATAAATATTGGGGTTGTACATTTTTTTTTGTTGTTGTTGTTTTTTGTTTTTTTGAGACAGGGTTTCTCTCTGTAGCCCTGGCTGTCCTGGAACTCACTTTGTAGACCAGGCTGACCTTGAACTCAGAAATCTGCCTGCCTCTGCCTCCTGGGTGCTGGGATTAAAGGCATGTGCCACCACACCCAGCTGGGGTTGTACATTTTTATTGGTACTAATGGATTTAAGTAATCAGAAAAGTGATGAAACCTTTTAGAGCAGCAAATAAATAATGGATTGGACTTCCAGGTAAAATGGTGGATTAAAACTCAGCAGTGAGACTCAGTGAAGGAAGAGGGATGCTACACAATACTGTTTTCCTACAAGAGGCAGTAGATGTAAGGGAATTTATTGATCTGGGTGAGATCTCTACAGAGAAACCAACAGGGAGGACTCAAAGAAATACCACAAGAACACAGCCGTATCGTGGTGCTTTAGTGAGCATCACCAAGGAATTGTTCCGCACCCTATGTGGGTGCTGTGGGAAGCGTCAGTATCTGATGACCAAGGGCTAGTTAGTGACACCCAAGGATTAAACACCAACACACAGGCTCCAGCAGAGCACAGTGGGAACTGCCAGACAAGGCTTTTGCTCTCCCCCTTCTGACACATGTGTGCCCCTCAGATGGCCAGAAAAAAAAGGAGAAGGTTGCAGAGGTAGAAGGAAGGCTGAACACAAGCTGAGGTCTGGGCTTGGTGCATGTGGTGGAACCCGAGGCTGAAGTGTGCGGAGGAGGGGTTGAGGCAGAGAGTTTTCCCCTCAAATGCCCACCTCTAGGAACCTCACACCCTCACAGAGGGAGATGAACTGTCCACACACAACTTAGGCTGTAGGCTTGGAAGCAAATGTGTGACCCTCAAGGTATTGTGGAGTATCCTATCACTGCCTTGTAGACCAACAGCACAGGGCATGGGAACTGAGAAATAATACAGTTTTCTTCGTAATTCAATGGCTCCCATAAACTCTATTCAAAAGAAACGTTTTTAAACTTGACTGGGGAGCATCACACCCTGGTGTGCATTTATTGGTTTGATCTGAAGTGAGAAATTTCCATCTTCTCATCAGCTCAGGTCACCACATGGAACACCACAGGGAGGGAATGAGTAAGAACTTGTCCCACTAAGCAAGGAATTCTGGTTGAGGAAATATATATATATATATATATATATATATATATATATAAAATTAT
>NC_034602.1:86897969-86901624 GCF_900095145.1 Mus pahari
CTTATTATGGATGGTTATGAGCCACCATGTGGTTGCTGGGATTTGAACTCCGGACCTTTGGAAGAGCAGTCGGGTGCTCTTACCCACTGAGCCATCTCTCCAGCCCCGGGATTTCTTTTAAGACTCAAAAATGTTGGAACAAAGCACTTACAGGTGTCATTTTCTCATACAGAGTTATCTTACTTCAGACCGCAGAGATAGAATTGGAGTGTGCTTTAGGCTGAGGAGAAAGTGGTATTAGCATAGCCTTGGTAAAGTGGCAGACAACAAACACAGGTGTGTATATGCATGTGTGGTGTGTGTATGTGTGTATATGTGTGTGTGTGTGTATGTTTGTGTATGTTATATGTGTGTGATGTTTCAAACTGAAGCAGAAAAAGCAGTGTGTAGTCACACCCTAGGAGGGTCTCCTCCAGGATCTAAAGGAATCTACTACTGCCTCTTAAAAGTTCTACCACAGCCCAGGTGTGCCACTGTCTTCAATCATACCTTGGGAAATAGAAATTATTGCAGTTCCCAATAAAGCATAGAGAATATAAGAAATAGAAATGGACCTATTTCATTGTGTGATACCTTTTGGGATCATTTGTGGTAATTTTTAGATAGTTTAATTTGAGCAATTTTAAATTGGAAATCCATAGCAAATGAACCAGTTTTCAAAAGCACAACTATAGTTTCCACTGTACTCACCAGGCAAGTGAACTGGTTACAGCTACAGTAATGCTTGGCCCATAGAAGCCCCGATGATGAGAGTGCGGAGATCCAGCTGACACACCTCCAATAGTTGACAGAGAAAGGCAAACACATGCTCCTTGCTCTCTCCTTGCTGATGTGTTGTCCTTGCTTCCCTGAGATCCACAGGCTTAGGCAATGCTCTGAGCTCCTTCAAGGAACACAAGAAACCTGACCACCTATGAGGAGCTATTTTTAGGGTAGAACAGTTGTGCTGTTGAATCTAAATAAACAATTCTAAGCAGATGGTGGAGTGGCAATACAGTCTTCTGATATTTGCCTTTTCTCTGCTCTCAGTTTGTCATCTGTATCCAGCTGTGGTGATACTGCTCTAGAGCTCTGTGTAAAGCGTAAAAGCGCATCTCAGGCTGCCAAGACCAAACACTGAAAAAGATACCACTAGATTCTTGAGTGATGCTATTGCTGAAGAGAAAAAAGTGTTGTCTTCATCTCTGTGAAACTGACTTATATTACATAGTCTTATAGCTGAAGTTTTTGAAACCTTCTTGTATGGTTTTTTTTTTTGAATTTCAGTTTCCACATTATGTAACTAATGATAGTGATGAAAAAATAAAATATATATTGGAAAGCAAATTTAAAACTGATTTGTTGAAAGCATAAAATGTATAAATAAGATTATTGTTAATATAATCTAAATTGAGTTCATATTTTAATTTTGTTCAGTTTCTATTTAAAGAAAGAAATATGGTAGCAGTGTATCATCTTACATCCCCAGATGTTTAGAGGTTGTATGTGCACATGTGGCTCAGCCTGCATGTTTAGGAGGTTGTATGTACACATGTGGCTCAGTCTGCATGGCTCAACTTATCAGTTTTCCAATAGAATGGTTCACAGCACCTCTTTTTTTTCTTAAAAGTGTTGAAACACTTTGGTTGGACAAGTGTAGCCATGTCCTATCTAATATACTGTATTTATACGGGGTGCTGTTATAACCCCCCAAAGGCTGGCATGGTTCCGGCTGCAGCTGTGATGTGCAAGTAATTTAAAAGAAGTGTTCACTCCGTGTGAGCATCACTTAAGTCTTAGTGGTTTACTGTATGATGTATTTCTCAAGACTTTTTTCATTGCACATTCTTAGAAGAAAAAAACCCCACATCATTCATTCTAGTAATGTCATTCAGGTATGTTAAATCCAAGGTACTTTGTCCTATTGTATGTCATTCCTGTTAACACTTTAATCTATTCATAACTCAAGAGCTTGCACTATTTCATTCGGGGAAAGAGGGTTTCAGAACTTGAGCCTGTATTAGATAATTCTATCCCAGAATTAACCCTGGTTTTCAAAAGGGCTCCTTGAAGAAACACAGTGACTGCTGTTTGGAAAGCACCAAACATGTGGTAAATAGATGAAGGCATCACATAACTAAATGCTTTGCTTCAGAAATTAATTTGAATATTACGAGTTAATGGTATTTCTTCTGACCACCCCAGCTACAATAAAAATAATAAAATTCTTACTCAAGAACTATCTATCATTACTATCCAAATTTATTTGATTATATGAAATAGACATATAACTAAGAAAGAATTAAGTCATCTCATGGAGGGTATTAAGTATGTTAAGTATTAGTATTACAGTTAATATGTATTTAAGCATGAAGAAATACACAGTGTAGGGGCACAGGCTTGTGATCCAAGTAATTGCACGATGAAGTCAGGAGTATCCCAGGTTCAAGGTGTGTGGGGACCTCAGAGAGAGACCCTGCCTCAAAACCTCAGAATAACAACAACAGCAAATCTCAGATACTATGGAGAAGTGAATTACTCGAGATAACTGAAGGTCTTGCTAAGGTAAACAATGCTATAATGAATTTCTGCTACAGAATTTTACTCAGAAACCTGTAACTAATTAGCATGGAGTCTCTCAGGAATATTCTTTCCATGCTATGTTGCAAACCTAATCTCTTTCACTGTCAGAAAGCTGACTTGTGAATTCAGTCAAGTGTCAGGAAAAAAAACAAAAAACAAGACAGTAACAAGCAGCAGAGACTCGCCGAGTGGGAGGGCTTGGAGGACCCTGCGGTCCTTCCAAATCGTAAAAGATGAGCTTTGCCCTTTGATCATGCAGTTAATCTTTCAGGAATTTAATAACACAGGGGGCACTTTGCTTATTTAACCCAGTGGTAGCCAATAATTATAATAAAATTGAAAATGCCTGGAATCGCCTGATGAGAACAGAAAGGCAATAAGAGTGCCTCGCCATCATGAGACCCCAGTGCATCAGCTCAACGGAAGAGAGACTGCGGTAAAGATGGGCCACTCTGTGTGCACAACAGGTGCCTGGCAAGCCATTACTCAGTGAAAACAATGATCTGAAGTCCGCTGTTACTTGATGCTACAGTCCCCACATCAAAGACTTGACCTTACAGCTTGCCATCGTTCCTAAGCATGTTTGTCCCGCCTTTCTCAATCCTTTCCATTGGTCTCATCACTTAGAGTAAATTGTTCCTAAGAACGTACACCACTTTGTCTCCTTTTGGAGAAGAGAATGGAACAAAGACAGAAGCATGCTCACACTCAGGTTTAGAAATGATGTCATGGAACTGCTGGAATGAGCAAAAGATCATTTTAATATCAAAAATACTTTAAAAAATCAAGATGCCTCATTTCTAAATTTAATTTGATATGACAAGTTTTTAATGCAAAGTGTAAAAAAAAAAACATTAAAAATATACTACTTCAGTTCACTCAGGGTTGTGGCTATTGCAGTAGAGAAGAACAAATACTTCCCAAGGTAAATTCATTTGGTTAAATGTAATATTCAAACATAAATCCTGCATACTGAAATTTACCATGTTTATTTTATGGAGAAATAAATATGACTGATTTTAGTATTATTTATTTATTTATTTTTATTATTTTCTTTATTTACATTTCAAATGCTATCCCGAAAGTTTCCCAT
>NC_034602.1:86905360-86918026 GCF_900095145.1 Mus pahari
ATGCCAGGCGGACACCCCTCCTCGGTCGGGGAGGCAAGGTGTTGGGTGCTGGATCAGCCTGCGGACAGCCGCCAGGCGAACACCCCTCCTGGGCAGGAAAGGCGCAGGTCGCTCGGTTTAGTATTATTTTTGTAAAAGATTTATTTATGTACTATCAAAGACAGTTTCCTTTTTTTCTTTTCTTTTGTGTTTTTTGTTTTGTTTTGTTTTTGTTTGTCTTTTTCGAGACAGGGTTTCTCTGTGTAGCCCTGGCTGTCCTGTAACTCACTCTGTAGACCAGGCTGGCTTTGAACTCAGAAATCTGCCTGCCTCTGCCTCCCAAGTGCTGGGATTAAAGGCATGTGCCATCACTGCCTGGCTCCTTTTCTTATTATTAGGTATTTTCTTCATTTACATTTCAAAATTTATCCCCTTTCCTCATTTCCCCTCTGAAAACCCCCTATTCCCTCCTCCTGCTCCCAATTCACCCACTCCCACTCCCTGGCCCTGCCATTCCCCTGCACTGGGGCATCGAGCCTTCACAAGACCAAGGGCCTCTCCTCTCACTGATGTCCCACAAGGCCATCCTCTGCTACATATGTGTCTGGAGCCTTCAGTCCCTCCATGTGTACTCTTTGGTTGGTGGTTTAGTCCCTGGTAGCTTTGGAGTTACTGGTTGGTTCATATTGTTGTTCCTCCTATGGGGTTGCAAACCCCTTCAGCTCCTTGGGTCCTTTCTCTAGCTCCTCCATTGGGGACCCTGTGTTTAGTCTAATGGATGGCTGTGAGCATCCACTTCTGTATTTGTCAGGCACTGGCAGAACCTCTCAGGAGACAGCTATATCAGACTCCTCTCAGCAATCACTTGTTGGCATCCCCAGTAGTGTCTGGGTTTGATGACTGTATATGGGATGGATGCCCAGGTGGGACAGTTGCTGGATGGCCTTTCCTTCAGTCTCTGCTCCAAACTTTGATTCTATATCTCCACCCATGGGTATTTTGATTCCCCTTCTACAAAGGACCAAGTATCCACACTTTGGTCTTCCTTCTTGAGCTTCATATGGTCTGTGAGTTGTATCTTAAGTATTCCTAACTTCTGGGCTTATCAGTGACTGCATACTATGTGTGATCTTTTGTGATTGGGTTACCTCATTAATGATGATATCCTCCAGATCCATCCATTTGCCTAAGAATTTCATGAATTCATTGTTTTTAATAGCTGAGTCATACTCCATTGTGTAAATGTACCACATTTTCTGTATCCATTCCTCTGTTGAAGGACATCTGTTTTTTTCCCCAGCTTCTGGCTATTACAAATAAGGCTGCTATGAACATAGTGGAGCATGTGTCCTTATTACATGTTGGAGCATCTTCTGCCCAGGAGTGGTATAGCTGGGTTGTCAGATAGTACTATGTCCAATTTTCTGAGGAACCACCAAACTGATTTCAGAGTGGTTGTACCTGCTTACAATCCCACCAGCAATGGAGGAGTGTTCCTCTTTCTCCACATCCTCGCCAGCATCTGTTACCTGAGTTTTTGATCTTGATCAAGAGCTAGGGTGATGAACAGTTGTAGTTGTTTGAGTTTAACAAATTAGGAGTGGAAAAATATTAAGTAATGACAAATGTGAACTTGACACTGGCCATTCATGTAGAAGACAAAAGCTTACTGAAGATGACACAGAAATGCTGAGAATATCGAAAGGTCTGTATGAACCTTAAACACTCCCAGCTGATCTGATTAGTTGTAAAGAAACCAGTGCTGAGAACAAGATTCTTCATCAAATGTGGGGAAATGACCAAGAGATTGTAGGCAGCAAGAGGGGTGGAAGAAATGACTTCGATAATTGATAAACATTGGAGATCAATAGTCCATGGAGAATTCTATATTAACCAACTTATGACATCACTGTGGATTTATAACAATGGCGGCCTCTCACCTTTCTCCCAAAAATGGAATAAAAGAAAACGACTGAGCCTCATTAGCTAGTTCTTTATGAGAGGACAAGGTTTCAGTCAAGACAAGGATCTGGAAAAAATAGTGAAGCCAGGCAGAACCGATCAATTTATTTTTCATGAAATAATTTTTTCATCACACAGAACAAATTAATATCTGAAAAAAATATGCTCCATTGAGACTTGCAAAATCATATGGGACATAAATCCAAAGGCAATAAAATGTCTGAACAAATGTGAGAGGACAGAGGAAGCAGGGGGAGGAGCTTGCTGGCGTGCTTAGCCCTCAGGCTCCACTGGCTGGGAAATGGCTCTGTGTGGTCCTCTAAGGGGAGGATCAGCAATGGCCTGGATTACCTTTAAAAGGAGGGTTTGAAGTGAATAGGAATCTGCCTAGTGAAAACAAGGGAGGCTATGGAAAGTATGCTGGGCAAAAGTAAAATGTACATTCAACCTCACAAATACCAAAAGGACCTAGCGCATGTGTGTTCAAAGTGAACTGTGAATTAAGAGATAGAACATTTGGGCTGGAACTTTTGAACATGAGTTTTGAGAATAGAAGAGTTAAGAAAAAAGAAACTTTCTCAGGGGTTAAGGATTTCCTCTAGAAATCAAACAAGTTCATCTTCATCTGTGTAACTCTATGGCAGAGAAAGCACCCCGATGATATTTATTGAACAAATGTTGGCACAGTGACGTTAACACTGCAGCATAATATATGTGTAGTAATAGGAGTTAAAAATATGGTTACAACATGTAGTATGCCTAGACAATGAGATAGAACTTAACATATGTGCAATATAACATTTTGTGCATATGAAGAAGTCTGTCACCTGCCTGTATGATAGCAGATTGATCCTGGTGATGACCAGCATTAAAAGCACGCAGTGCTAGGAAATGAAGAGTTTTTAATTGAGACCAGTGACTCATGACACACTATTGTAGCACTGCCTCAAAGTCTTGGATGCATACATGTATACTGTATAAGAACTTGGTACCTGTATAAATCACAGTAATACCTGGGGCATCATTTTTAGTTTGGGGCATAGAATTTTTTTGTGATTTATATTGTGTTGGAAGCATAGTTAGTGTTGCACAAGACAAAGAAGGCTGTGAAATAATCTTTGCACATCTTCCTTGCTTACTCTGTCAGTATTCTAGGCAAATACTGTTTAAAAATTTACTAGAGTCTATAATAGATACTTGGGAGTATCAGAGGAAAGTTAACAAAAGCTTTGGAAGGTTTTTAGTTATTTATTCTTTGTTCTCTCTCTCCCTCCCCCTTCTCTTCCTCCCTCCCCCTTCTCTCTCTCCTTCTCCTTGTCCCCTCCCCCTTCTCCCCCTGCCTCTCTGTATGCCTTTCAGTAGACATGTACTGAGATAGGGTGTTGTTATGTAGACAGGCTGGCCTTGTATTTGCAGTCCAGTGCACTCTACCTCAGAGTGCTGTCACTACAGACTTGTTGCCACTAAACCTGACATAAGTTGTTGCATTGACGTGAGTATTACGGCCAATCAGAACTAAGTGGTGCTAAAATAGTTTTATATGTGAGCCATCTTGAACTCACTTTATAACTTTTGGGCACCGATATATTGACTATACTGGCCAGGTATATATATGGTGCCACTAGGTACCAAATGTGATCAACGTAGTGACAGTATGTTATGCCAGTTAGTGTTGTGTCAACATGTCAATGTAGTGACAGTATGTTATGTCAGTTAGTGTTGTGTCAACATGTCAGAGATGAGGGAACCTTAGTTGAAGAAAAACGCCTCCATTCTCATGCATACAGATCAGCCTGTAGTCAAGCCCTGTAGGGCATTTTCTTAGTTAGTGATTGATGGGAGAGAACTCAGCTATTGTGGGAGGGGCCATACCTGAGCTGACCATCCTAGGTTCTGTAGGAAAGCAGGTTTACCAATCCTTCAGGAGCAAGCCAGTAAGCAGCAGTCTTTGTGGCCTCTGCATCAGCTTCTGGCTCCAGGTTCCTGCCTGGCTTGAGTTCCTGTTCTGACTTCCTTTGGTGAGGAACGATGTTTATCATCAAGTTTAAGTCAAAGAAACCCTTTCCTCTTCTCCCCAACTCCCCAACTTGCTTTTCATTCTTGGTGTTTTATAATAACAATAGAAACCCTAACTAGTACAGAAATTGGTACCAGCATCGTGAGGTATGAATGTGATAGATCTGACTATGTTGTTTTGGGGAGGACTGTGGAAGTACTCTGGAACTTCAGGCCATTTAGTGTTGAGAGCTCTAGTTAGCTTCAGTTGTCAAAAAATGAAGCCTGTGGTCACAGGGCAAGAGAGTCCATTTGAGGCATTACCCAGGTCAGATTGTCCTGTGGGTACATCTGTGGGGATTGCCTTAACTGTTAAATGATGCAGGAGACCCCACTGTGGACAGCGTCAATCCTGGGCAGGTGGTCCTCCTTGTGAGAGAAAGAAGTATGATGAGTCTGTGAGTGAGCCAGCAGATAGAAGTCCCTCACTGGCTTTGCTTTCATCCATGCACTGACTTCCCCTGAAGATGGATAGTGGTATGGGACTGTAAGCCCTTTCCTACCACAGGCTACTTTGAGCCAGAGTAACTTTATCACAAGAACAAAAAGGAAACTAGAGTAGAAATTATTACGAAAGGTAGGGTGTTACTGCTATAGGCACACCTTGAAGCTTTGGTGTATGGGCTGTCTTGTCTGAGCAACGTGGACATGTTTGTGAATTCAGTCTGAAGAAAGTATTGAGTGCTCAGAGCTTAATGGGGTATTCAGTGAGATCGTGGAAGACACCCATGCTGTGAGAAATGTGAACGGTGTAGGCTTGGCTTGTGAAGTTTCAGAAGGGAACAAGGAAGTGGGCTAGGAGCCATTTGTGTGATATTCCCACTTAGAATTTCTTTGTACTGCTCACCTGGGGTTGAAGGATCTGCTGGGAATTAATGTGGCATGGGTATCACTGAGATGCGATCTTTGATAGTGTAAGAAAGCATTCACTTAAGGTCAGTGTAGAGAATGTGGTCCAAATTGTCCAGGGCTGCAACTCAGCTGGCCGCCCATCTTGACAATGTGTAAGAGTCCTTGTATGGTATCGTTTTTAAAGGCATGATAGAGCCAAGATGAATGGAGTGTGGAAAGAGCCTGATACCTGGCACTGTGTGGGGGATCAGCATTTCCAGGAGAGGACACTGGTAAATATACAACCTCAGTTGCAGTGCAGACCCCAGGATATTGGCGATTTCAGGGTCATGGGATTTCACCAAGGACAGTGATGGCTATGAAATGGAATCAGCCCCAAGCCATGAGATGAGCTGTGTATGCTGTATGTGGTAGAGCTAGAGAAGAGGGACTTCCACAGTCTTTTCAGAGGCTGAAGATTACACAGTGAGGGAGATCCATGTCAGACAACTACATCCAGGACTTAGCTACACTGCAGGGTTTTGCTTTGAGATGATTGTTCCTGTGTGCCTCAACCTGCCTACCTACCTTCTTTCTTTCCTTCCTTCCCTCCCTCCCTCCCTCCCTCCCTCCCTCCCTCCCTTCTTCCTTCCTTCCTTTCTTCCTTCCTTCCTTCCTTCCTTCCGTTCTTTTGTGATAAGAAAGTTTGCAACTTGGCTTTTATTTTATAGTATACAACAGTTAGGAGACTTTGGATTTATAAAGAGACATTGAACTTTTAAATACTGCCTTGTTGCTGTTATACTGTTTTATACTGTGAACTTAGGGGGGAAATGACAGGTTTTGATATAAAAGTGATGTGTTTGAGTGTCAAGTAGACAAAGAGTGTTCTAAGTCCTAGTTAACTTTAATCTACATCTTCAGTCACTTCACAGTCACCAGAGGAAAAGGTGTCAGTCCTCAACTGGAGGACTGTCCAGCTCAGATTAGCCTGTGGGCAGGCAGCCTGTAGGGATTGTCTTGATTGTTAGTGATGCAGGAGGGCCAAGCCCACTGTGGGCAGCATCACCCTTGGGCAAGTAGTCTTGGGCTGTATAAGAAAGCTAGTTAAGTAGGAGCCCGGGAGTGAGTAGTCAGATGGCATGCCTCCATCATTTCCGCTTTAAGTTCCTGTTTTTATTTCTATCCTGACTTCCCCCAGTGATGGGTTATGACCTAGAATCACACATCAATAAATAAAATAAAATAAAATAAAGAAAAAAATAAAATAAAACAAAACAGTTTCTCCCTAAGTTGCTTTTGGTCATAGTGTTTGTCATAGCAACAGAACTAGAACACATGACTTATATTTAAAGATTTTACTTTTAAAAAGTACACAATAATTTTATGTTTTAATATTATGCCATAATATTTGGCTATGATAAACATAAGAGAATGGTTTTAATTTTTGATGTAGTAAAAACCACCCATATGAAATCTCCCTGCTTAACAGAGTTCAAGTACAGAGCACAATATTACTGACTGCAAATTTTGAATAGAATATCATTAGAACATTTTAATTTTGCATGATAGACTTCTCTACTCATTGACATGAACAGCTTTCCCTTTAGCCTACCTGCCAGGCTCATGGCAAACACCATCGCTTAATTTGCACTAATATTTTTGGCTCTGTTAGTTATCATGTGACATAGACTGATACAGTTATTTCTTTTTGTGGCTGGCTACTTAGTACAGTATCCAAAGCCAGTCATTTATGTTGCAGAATTTTTTCTTTTTAACACTGAATAATCTTCCGTTATAATTCATACACTACACATATCCTTTGCCCACCCATTCATCAGTAGGCTCTCAGATTGTTTTTGCTTCCTAGCCTCTGGGAATATGCTGTTATGCACATGATGGTGCAAACATCTTCCCCAGCTCTATTTTCCATATATGTTTTTATGAGAGACTGGTTACACGGGCCATGGAATCAGTAGCTTATATGGTAGATCTTTTAATTGCTTGGAGAACTTCTGTACTCTCTCCACTGATGGGATCACCTTTAATTCCAGCCAACAAGGTACAAGTGTTTCAAATTTTCCATATCCTCAACAAAACATTTTTTTTTTAAATGTAGGAGCTGTTTGATTGTTTGTTTGTGATTGGTGATGGCTATTATTGATCATCAACAACTTGACTATATCTCGAATTAACTAAAACCCAAGAGGCTGTGTACACTTGTGAGGGAGTCTGTTTTCTTAACTAAGCCATGTGAAGTAGGAAGATCCATTTGGAATCCAGAGCTTTTCAGATGGGGTAATTCATCTTTAAACTGGGCCACAGTTTCTGCTGGCAGCCTATAGAAAAGCCATGGAAGAAGGAAGCTTGCTTGATTGCCCACTTGTTCTTTCTCTTGCTCTACTCCCTCCCTTCACTGGCGATAGAGCCAAGTTTTTCAGGATTCTGGCATACTGTGAAGACCAGCTGAAACATCTGCCTCATGGATTAAACAACTAATGGGTGTTTGGACCTTCCCATGCTAGACAGACGTTGTTGGACTAGCTAGATCATAGCCTGTAAGCCATTCTAATAAGTCCCCTCTCAATGAGAATCTCCGTGTGTGTGTGTGTGTGTGTGTGTGTGTGTGTGTGTGTGTGTGTGTGTATGAATCTTGTTCATTTTGTCATACCTCTGAAGTGTCAAGCAGTAAGGACTGGCCCCTGTCCTCTAATCAGGTGGTCCCAAAACCGACCTAGGAAAAGTCTCAGGCTGTTTGCTATTTGTTTTGTCTTGTCTTCATTTTAACAATTAAGATCATCATCCTTTTTTATTATGTATGGATTAGATGATCTAGTACAGATAATTCACATAAATCCATAAATTCCTGGTACCCATGTCTAGCTCCTGGTAAGAGACAGTTGTCATTAACTGCTGTGATTAACACCATTGGCTGCTAATCACAGATCTGTGCATAATTAGAATGGCAGAGTAAGATGGTAGGAAAATCGTTTGACTTCTGCATGTTATTTACAAAAAAAAAAAAAAAAAAGTAGGAAAACTTCAAAGTACCAGAGGCAACCACAGTAGATCTGATATCTTTGCTCAGAGGGCAGCTGCCAAAAGTGCAGAGGACCTCCCACAGGGAGAGAGCTGGGTGGAAGCCTAAGCCCTTTGCCTTGCATTCTGGAGTCCATTACTTTAATGTCATGAGGCCAATCATCTCAATACTATAAGTGTCTTAATTTATTGTATTTTTGTTGTGTCTTTCCCCACCTGACAGTTCTGAACCATATATACATTAGGTCCTATTGAATTTCTTGAAATCAATTGTCTTTCTCTGAAAAGCCTTTCTCCCGTGCTGCTGTAATCTGAGCGGAACAATCTTGCATGTCTGTAGAACAGGATTTAAGAGCTCATTAGAAATATTAAATCTAGAGGCAAGCCCAGGTGCAGGACTTCTGGCTTCAACTCCATTTGCATAATAGCAGCTGGATAATTGAAGCTGTCAGTGGGTGCCCAGGCAAACACAAAAGATAAAACTACCATGTTGAAGCCTGAGTCCCCAAGTCTGACTACCTTTTCCTTTTTAAGACGTTGAATGAATGTTGTTAATGTTTATTAGTATACACAGGTGTAGAATTCCAAGATTCTATTTATAAATTCTTTGACTGGAATGTCTAAGTTTCTTCTCTTAATCTTATTTATTCAAGCTAGAAAAGAAGGTTTTGCCATTAAAGCCCTTTCTTATTTTCAGGGCGGGCACCTTTCAGAGTTTAATTATAGAAGAATTCTAAGGTTGGTGAAGTAAAGCCACTTAGTTTTCTGCCTCAGGGAAAAATCCACAGAGAATTGGAAGAGTCTTTGCGCTGAACACCAAGACACAACTATTGCCCAAAGACTTGGAACACTGGAAAGGACCAGAACTCAAAACCTACAATTTAGCAATACACATAAGAAGCTTTTTAGTGCAAACCTGTCTTTAGTCTTCTGTATGGGTGTTTCAAGGACATTCACTACAGAGTTCTTTATAAGACAAAATGCCCAAGAAGCTCTATAGTGAAATGTAGAACCCATGCCCATTAAAGTTTCTCTTAAAATGATACTGTGAAAGGCATCCTAAAATCTATGAGCAGGTTCTGGGCTTCTTAAGAAATAAAACCAATACACACATTGCCTGATTTTGTATATAAACAATATATATTATATGGCTATATAATTATGCATATATAATGTATATATGACTGTGATGGTGATTCAGTGCTATTCTTAAGAAGGGAGTACCACTATCATCAGACTATAGTACTATGATTTAATATAGACTTAATATAGATTTAATATAGAATATTAGACTATGTCTAATATTCTATGAAAAATCAAAGGATAACAATATGCTTAATTCTTGTTTTATAACATTATTCAAACAAAACCACAAAACACTCAAACAGTAAGTGTAATTCTTTTCTTATGGATAGGGATCGAATATTTTCTTCTCCTCTCCTTTCCTCCTCTCCTCCCCTCGCCTCCATCTTCATCCCCCCCTCCATTGTGCAGACATGTGAACGTGTGGTACACATGCTCTGTGTGTACATACAGAGTTCAAAGGAGGACACCAGGTGTCATATCCTGCTGATATCTGCCTCACTCCCTCAAGGTCCCTCTCTTTGGGCCAGTGGACCCCCATGAATCTAACTGCCCCCCCCCCCCCGACTCCCAAAGCTCGGGTTACAGGCCCGCTAACTATGCAGGAATGCTACCTAGATGCTGGGGATATTTGAACTGGGGTCTCCAGGCTTACACTGCAGGCACTTTCTCCCCAACCCATTTCCCAGCTCCACATGGTTTTATTTATTTCTGTTTGTAAAACTTTCAAGAAACTGAAGGGGTTAATCTTATGATACTGGGAATGATGAATGAGATACTTTAAAACAGTTTTTTTTTTCCACAAATGCAATGTTTGTATTATGCATTTGTTATGGCTTAGAAAATTCCCATAATCCTGTGTAACATCTTTACACAGCAGATTATAATCTCAAAATCTAGTTTCAGTTGTTTGGTACCAGCTGCTGAGTCCGTGAGCCCTAGGGCGTCCTGGGTTAGCTGAGGGAGAACAGTCTTCCTCCCAAGCTGTTCATCTAGCCTGAACAATCGGCTCCAGGAGTTTGACCGGGACTGGTTTTCTGGCTTTTTTTTGTCACTTCTGGGAGCTTTTTAAGATGTTCCCTCTTGAAAAAAACCAAATATATTTATTATATATATATATATATATATATATATATATATATATATATATATCTCCACAAATTCTACTCATGCTTTTCCTATAATGCCTGCCTCCTGTTATTTGCAACTATATGCGTTAAATTAGGAAGTTGAATGTAAAGATTTGAAGTTTTCCCGAATTTGAAAAAAACAAAACAAAACAAAACAAAACAAAAAATGGAACAAAGCAATAAAACCAGGACACAACTCCAATTGTTGAAAACATTTTAAAATTATCTCAAGTATGGATATTAGTTAAATATTTCTGCTTTTAGGCAGAAGTTGCTGCTTTCCAACAAACTAAGATGAATGACTTAAAGATGGGGGCTGGTGAGATTGCTCAGTGGGTGAAGAGCTTGCCAGTGAGTGAAGGCTAAGCTTCTGAATTTGATCCTTGGCCCCCTCCTAAAGGAGGAAGGAGAGTGCTGCCTATAAGGAGTCACCCTCTGCCCGCCACAGTGTGCCAAGGCTTTCTCTCTCTCTCTCTCTCTCTCTCTCTCTCTCTCTCTCTCTCTCTCTCTCTCTCTCTCCCCTCTCTCTTTCTCACACACGCACACACACACACTCACACACACTATTAGGGATAGTTTAAATAATATATTACACAGTTGTTTCTAACAGTGCCCCCCCCCCCCCCCCCGGTAACATAAACCAATGATGAGCATTGCAGGCAACTTGTAACCTTCAAATACAAACATCGATTCCTGAGACAATATCCACAGCACAGTGTCTCAGAGAGAAAAGACTCGAAGGATCAATTCAGCTAGACACTCAGATAAAGCCTGTGTGCAAGAGTGGGAAGATGGTAGTTATACACCAGCTTACGTGGCACATACTCAGCAAGCAACTTAGTCTTCTTACTCACACAGGAGGGACAAAGCCACTCTGCAGGCCAGCCCTGTTTTCATGTTTTGAAATAGATGTCACACAGTAGGTTTAAAGTATGGGGGCAATGAAGCCATGTCCTTCACCGCAAATGGCAATAAGTAAGTTTCCCCATGGCGTACAGTCAACCTTTGGAATGAGTAGCTGGGATGATGGAACAAGGCCTTTCAGCTTGTGCTGAGCATCATCTGCCCCTTTGATAATCATCAGAGCTTCCAACCACACAGAAGGGTCAGGAAGCCAGGGATTCATTCTTGCTCTGATCTCTCTCGTAGTCAAATTAAAACCTCGCTACCAAAGAGAAATTTGTTTCCACAAAGACATTTTGTAATATATCCTGCCTTTTCCAAGAAATATGTTGGACATATGATTTCATATGATTTAGACATAATATTAACAGAAAATAAATATTTCACATGATAATACACAGCCAAATTGTGGGAGATGTTATACACATACTTCCCCCGTCTCCCTCTCTCTCTTTTAGCATTACAACAATGCAGTTTTTCTGTTTATATGTAATTCGTATAAACATGGTTAATTTTATTTGAATTCTTTGCTTCCACATTGCTTCATTGTGGTTGGTAATTCTGACCAATATAAGGATGAAACATTTCTTCAAAGAAACAGATGGGTTACTTCAATCAAAGCTGTAAATGTGTTAGCATTGCATGCTAGCTAAAGAACCGTGAATTACTTTGGTGGAGTGTTAGGCACCATTTTCTGTAGGCGTACTTGGAATTGAATCTACCTCACAGCCATTTTGGAAAAGTTTCTTTAAGAGTCCTTCTAGTATCCCTTGTTCCCCTTGTGCCTATGACTCTACTAAGACAGGGTCCTCATGGTATTATGTTTCTATCTTTAATGCCTATTGCAGTAGCTCACACAGTAAGTTCTTCATATAAAATTCATTGTTTCCTAACACATATTGAAATGCCCTGCTATTCAATGTGTGTTCAGTAAAGCAAGGTAAAATCTTGCTTTTACTGGATTTAACTTAGGCTAATAATAAAAACACAAAAATTAATACATAAGGAAAACAATAAAAAGACTCTGCTAGAGTTCATGGGAACACCAGTGTCATGAGATGGGAAGTTCAACTTATTTGCCTGTTATCATGTTGCTCGCCCCAACCTGACCTACAGCCAAGGACAGATAGGAAGGAAATCAAGGACAGATGGTAATCAAGGACAGATGGTGCATTCATAGGCAGAGTCAGAAAGTGACTGAAGCACAAACCAGCCTCTGCAATGGCTGTCTTCAGGAGTGATTATAGAACTTGCCAGACGGGGAGGTCAGGTCCTGTGGACCCCACTCTGCTTCTCTCATTACAGCGAGCTTATGGGGTGGAGGGTCTTCCATGTCCCCTCTCTCCTCTGTGAGTCTGTGAGCCTCAGGCAGGAGTCTACTACTTTGCCTGATTTACTTGCCAACTGGCATTACTCTCGTCTATGGCAAACTTGTAGCCCCAGTCTGTGTGGCACTCTGTCCACTCTTTCCTCTGAAATTCCACATTGGTGTACTACTCAACGTGACGTGGAATGGTGATCACCAAGGGTTCTCTGAGGGCATGACATGCAATTATAGATACATGGGACTAGGGAGAGAGAAAGAGAGAGGTGGGAGAGGTATGGAGGAGGGAAGAGGGAGGGAGGGAGGGAGGGAGAGAGAGAGAGAGAGAGAGAGAGAGAGAGAGAGAGAGAGAGAGAGGAG
>NC_034602.1:86918200-86928282 GCF_900095145.1 Mus pahari
GAGGAGGAGGAGGAGGAGGAGGAGGAGGAGGAAGAAGGGGAGGAGGCAGAGGAAAGAGGATAAAGAGGAGGAGTGGTAAAGGATTCTGAACATTATTTCTCCCAAGAAAACAGTTTATAGGGAGACTTGTGGTAGGAAATTACTAAAGATTTTAGAACTGTTCTTAGTCATAGTTGGGTAGTACAAGTTTATGGTTTAATATTTTATTCTAAGTGAAAATTTTTAAGAGGATTAAATAACACACCACCACCACACACACATTCATAGTCACACAGGTGTGTGCGAACATACACACATAGTCATTGGGCTTTGGCTTCACTGAGGAGAATTGCTCAAGGAGTAGAGCAGGAGACACAAGCTAAAAGGCTGCTGGGGTCTAACAGAAATGATGCCTGGGTGGGCTCTGCATTTACAGTAGTAGCAACGGTGAGGAAATGAATGATTTCCACACCTACAATTACATACAGAGAGACTGCTTCCCCAGGACTCGGTGAAGAGCAGAGAGAAGACCTTAGTGATTAAACTTTTATAATCTTTAAGATGGTGTCTTTCAGAGTAGTCTAGGACCATATATGTTAATGGACACTTTTTGAAAATATTAAAAAGTGGTTCTATAATCGAAATTCTAAATCACAGCTTGAATAAAATCAAGACAAAGTTTTTCAGTACCTTTAACATGCTGGTGCACACTATGGACTTCAGGAGCATGAATGTGGAATTATGTTATTTTTAGATCTTTAGTGGGCTTCTCACAATCTCAATTCAAACAGTTTATCGGATCACTATACAATTGATCAGCTATCATATTATATACAACTTCTGTGTGAGGTATGATCATAAATATCATATATAATCACAGAAATAAATATCTGGTCTTACTTTTCACCAGTACTGCTCCAGTCAGCCCATTGCTATCCTTTGATCTATTAAAAAAATCACTTAGTGAACTCTTAATCTGTAATAAGAATGTCTGTATATGAGATGATCAATAAAACACCACAATAAGGTTAAATCTATCATGCCTTCACTCATTTATAATATATGTTGACTGGAGTTATGTTCAGAATCCTCTCTGTGGTTTGGTTGAATTTGCTGAACCCAAAGCACCATATTTAACCCTTTAATTCCTCTTTCCTACATTTAATATACCATTGTTTACGCATGCTTGGCTGATTCGTAGGAGTAACTTACACATGTGGAGACCTTGGTCAGATCTCTGTGCTCAGATGTCTGTAAGCCTTGCTAGGCTTAGGTGTAATCTGCCCTTGCCCTGGCTTCTGAAATGTCACAGCTTGAGCCTGGTTCTGCTTCTTCTCTGTCTCTCCTCTCCTTATCTTAGTATTTGCATTTTTCATAACTTCCCATATTATTCAGGGAGACATTAAGTGTATAAGAAATAACATTTTTTTAAAGAGGCGGCTAAACTCACGAGCTCTTACCGACACATAAGTGTCCAAATACGAGATGTGAAGAACAAATCCTTTTTATTCACTGCAAACTTTACTATGAACACACAGTAAACACTCTCGTGTCCGTTGCCTTTCCTCTTTCTAGAAGTATCAGCTTTAATAGAAAGCTAATTAGGTAACAAAACCTTAAAAACTGTATTGTTATTTCTGGCTAAGGGGCCTGAGCCCTGCTGCTGGTAGCTCTGTTCACTGTTTGAAAGATTCCTGCTAATATTTGATCAGGTGTGGGCTCTCAGTATAAAGCAAAACCCTTTAACCACAGAACTTCAGCTGAAGTGAACGAACAACAGTAATACTTTTTTAATCACGTACCCCATAGAGTTTCAAATCCCCGACAGTAAGTGCAGTTTTTTACTGTTACCTGTTCATTTTACTAAACAATAAAATATGTGGTATTAAGGCCCACACAAAGGCATTTCCTGGACATTGGATTATATAGATTATAATAAAAATTTTATAGTATAGTTTTTAACTGACAGCATGCTAAAAATGTCAAGAAAAATAACATTTAAATCATGCTATGAAAATGATTTCCTAATCCAATTTTTTATTTTAAAGTTTCACACATTTCTGCTCTGTAATTGAGAAATAAAATATATAATGGGAAGATAGAGAATATATAACTAAAATATATTAATTACAATGACATACATAGATATTCCTAACCCATATATGTTCTATGTATAGGTAATTAGCCACAAAATTATCAAATATAGAAACAACATTGCACTGCGTAAATTAACTAGGTTTGTCCCCCATGGAGTGCATTTTATATGTATGGAACCTCCAATGATAAAGCTAAGATTTCTTCTTATGTCTTATGCTTGTATTCTGCATATGAGTAATATAGGTAGCCATTAATGTTTTCAAATTATTTATTTAATTAAAATAAAAATAATCTTTATCATTCAGGGAAGTATCTAGATGCAAATAGCCAAAGAATAGAAACTAGGTTTCTTTCCTGAGACAGCCCAAGAAGTGATTCTGTATGGAGCATCATTTAGGAAGTGGTACTGTACAGGACTGTTTTAAGTCAGAAATGCAGCTGTGCTTAACTGCGCTTACATACATATTCAGAAATCTAATAGACCCTGCTTTACCAAAGAGAAGAGAGCCCTAGAATGGAGATTTCCTGTAGATACTTGATGCCCCAGGAAGGGGGGTGCCTGGAGTGGGGCACCCACTCAGAGGTGAAGGGGAGGGCGATGGGGAAAGACCTCTGCAAGGGGGGACAGGGAGGGAGGTACAACATTTGGGATGCAATTAATTAATTAATTAATTAATTAATTATATTTTTTTCATTATTCATATATAGAAAGCAAACATGGAAAAGAGAAAAATATTCCTTCTGTCATCCTGATCTTTAAATGTTTTCATGGTACAGATGTGACTGTGTATCTTACCCTGACCAAGCCAGATGAAATTCTCGACTGGAATAGCAGGAGCTGTAATGTCTTTTATTGGAAATCAGTGGTTCATTATCTAGACTTCTTCTAAGACATCACCTAAGTATTTGAATGGCACAGAATATTGTAAAAGCTATAGAGACAAGAGACATTAATGAAACCAGGAAATACTTTGTTAATATGAAGGCAACTTTCCAGAGAGTTAACAAAACTTGAACAAGTTTACTATTGAACCCAGTAGTTATAAAGTATATGTGAATGTATAGCTTGCTATGATGGATAGGGCCATGTCTAAAATTAGAAGTTGATTGAAATAAAATGTAACCTTCCATTTTCTCCTCATTACATGTGAAGAGAATTTATTTGGTCCAGCCATAAGAAAAAATATGTTTATAACTGAAAATATAATTTATTATATATAATTAAACATCTGGTTTTTGTTATATTTCTCTGCAATACATATCTAAGCCTTAAAAGCCTATTTAAAAGCCTCATTGTTATATAATTCAGGACCTCAGAAAGGGCTACCTAGTGTCATCTGAGATACAGCTTCAGCTGTGGCTAGAGATACACTTCAAAGATGGCGCCTTCATTTACATTATAGGTGACTAACTGCTCTGACTAATGGTTGGTCTGTCTCTTTCTTCATACTCATTCACCTGAGCTTTTCTGTGTGGTGTGAGGTTTTCATAGCATGGTAAGTTCAATATGGTTGCCTTTGATATATGTGTGAGCAGAAAAAAAAAACAATCATGACCAGTATTTTTTCCTATATTTCACTGTGGGACATTATCAGATTCAAGGAGGTGGAGGGGGAAGGATATGTTTCATGACACATATAGTGGCACTATCATGGTTCATAAATCACAAATCTAAAGAGTACTTATTTACTGAGAAGCAGTGTTTATCATAGCAAATAAACGGAATGAGCCCAATCAGTTATCAGTAATGAGGAGAGGAAATGATGGTTTTCTAAGGATGGAGTCTTACGGAGCTGAGGGAGGTGGTGGAGGAATGTCCTAGCAAGAGCAAGTTAGGCCACACGGTATTCCTTTGAAGCATTATTGGACCTATGGTCCTTCCCCGTTTCTTCTGGCCATTCTGGCCATCATGAGGTAAACTTATTTTCATCTGCCACATGACCCCAATCATCACATATGATGTTACCACAGGCCAGTGGTGCCTCAACCATGAGAACCATCAGTGGAGCCATTCAACTCTGAGTGACATCAGTGAAGCCTTCCAATGATGAGAAGCATCAATGGATCCTCCCAACACCTAGACAGATATTATTGGAGTCACTAGATGGATGGAGCCAGCGTAGTGGAACCATCAGACTATAAGAAGCATCTTCTGAAACCAGAGGCCAAAAGAAACTCCTCCACATTTTCAGTTAATTATCTTCAATGTTTTGTTCCAGTAGTGAAAAGCTGCCTGACACAATAACCTTTTCCAGCCTAAAGTGCTTCAAAACAGTCCTCTGACCGTTCGCTACAGGATCGACTCTAAGGCTAAAGGATCTGCCAAAAAACCAGACACTGTTTTCAAGAAGCACATTCTTTTTGGAAACATCAGTAGTTTCATTTTGAGATATTTGTGGTAAATCATTGAGTTGCTCTGTTGTCATCTGTGGACTTCAGGACTTTGATACTCAGGAAAGGAGTCTGCGGTTGTCATGAGAGGGCGTCTCACATGGAGAGAACAGCAGCTGACCCCTTAGTCCATCAGATCCTGAAACCCACAGTGTGTTTGCGGGGGGGGGGGCACATCTTGCACAGGTTTCTGTGTCTAGTGGCTGGGTGTAACGGGATGTTCTATTACCTTCTTTTTGGGAACACCTACTCCCTATTGTCTGTGTTTGGCTGAAGGTCTTCTGCATGACTTTGCTGAACATTCTGTGGCATGTTGCCACCTCTGTCTTTATCTGTCTCTTTCTCTCCTTTTTGCTTTGTTGAGACATGGGCTCATGGTGAAGCCTTGAACTAAGTTCCTGCCTCAGGCTTCCAGCTGGGTGATGACAGGCATCTGACACTGTGCCCAGTTCTGCTTCTCTGATATCTTACTCCATGTCTTGGAGGAAGGTGCCAGGTTTATGTCCCAATGCTGCAATTTTAATTTTTAAGAAAATTTTCTATTTTTACGATTTATCACCATATATTAATTTTACAAAATGATGGATTGTGCTGTGACATCTTCATAATTGTGTACAATGTTCTCTGATCACTCTTACCCTGAACCAGTGTTCTCTTTTCATTCCTTATCATTCTTGATGTTCCATTGTCTGAAAATAATTTTTATTAAAGTAACACATTAAAAGAACATCATAGAGTAAGCTTTGTTTTGAAAACAGTACCAGAATGATGTATAATATGTAGAATGGATGTCATGGCAATATATATATATATATATATATATATATATATATATATATATATATATATGTAAAAGTTTTGTTTTGAAAGTCTCATCTATAAAGTTTTATTACATTTGTTTTTAAAATAAACTTATTATTTTCTAATGCAGCAAATAACTTGGAAACTTTCAAGGAAGGGACATTGATATAAAAATTGTATTTTTAACCTGTGACCTCTCTTTCTGCAAGATGATGTGGTGGTTCAGAGCTTGTGGGAGTGGCCAAACAATGGCTGGTCTAACTTGAGGCCTCAGGCACAAGAGGAAGCCCAGGCCTGACACTGCCTGGATGGCTCAGAGACCTAGGGTAGAACCAAAAACAAAAAACAAAACAACAAAAACAAACAAACAAACACCCCCCCCCCCAAAAAAAAAGTCACTGGAATGTTTCCATGATTCCTAATGGTATTTTGCCACATACAGATTGGTGCCTAGCCCAGTTGTCATCAGAGAGGTTTCCTCCAATGGAAATGGAGGAAATGCAGCTGGTCTGAGGAGATGCCACAGCCAAACATTAGGTAGAGCTTGGGGAACACTGAGGAAGAGGGGGAGGAAGGATTGTAGGGACTAGAGGGGTTGAGGATGTTTGGAAAACTCATCCCACAGAACCAACTATGCAGGGCTCACAGGGCCTCACAGAGGCTGAGGCAACAGTCATGGGCCCTGCATGGGTCTGCATGGGTCCTCTGCACACATGCTTTGGTTGTTTAGCTTGGAGTGTTTGTGGGACCCCACACCACTGTGGGAGTGGGAGTCAGTGTCTCTGACTGTTTTCCTCCTGCTGGGTTGCCTTGCCCAGCCTTGACAGGAGATGGTGTCTGCCCAGTTTTACTGGATCTTGTGTTGAGTTGATATTCCTGGGGTTGGGAAGGTGCTCTTTCCTGAAAGGAAAAAGATAGGCAGGGGATCTTGGAGGAAGGCAAGGTACAGGGGTGACTGGGAGGAGCCAAGGGAAGAGGGTCTGTGGTCAGGATGGATTGTTCGGAGAAGAATAAACTAAAGGATAAAAGAAAAAAACCAACATTGCATTTTTAATTTTTTAGAAATTTATTTTTATTTTCAAACACAATGTATTTTAATCTTCCTCCCCAACTCTGAATACTCTCAACATCCCTACCCACACAACTTCACAACTTCTCTGTCTCTCTGTCCATCTGTCTCTCTGCTTCTCTCTGTCTCTCCCTGTCTCTGTCTCTCTCTCTCTCTGACTCTCTCTCAATAATCAAAACAAAGAAAACCAGTAAGACAAAAAGTACTACAAAAACTAAGACAGAAAGCACACAGAGCACATGGTGCATGTGCATATGTGTACCATGTACATGTTCACAGGTCCCCTGAGATGGATGGGTATGGACCACCATGTGGGTGCTTGCTGAGAATCAAATCCACATCCTCTGTAGGAGCTACCAGTGTCAACCTCTGAGCTATCTTTCAAGACCCTGATGTAAAACTCCAAAATATGAAAGACTGTCCCAAAAATCTTTTAAAAATTAAATTTTAAGCATTTTTGTGAATCAATGTCGTCAAGCTCAATGAATCATGACAGATGGATTTAACTGCTGACAAGAATTCTATATTTTAATGACATAAACATGCTCCATTCAAGTTATTTTGAAGCGTATGATAAATGTAAACTTGGACACCAGTAATTTATTACTAGAATTTAATGAAGCAGAATATCAAGTCCACCTAATACTCTACCTCTCATATCCACAGTGGAGAAATCACACTGTTTTGCAGATTGAATCAGTTCTGTGTTCCCTTCTACGAAAACAATAAAAACCATTGCAACAACTGTATAAAATACTTAAAAGTAAACAGCTATTTAAATGCAAACATTCCAGCATTTATTGTTCTGACTGTTTTAGTATTTCCTCTCTAGTGACTATGGTAGAGTGAATTGCTATTACTAGATTTTCTAATATATATTCTGGGGCAGTGGACTGTTCCACCAGACAGAAACCTGGCAAGGTCCAGCGGATTCAGGGAAGCCAGCAATTCTCATAATTGAGAACGGTAGGCACTTAAATCTACTCCTGACCTGGAACACATGACCTCGACACCCCCATTGAAGAGACTGTGAAGGACACCACCTGAAGTCCTTCCACATACAGATCAGGCATCCCTAACATCTCAGACCAACCCAGTAGAAAGCATCTGCCTTTAGATCCCAACCCATCCCAAAATGTTAATAGCATCCTATCCACAAGGAATAAAGTGCACAAGTTAATTCACGAAGGATCAATCATCTGAGAGTGCCTGTCTTATCGCTACAGATTCCCCAGGTTAATGCCCGGTACACAGACTGGTAATATATTGTGGTAGTAATTCAAGCAACAGACACTGCACATTATGTAAGAGCATATTATACAGTTTTCATGAATTCGTGTGAGTAGAAAAAGATGGAGGAAGGGCAGAAAGAAGAGAATTATTTACCAGGGTCAGGAATTTGGAGTGTAGTATAGAGTTTTACTTTTAATGTGCTTTTAATTGAGTTAGAATTTTACTACTATGTCCTGTCCATTCTTTTCCTCAGCCCCTCTGAGCTTCCCTCCCTCTCAGGCTCCTCCATATTCTAATCATTCTCAGATTGATAGCCTCTCTTTCCTTCACTATTATTGTCACACAAACACATACATACAGAAGTAGGTGTGTGCTCAAAAATATGTATGTACAACTTGCCGAGCCCATTTTTGCCTGTGCATATATAGATGTTCGTAGGGCAGACCATCCCTATTGGGCAACCAATCAAAAGCTCACCCGAGGAAAGGCGAGTCTCCTTCTCCCAGCACTCATTAGTTGGCTCTTGTTCTTTGTCCAGGGGTGAGACCAGACAAAATTTTCACTTCCATGGTAACATGTCCATTGGCATTGCTAGTTTTTTGTTCGTGTTCATGCAGCCATTTCTAGGAGATACTGTTGCACAGCAGTCTCCCTGACAGTCCACCTGGCACGGTCATTCCACCTCCTCCCACAGTGTTCTCAGAGCCATGGATGCAAGGTATCCTGTAGGTTTATCTGTTAGGATCAAGCTCTCCAAGATCTGTTGATTTCCGAATTGCATCCAGGTGTGTTTTTTTCTGTGTGGTCTCCATTTGCTGTGAAGAGAGGCTCCTCTGATAAGGGGTGGTTGCTGCACTTAATGGGATGTGGGAGGAGAGATCTACAGTCTAGAAGAACCAGACTATGGCTGAGGGCAGGCAACGATAAAAAACTATAACTTATCAGTCTACAATGCAGAGTTTCATTCTGAATCGGGAGAAAAGGTCTTGGCTCTGTAGGCAGATGGCTTAGCACTGCCCCTGGCATCAGGATAGATGAAAACAGGAAGGGATGGAAAGTTGCTGTGTTATTGTTGGTGGCCATGTTTCTCCAATAATGATGAACAGGTCTATAGCTAAGGCTATAGGTTTGATAACATCACTCCAACCTCAACATTTTCCAGACATTCTTAACATGTTCTCCCCTAACCTCATTTGTGGGCATAATGTCATTGGATACTCTAAAAAGATTATCCTTGTATTATTCAAATGATGATTTCTCTGTGCCTGTATCTGGTTTTAATCTGGACATGGCATTGTAATGCTTATTCTAAGAATCTCCCCTCTCAATGTTGTGTAGACATTGTTCCCCATTCATTCTCTGATGTGTTAGTAAAAGTTGAGCAGCTGGTGACTGAGCAGTTGAGAGAATTGGACTGCACTCCTGATCCCAGCCAGGGGGTGGAGGGGAAGAGAGAGGGAGGAAGAGGGATTCACCAGGTGGAGAGGGTCTAAGGGACACCAGGAGAACACTCGTGGGGCAGAGAGAGTGAGATCAATATGGAAAGTGCAAGCATCTTGGGAATTTGGGCTGGGAAGCAGCCGGATTAGCGCAGAGGATTAGAATCCATGAATAACTCCTCAGATTATTGTGCTGCACAGCTTGATTACATTAAGCCCTGTAGTCTCTGTCTTGGTTATTTGGGAGCTAGCTGGGATAAAGGAAAACATCACTTAGAAAACTGCAGTTGGGCTGCTGGCATCCTTCTTTCTCAGTTGCCTATGGAGCTTCCGACAGTGACAAGGCAAACTCAGAAGACTGGGTGCTTTGCATAAACGCATACATCTCTAGATTACCTCATGCCTGTGGATAGCCAGGGTTAGCTGAGGATTCTATTTTTATGGCGCAATAGCAATAAAAAAGTCCTGGGGTTTCAGACATGAACGGTCCTGCTTTTCAAAGGGGTCCTGAAATCCAAACACAGGTACTCACACTGTCCAAGCAGTTTGATTCTCCACAGCTTCCCTCTCTAGTCCCAAGTTCGCTAATTAAAAAAAAATAAAATGAAAGAAAGATGATACAGGTTTTTTACAGTACACTTTTACTTATCTATTCTTTTAAAATTGTTTTATATTAAATTTTAAGAAACTAAAGTATAGACATGTTTGATTATATTTTTAAGTAAATGCTATCTAGTTAGAAATATTAATTGTAGGCCATGTTTATTGGCTTAAAAAAACAATCAGACCTCCTCTGGACACAGTAGTAATCCACAGTCCCAGTTAGACTGGAATGGTTATGGTGACTAACCTTCCATGTAGACCTCAAGGTTAATTCTGTATACCTCAGCCCTTCCCCTCCCCCACAGCCTCCCCCTCCCCCACAGTTTACCTGGGTTCCTTCTAGTGGACTCTTTGTTTCTATTATGTAATAGAATGGGGCCGGGCGTGGTGGCGCATGCCTTTAATCCCAGCACTTGGGAGGCAGAGGCAGGCGGATTTCTGAGTTCGAGGCCAGCCTGGTCTACAAAGTG
>NC_034602.1:86928343-86938136 GCF_900095145.1 Mus pahari
CAATGATTGAGACATATGGAATATATGATTTAAAAAAAAAAAAGAAAAGAAAAGAATGGGGGATTACAGTGTACCAGAGCCATGCTTAGTCAGTGAGATGCAGGGTTAAAGCTGAATGCCAGCCTGTGATAACCAAGTTACCCAGTCTCATTGAGTCTCATGTCATCTGATAGGAAAGAAGTATGTCTTCCCTAAGCCTTGATTTGTGAATAACTGATAGTGTTTGGAACAGTACTCAACAGTTAAAAATAGTCCTAGTCTAATAGATTGAACACCAAATCTGATTTAATAGTTTTTAGGATCTTTGTATGGAAATACACCTTAATGGTCAATCTAAGTTTGCTTATTATAAACACTCCAAATTTTACACTAAAAATTGTAAGACATCTAAGAAAATACACTCGCTAAAACTATTTAAGCAAAAATAAGTTTGTTCTTTATTTTTCCATACTTGTTCCTTTTGTTATTTATTCTTCTTCATGTGCTAATTATGTGTGTATCTGTGATATGATATGTAAACATTTGAACTATATATCCAGTAGACTAGTTGTTGAGGATTAAAAATATGTTTAGAGTCATCCATGCCAGATTCTATAAATGCCTTTAGCTAAAGATTAAACACAGTTGGTAAAAATTAACTCATCTGCATGTAACTTTCAGCCCATGTAAACGTGCAGTGGCCTGTAAACAGAGGTGAGGCATTTGCCTTTATAAAACTCAACCCTAAGATTTTGTAACATACCCACTTCTTGAGGAAGTAAATTCTTTTGTAATATTTATTTAAGCAAAGTTTCTCAGGTCACTGACTGTTTAAAATAACACTAGGTATTTAAGTGTGTTGTGTGCTAAGATCTTAGGAACGCCTCACTCTCTCTCCATGCTACTTTTCTGTTCTTACTGAGGAGTTGCAGGCTCTCAGCTGGCAGGGTGGGATCAGAACCATTTGTTATGTAATGTTTTCCTCTTCTGTATACAGCATTGTAACTATAGACCCTTGTTCTCCCATACAGTATGCATTAATTCTGCTTGCTAATACCGTACGCCTGTTTCCACAAGTTTTATAGTTGGATGGGGCCTAGAGAATACTTAGCTTAGCATGGAACCCAGGTTAGAAACGTGTGATGACTTGACTTAATTGGAAGAGGTATAGAAATTAAAGATTGCTAGCCTATGTAAGATTTCAGTTTATTTCCCATTATCTCCTGCATCCACTTAAGATGGTTAACTGTGGGCTCTGAAAAATAAGTTAAACTTTAAGTAATACTTTCCTAGAAAGCCTTTAAAATATTAATCTTAAATATGAGTTTAAAGTTCAGTTTGGCCTCCCAACCAATCACCAAACACCCTTCCTTTCAAATAGGTAAGAAGTTTCAGGAGTGAATTAGCCGTTAACCTTCCTGGCCATTTTCCAGCAGTGGCCATATCTTGTCACACTGGCTGTTGTGTAGCTCACAGAGATCGTAGCTGGGTAAGAAGACAGTATCCCCTCAGCAGCCTGCCTCATAAGTTCTCATGCTGTGATAGCTAGTTCAGGAGGGAAGTCGTCACTAATGATGTCACTAACGACTTGATTCATCCTTCGTGTTCAGTGACCGGTGGATATAACATCTTTGACAATGGGGTTTTACCACCAATTCTGGGAAGCAACCAAAAGTAATGGTGATTGACGAATCAATTTGGGAGTTCTCTGGGATGAACATGGAACTTTTTAAGAAGAATGAGATGTTGGGGGGAGGACAGGAAGGTGAGATAGATCTGGGAGGGATGGGGGTAAATATAATAAAAATATATGAAACCATCAAAGAATTAATAAAAACAGAGAAGTAAAATTGACAGTAGATAAAGGAAGCTATACATTCTTTTAGTCCAGATAGGATTGATCCAGGCTGTGTTGATATCATGGTACCCTGATCCCCACTCTTCTCTTCTTTGTTTCCTTTAGCAGTTTCTAGCTATTCCGACATGTCCATGTCCATGAATGGCACCCATAGATCTGTTCTTCTGCAGCTTTGTGTCTCATACACCTGGGAATACATAATTCAGGTCATTCCTTTCATGCATACAAATATCTGGTCCAAGGAAGAATAACAATCACAAAATAGTTGCTGTCTTAGGTCTTTATTGCTGTGAAGAGACACCATGACCACACAACATTTATAAAGCAAAATCATTTAGCCGGGACAGGCTTACAGTTTAGAGGTTTAGTCCATTATCATTGTCCTGCCTGGCATCATGGCAGGACAAAAGCATGGCAGTGTCCAGGCAGACTTGGTGCTGGAGGAGGAGATGAGACTTCTACATCTTGAGCCACATGCAGCAGAAGGAGACCACCATACTTGATTTAGCTTGAGCATACAAAACCTTAAAGTCCCCTCCACAGTGACACACTTTCTCCCACGAGGCCATACCTACTCAATCAAGGCTGATCCTCCTAATCATGCCTCTCCCTATGGACCAAGCATTGAAACAGTTAAGTTTACAGTTGCAAAATGTGCAATCAAGTGGATAATTCACCCTAAGGTATTATGAATATAAATACATTATATAAGAATAAATATATTTTATAAATACAAATATATTTCATATCAAATCTGTATCTATTTCACATATACATCCTATAAAAAGAAACCCTGATCAGTTCACGTGAAACTGGTAATGATTGATATATTTTATGTTGTAGGAATGAGATTGGTGACCAAACTGGACTTTTAAATAACATGTAAAATTCTGAGGGTTTACAGTTAAGCAAGATATGACAAAGAAATAACAAGAGGAAAGGTTAGATTCATCATGTGGAAGCCTGGGAATTCTGGAAAGTTTTTGGGCAGGAATGGAACCCATTCCTTTTTTAATTTAAATTTTCTTATTGGTATATATTTATTCTACACAGTGCTAGGATTCATTAAGAATTGTATTTTTTCAGTACATTGTGTATCCAGACTTCATGTACTCCCTAGATGGTCCTTCATTTCCACCTACCTCTTCTATCTTCTACAAGTTTGATCAAGTGTGTAGACAGTTCTAAGAAGATGATGTGTAGATGGAAAGCAGGCATAGAGAAGCCACTCAACATCCTGAGCCATCTTGATGTGAAAATCAAACCCACACCAAGGTCCCATTTCATCCTTGTCAGAATAGCTCATAAGGAAGACAACTAGTAACGAATAAATACTTGTTAACACAGGAGGGGAATGAGACCCGTAGACATTGCTGGTGGGAATTATTAGGCCAACCACTATGAATATTAGTATGGCATATCAGAAACAGGTTACCATTTTATTGATTATATATTTTATTCATGAGTAATAGTTACAGATTCTAATGAGTTAAATTAAAGCTGCAATTTATTAGAAGAGTACTGTTATTACAAATTCAAAGACAAAGTGGAAGTAGTTTCAGTGTTCCTAGAAATAACTTCTTACTAATGGACCCATCGGTGTTGGCTGGTTTGTTTCTGGAATACAATCTGGGTGGGTCTGACTGATGAACTTGCAAGAATAACTGTTAAGACTTTTCAGGCAATCCCAGTGCTCTGTAATTTGTTTTTTATTCTGTTACATTTGTCCTTGTTCAGATCATGTTAGGACCATCGCGTTGATATAAGGGTGTAGCGTCTCACATTACATGGTGACACAGTCTCACCGCACACTCCTTGATCCTCAGGCTCTTGGAATCTTTTAACCCTTAATCATTTTTTGTTTCCTTGGTTATTCAGTGTGTGTGTGTGTGTGTGTGTGTGTGTGTGTGTGTGAGAGAGAGAGAGAGAGAGAGAGAGAGAGAGAGAGAGAGAGAGAGAGACCACCGAAGTGTATAGGTCAGCAGACAGAACTGGGGAGCTATATTTTNAGAGAGAGAGAGAGAGAGAGAGAGAGAGAGAGAGAGAGAGAGAGAGAGAGAGAGACCACCGAAGTGTATAGGTCAGCAGACAGAACTGGGGAGCTATATTTTTTTCCCTTCCGTTCTTCGAGTCCTAGGCATTGACCTCAGGTCATTAGGCTTGGCTACAGATGCCTCTGCCTTGGGTCTCCCAGGTCCCATGCATCTATCACATTCAGGCCTCCATCCTTCCCTGCTTACCCTTCCTGTTTTATATCCAGTGTGTCTTCTCTTCTGCTGGAACTGTGAAACACGCCACTCGGGAATTCCTCTAGACTTGTTCTTTTCGTCCTACAGCTCTCAAAAGCTGCTGAATATTTTTCTAAAACACACATTGTCACATTGTCACATTGCTCTGTGTAAAATAGGTGTGGTTTAACACCTGTACGAAACAACCTTGAAGCCCCAAAGCCTTCTCTAAATGGAATTATAGCTTGGTGATTGTAACGAGTTTCAGGACATCCTTAATAGTCTTCAAAAATGCTATTATTTATTATTGTTATGTGGTTTGTCCCTTGCTTTTTTACATTTACTTTCTGACTGCCTTGGCATTACCCTACCCCTGTATTCCTTTCTTCCTTCAGAATTACCAGTATTTTTCTCCCTGACCACCGCCCGCAATGTCTAATAGACTTATCCTTCAGCATCCAGTTTGAGCACAACTACTTTGAGTATGAATTATCTTCCCTGATAGGGTAGCATATTCTCTCATGGACGCCTCTGACACTCTCTTCATATTTCTACTGAGAGTTGTCATTACTGTGTTTACGTGCCTGCTTCCCTCTATGAGACCAGAGGCCAGTTGGGAGCAGGTACTGTGTTCTACTGACCTCTGTGCTCCGATAAAGGTCCTGATTAAAAGTAGAAACACAATAAAAATGTTTGTTAAATACATAGAAAATTACCGTGGGAAAACAGGTTTATTCTTTCATAAAACAGGTTTATTCTTTTTTTTTCAATTTTTAATTAGGCATTTACTTCATTTACATTTCAAATGCTATCCTGAAAGTCCCCTATACCCTCCCCCCACCATACTCCCCTACCCACCCACTCCCACTTCTTGGCCCTGGTGTTCCCCTGTACTGGGGCATATAAAGTTTGCAAGACCAAGGGGCCTCTCTTCCCAATGATGGCCGACTAGGACATCTTCTGCTACACATGCAGTTAGAGACATGAGCTCTTGGGGGTACTGGTTAGTTCATATTGTTGTTCCACCTATAGGGTTGCAGACCCCTTCAGCTTCTTGGGTACTTTCTCTAGCTCCTCCATTGGGGGCCCTGTGTTCCATCCAATAGCTGACTGTGAGCATCCACTTCTGTGTTTGCCAGGCACCGGAATAGCCTCACCAGAGACAGCTCTATCAGGGTCCTTTCAACAAAATCTTGCTGGAGTATGCAATAGTGTCTGCGTTTGGTGGTTGATTATGGGATTGGACCCCCCAGGTGGGGCAGTCTCTGGATGGTCTCTGTAACTCCTTCCATGGGTGTTTTGTTCCCAATTCTAAGAAGGGGTGAAGTGTCCACACTTTGGTCTTTGTTCTTGAGTTTCATGTGTTTTACAAGTTGTATCTTGGGTATTCGAAGTTTCTGGGCTAATATCCACTTATCAGTGAGTGCATATCATCTGAGTTCTTTTGTGATTGGGTTACCTCACTCAGGATGATAACCTCCAGATCCATCCATTTGTCTAAGAATTTCATAAATTCATTGTTTTTAATAGCTGAGTAGTACTCCATTGTATAAATGTACCACATTTTCTGTATCCATTCCTCTGTTGAGGGACATCTGGGCTTTTCCAGCTTCTGGCTATTATAAATAGGGCTGCTATGAACATAGTGGAGCATGTGTTCTTATTACCAGTTGGAACATCTTCTGGATATATGCCCAGGAGAGGTATTGCTGGATCCTCTGGTAGTACTATGTCCAATTTTCTGAGGAACCGCCAGACTGATTTCCAGAGTGGTTGTACAAGCTTGCAATCCCACCAACAATGGAGGAGTGTTCCTCTTTCTCCACAACCTTGCCAGCATCTGCTGTCACCTGAGTTTTTGATCTTAGCCATTCTGACTAGTGCAAGGTGGAATCTCAGGGTTGTTTTGATTTGCATTTCCCTGGTGATTAAGGATGTTGAACATTTTTTCAGGTGCTTCTCAGCCATTCGCTATTCCTCAGTTGAGAATTCTTTTTTTAGCTCTGTGCCCCATTTTTTAATGGGGTTATTTTGTTTTCTGGAGTCCAGCTTCTTGAGTTCTTTATATATATTGGATATTAGTTCCCTTTCTGATTTAGGATTGGTAAAGATCCTTTCCAAATCTGTTGGTGGCCTTTTTGTCTTCTTGACAGTGTCTTTTGCCTTACAGAAGCCTTGCAATTTTATGAGGTCCCATTTGTCGATTCTTGATCTTACAGCATAAGCCATGGCTGTTCTATTCAGGAATTTTTCCCCTGTGCCAATATCTTTGAGGCTTTCCCTCACTTTCTCCTCTATAAGTTTCATTGTCTCTGGTTTTATGTGAAGTTCCTTGATCCACTTAGACTTGACCTTAGTACAAGGAGATAAGATGGAATCTCAGAATTGTTTTGATTTGATTTTCCCTGATGACTAAGGATATTGAACATTTCTCGCCATTCAAGATTTCTCTGTTGAGAATTTGTTGTTTAGTTCTATATGCCATTTTTAAATTGGGTTGTTTGGTCTGTTAGTGTGTAACTTCTTGAGTTCTTTGTATAATTTGGATATTAGCCCTCTGTTAGCTCTAGTGTTGGTGAAGCTATTTTTCCAATCTGTAGGCTACCAATTTGTCCTATTGAGACTGTCCTTGGTCTTAAAGCTTTTCAGTTTCACAAGGTCCCATTTATTAATTGTTGATCTTAGTGCCTGAGCTATTTGTAATCTGTTCTGGGGGTTGTCTCCTTTACCAATGAGTTCAAGGTTACTCCCCACTTTCTGTTCTATTAGATTTAGTTTATCCAATTTTATGTTGTGGTCTTTGACCCACTTTGAGTTTTGTGGAGGCTCATAGATATGGATCTATTCATACTCTTCTACATGCAGACAACCAGCTAGACCAGCACCATTTGTTGAAGATGCTTTCTTTTTTTCCACTGTGTGGTTTTGGCTGTTTTGTCAAAAATCAAGTGTCCATAGGTGTGTGGGTTTAGTTCTACGTCTTTGATGTGATTCCATCTATAATTCTGTCTGTTTCTATTCTAATATCACCCAGCTTTTACTATTACTGCTTTGTAATACAGCTTAGAATCAGGATGGTGAGAACTCCAGTAATTTTATTGTACAGGATTGTTTCAACAATCTTGAGTCTTTGGTTTTTTCATATGAAGTTAAGTATTTTTCTCTCAAGTTCTGTAAAGTATTGTATTGCAATTTTCATGGGAATTGCATTAAATGTTTAGATTCCTTTAGGAAGGAAGGTCACTTTCTCCATGTTAATTCTGGCAATCCATGAGCATGAAAGATCTTTCCATCTTTTGATATCTTCTTAAATCTCTTTCTCCAGAGACTTGAAGATTTTGTCATGGAGGTCTTGATTAGAGTTATATCAAGATATTTTCTATTACTTGTGGCTATTTTAAAGAGTGTTGTTTATTGATTTCTCAGCCACGATATCTTTTTTATAAAGGAGGGCTTCTTATTTATTTATTTATTTTTTTTGAGTTAATTTTGTATCCAGCCATTTTGCTGAAAGTGATTATCAGCTGTAGTAGTAGAAATTTTTGGGTCACTTATGTACACTATTATATCATCTGCAAGTAACAATACATTGACTTCCTTTCTAATTTATATATCCTTGATCTCCTTAGTTGTCTTAATGTTCTTACTAGATGTTCAAGTACTATAGTGTATAGATAAGGAGAGAGTGGGCAGCCTTGTCTTGTCCCTGATTTTAGTAGCATTGCTTTAAGTTTCTCTCCATTTAATTTGGTGTTGAATATTGGCTTGCTGTATATTGCCTTTATTGTGTTAAGTTGTGTGCCTTTTATGCCTGTTCTCGCTAAGGTTTTTAACATGAAAGTGTGTTGGATTTTGTCAAAGGCGGTTTTAGTATCTAATGAGGTGATCATGTGGATTATTTTCCTTTCAGTTTGTTTGTATAGTGGATTACATTGATAGATTATTGTATGTTCATCCCTGGGATGAAGCCTACTTGATCATGGTAGGTGATGTTTTTTATATGTTCTTTGATTTGGTTTGCAAGTGTTTCACTGACTATTTTTGCATCAATGTTTGTAAGGGAAATTTGTCTGTAATTCTCTTTCTTTGTTGAGTCTTTTTGTGGTTTAGGTATCAGGGTGACTGTGGCCTCATAGAATGAGTCTGGCAATGCTCCTTCTGATACTATTTTGTGGAATAGTTTGAGAAGAATTGGTATTAACTCTTCTGTGAAAGTCTGGTAGAATTCTGCACTAAAACCATCTGGCCATGGGCTTCTTTTCGGCTGACTTTTAATTACTGATTCTATTTCCTTAGGGGTTATAGAGCTTTTAAAATAGTTTACCTGATCTTGGTTTAACTTTGGTGAGTGGTATCTGTCTAGAAAATCATGCATTTAATTTAAATTTTCCAATTTTGTGGAGTACAGGATTTTGAAATGAAACCTCAGGAATCTTCGAATTTTCTCCTTATCTATTGTTAAGTCTCCCTTTTTATCCTTGATTTCATTTATTTGAATACTGTCTCTCTGTCTTTTAGTTAGTTTGGCTAAACTTTTGTCTATCTTGTTGATTTTCTCAAAGAACCAGCTTTGGTTTCATTGATTCTTTTCTTTGTTTCTAATGGATTAATTTCAACCCTGATTTTGATTATTTCCTGCCATGTACTCCTCTTGGTTGTGTTTGCTTCTTCTTCTTCTTCTTCTTTTTTTTTTCTAGAGCCTTCAGGTATACTTTTAAATTGCTGATATGGGAACTGTCTTAATTTCTTTATGGAAGAACTTAGTGCTGTGAGCTTTCTATTTAGCACTGCTTTCACTGTTCCCTATAAATTTAAGTTTGGTTATATTGTGCCCTCATTTTCATTGAATTCTAGAAAGTTTTAATTTTATTCAATATTTCTTCCCTATCCCAGAGATCATTGAGTACAAAGTTGTTTAGTTTCCACAAGAGTGTATGTTTTCCTGTGTTTCTATTGTTGTTGAAGTCCATCTTTAGTCCAGGGTGACCTGATAGGACACAAGGCATTACTTCATTATCTAGTATCTGTTGAGGCTCACTTTGTGATTGTAAACTTTGGAGAAGGCTCCAAGAGGTGCTGAGAAACAGTATATTTATTCTTTTGTGTTGGGGTGATGAGTTCTGTGCATGTTTATTAAGTCCTTTTGATTCATAACATCAGTTAAGTTCATTATTTCTCTGTTTAGGTTTTGTCCTGATGAGTTGTTGATTGGTGAGAGTCTGGTGTTGAAGTTTCCCACTGTTAATGTGTGGGGTTTGATGTGTGATTTAAGCTTTAGCAATGTCTTTTTTACAAATGTGGGTGCCCTTGTGTTTGGGCCATACAATTCAGAATAGAAATATTATCTTGGTGGATTTTTCCTTTGATGAGTATGTAATGTTCTTCCCTATCTCTTCTGATTAATTTTGATTGAAAGTCAATTTTATTGAATATTAGAATGGTTATGCCAGCTTGCTACTTGAGTCCATAAGCTTGGAAACCTTTTCCAGCCCTTTACTTTGAGGAATTGTCTATCTCTGTTGCTGACATTTGTGTTTTGTATGTAGCAGAATGATGGATCCTGTTTGTGAATCCACTCTGTTAGCCTGTGTCTTTTTATTGGGGAATTGAGTCCACTGATATTTAGAGATATTAATTACCAATAATTCTTAGTTTCTGTTATTTTGATGTTGCTGGTGGTAGTGTGTGTGTGTGTGTGTGTGTGTGTGTGTGTGTGTGTGTGTGTGTG
>NC_034602.1:86938141-86946453 GCF_900095145.1 Mus pahari
GAGAGAGAGAGAGAGAGAGAGAGAGAGAGAGAGAGAGAGAGAGTCTTTCTTTGGTTTTGCTGGTGTGCAATTTCTCATTTCTTGTATTTTCTTGGGTATAATTTCTTTCTTTGTGTTGGAGTTTTTCTTCTTGTGTCCTCTGTAGGGCTGGATTAGTAAAAGATTATTTACATTTGGTTTTGTCTTGGTTTCTTAATCTATGGAAATTAAGAATTTACTAGTTATAGTAGTCTGGGCTGACATCTGTGGTCTCTTAGGGTCTGCAAGACCTCTGCCCAGGCTCTTATAGCTTTTAGATTCTCTGTTTAGTAACCAAGTGTAGTTCTGATAGGTCTGCATTTATATGTTTCTTGTCTGTTTCCTCTTGCAGCTTTTAATATGCTTTCATTGTTCTGTACATTTAGTATTTTGATTACTATGTGGCAGAGGATTTTTCTTTTCTGGTCCAATCTATTTGGTGTTCTGTAGGATTCTTGAATGTTTATAGCCATCTCTTTCTTTAGGTTAGGGAAGTTTTCTTCTAGGATTTTGTTTAATATATTTTCTTGGCCTTTCATCTGGGAATCTTCTCCTTCTTCTCTGTCTATTATTCTTAGGTTTGGTCTTTTCATAGTGTCTCAAATTTTGTTTTAGAGACATTTTAGATTTGGAATTCTCTTTGACTGATATATCGATTTCTTCTGTTGTGTCTTCTACTCCTGAAATTGATTCTTTCATCTCCTGCATTCTGTTGGTGATGTTGCATCTCTAGTTCCAATTCTTTTTCCTACATTTTCCATCTCCAGGTTTGCCTCAGTTTGTATTTTCTCTATTGCTTCTATTTTCATTTTTTCACATCTTGAATAGTTTGATTAATTTCCTTCACCCATTTGATTGTAATTTCCTGCATTTCTTTAAATTTATTCATTTATTCTTTCATATCCTCTGTCATCTTCATAAGGTTAGATTTTCTTGTGACTAATTTGTTTTTAGGCTATTCAGAGATTGCTATAGTAGGATAGCTGGACTCTGGTGGCATCCAGTTATTTCCCTGACTTTTGTTGATTGTATTCTTACACTGGTGTTTAGAAATGTACCTGGTATTTGCAGGCCAGGTAGCCCCTGATACTAGGCCTTTGGAACTTTAGAGCTGATAATTCCTGATTGCAGCACGCCTCTTTGACTGCAGGTAGTGCTGTTTGTCCTGGTTGGTAGCAGGCCTCTAGGGATGCAGGCTGAACTGGTGGTCCCTGATGACTTCAGGCCACTAGTTGTCCTGGGGTGCAGCAGGCCTCCAGGAGTGCAGGCAGAAATCATGGTCCCTGATGGCTGAAGTTTTCCAGGATTGTAGATAGAGGCATGTATAGGAAGTTGGAGCCCATAGGGCACAGGGCAGACCTCCTGGCTACTGTGTTTGCCAGGGGACAAAGTGAGCATGGGATTGGGCCATGGGGATGTCATGTAGTTGCCCCAGGTGATAGTAGACCTCCATGGATGCAAGGAGGGCTGTGGCCTGGCTCATGGAGTAGAGATCAGAGATTCCACTGATTATTTTTTAATGACAATCCTATATGTTATACTATGTTCTTTAGGTTCCCCTGAGGCCTGTGGCCTACTTAATCTCAAGTTCTTGACCACTTAAACACTGTCAAGTATGGGTCCCACCTTATATGGGAGGCTTTGAATCCAATTAGAAAGTTGTTGCTTACTCCATAATAACCATGTCACTGTGATGCCATGGGCACCACTTGCAGGCTGGACACTATCCAAGCTCACATAGTTCTTATGGGTGGGACTGGTGATTCCTCTTCCAGGTGTGTGTACTAGCCAGGACAGAGGACATGCTCAGTAAGGTACCAGTCAGAATTCTGGTTTTCTGTTTCACAAGAGTGCGTTGTCTTCAGCGTCCAGGTCTCACTGTCAACTTATGAAGAGTAACAAAGAGCATTGGCAAGGCAGTAGTTTGCTCTGCTCGGGATGGCAAGGCAGAGGTCTGCACTGCTAGGATTTCAAGGAAGTACTCTACACTGCTCGGGATGACAAGGCAGAAGTCTGCACTGCTCGGGATGTCTACGTTGACCTCTTTATCAATTCCAAAAACCACAGAACCTAGTTCTGGTTCTGGATAATTTGGTAGCATATGACTTCTGGCTGGACTACTCTTGTTAATCAGTTTTCTTATGAATAATCTTTAAAATCTATTTCTCTCTGGATTTTTGATATTTCATTTTATCTGATAAAGATATCACCAACTAGTTTTTTTTCTTAATAATCTCTACTCATGGGGGAAATTAATGCTTTGTCCTACTGATTTTATTGAACCTACCAATAAATAATACCTAAATTATAGACTTAATAATTGAAAGTGAAGAGTATATATGTATATATATATATATATATATATATACTCGTGTGTCTGTGTGTCTGTGTGTATGTATAAATATATATATATATATATATATATATATATATATATATATATATATGTTGATTTTCATACATAAAAAATGGACATGAAAATGAAATAAATTATGAGTGGCTTGTGGCTTAATATAGATTTTTTGTTATTTATAAGCCTGGTTCCCAGTATTTGGAAATAAAAGCTCTATGGCTGTATCAGCATTTAATTCTGAGTATGATATTTGTGTGCCTTGGGCTTCCATGTTATAATTACATTGTCATTCAGACTAAAGAAGCATAGTTATTGACTTCAGAATGTTTCAAAAGATATTTTCTGTTTTCTTTTTTAAACCTGAGATATCATTATGGTACGATTGTTCTGTGTTTTTCTAGGACACTGACAAGCGCTGGAAAGGAGCTGAATGATAATTTCCTGAAAGCCCTGGCGATGAGGGAAGAGGATAATCGTGCCGGGAAACTGAGTGTGAGTACATTGTGCCACCAAATGAAAGTGAATTTTCAAACACACAGTTAATATAGATGATGCAGCTCAGGTGCAGGCAGGAAGATGGCTCCTGATGCAAAGGCACTAGCTCACCAGCACCCACCAGCACCCACAGAGTGGAAAGGAAGAGCTGAGTAGCTGGATCTGTCCTCTGATCTCCAGGGGCGTGCCACAGCACATGTGTACCCCATCCCCACAGAATAAGTAAAGGTAATGTGGTATACCCTGGATATACAAAATGACTATGCTTACATATTATAGTATTGTGTTGATTTCCTTCTCATGATCATTTACGCTCATTATAGTAGCAAAATGGTAGAAAATTATAAGATTCTAAACAATTTTCCAGGAGAAAATGAAAACACATTGTTTCTGCATTTCTTTCTCCCTTCAGATACAGTTTCTATTAATAATCCGACATGTTTTTTATTATAATTTACAGGACCCGTCAGAGCCTAGTTTTGATTTATATTTATACTCTAAGTTATAATAGAAAATTGATGATTTTGTCTAATTTTTAGTAGAGGCAGTATCTAGGAGGGAGAAAGAAATGCAGAAAAATATGGTATCGTGCAGTCCATGTTACAGACTCTTGGGAAGAGACACTGATTCTAAGTAATCTCTACACCATGTGGACTGGAAAAATACCCATTGAATTTACAATAGATTTTCAAAATCGATGTGAATGATTCTATCTGGCCCAAAAATGTGATTCACAGTTAGACAGCAGAACGAGTAAGCACACACAGCTTTGAATACCTTAACTCCACATGTCTTATTTTATTATTTGTGTGTGTGTGTGTGTGATTGTGTGTATGTGTGTGTGAGTATGTGTGTGTGTGTGAGTGGTGAGTGTGTGAGTGTGAGTGTGTGTGTACATGTGTGTGTGTGCATGTGTGCATGTATGAGTGGTGAGCGTGTATGTGAGTGTGCATGCATGTGTGTGTGAGTGTGTATGTGTGTGTCCATGTGTGTGTGCATGTGTGTGTACATGTGTATGTGTATCTGTGTATGTGCACACATGTGTGTGAGTATGTGTGCATGTTTGTGTGTGTGTGTCTGTGTGTTTTGGTATGTGCATGTGAGTGCATGCAACCTTGGAGGCCAGAGTCAGGTCAAATCCTCTAGAGCTGGAGTTCCAGGCAGTTGTGAACTCTCAGATGTCAGTGCTGAGAAATAAACTCAGGTTGTCTGCAAGAACAGTATTTGCTCTTTACTTCTCACCCAACAGGACTGTTGTATTAGGGTTTGAAAGATGAGAGAGCTGTTTTGAGTGGCTCTATTTTCTTATGCCATTGCTTCAAATGTTGTATATTATGTATATATGACTTTTTCCCTAGGCGAGTTCCTTAAGTTTGGTCCTTTGCATTTGCATTGAGTTATTCTGAAAGAAGATGACATAATTGATATGCTTGACGGTCATTTTACGCAGTTAACATGTATCCAAATAGCACTTTGTACCTATAAATACATGCGTTTATTGCTAGCCCATTAAAATTAAACCAAACAGTAAATAATAGCTTGCTAGTCATTTAAGTAAGTAGCTAATTAAAAGGTCCTCCAACTCCCAGGCTTTCCCCTCTTCATTCTGTGTCATACAATTAATCTATAACTTGACCAATGTCCTTCTTTTTTCTGACTCCTCAAGTGTCATATCTAGTTGTTCACCAACAGATCAGTTATTCTATTTAAGCATTTTTCAAATAACTATGTGAGGTGTCACAAATGATTCAAAATGGTAAAGACAGGCAGTTCTAAGAGGTATCTTTTTGTGTATAGTAGCGTCATCAGTGGCCTAAAGAATGTGGATATCGTGGAAAGAGATTAGAGAAATGGGGGATATAATCAGACATGCATTTGAAATACTGGCAGCAAGGTATGTGTGTCTCTGGGGACAGAAGATGAGCCACCAGCTAGGGAACTCCTCTGAGAGGTCACTGTGTTTGCCAGAAAGTAGATAATGAAAGGGTGGAATTAAAAAAAAATGACAGAAGTAATGTTGGAAGAAGAAAGTTTAAACTAGCATTCTAAGAGATCAAGTCTGTAATCTGTATTGCATTTGCTTATTTTGGTACTGAAAATGAAGCCCACGGTCCCACATCTGCTACCCCCGGGCCATATCCCCAGCTCCCAGGTGCTTTGCTGTGACTTTGGCTTTAGAGGGTGTGACAGGATTTGTGAAAGAGTGTTCATGTGATCCACTTTGGAATATTCAGTAGGGAGAGAGTAGCTCATGGAATGAGAGGTGTGGTTCTGAGTTTAGAGGTTGTAAAGCATTCAGTACAGCCCTCAACAGTTCAAATAGAGTCTGGAGACAGAGAGTGACTACCATCAAGATCAATGCTCATGGTTTACTCAGTACAACAGATCATAAAAAGGTTTCTAAGTAAAAAAAAACTTGTAAATTAGGCAGGTTCTTATGTTTATCTAAGCTATGGTGTCCTGTTCATTAATGTGGTATTTAAAGGAATATTCTCCAATTAATATTGATTGAGTTTTGAAACCAAAGTTAAGCATAATGCATGATACATTAACTATTTAATAAATAATTAGTATGCTACCCAAATTATATTTATAACCACTAAAGTTAGAATTATGGAGGAAATATATATAAACAACATTGGAACATAGTTTTTGCTAGAACATAAATTTGAATAGCTCCTTAGAAAAGATAACTGAAAGAGCTCTTTGTGATGACTATGAATTTTATTAGGGGTCTAAATATTATTCATCATTGGCAGGATACTATATATCAGAATATTAATGGTACACTTTATAGATAATACTACTGCTATAGGAAATATTTGTCCTCTTTACCAATGTTTTGCTCTGTGCAAATCTCTCTTATATTTGCCACAAACATGATGAAGATATAGGCTCTCCCTAAACATTAATGTTGTCACAGGCTTATGTAACTCTTCTAAGTGGACAAGTAGTTAAATAATTTTTCAGCTGGTAACAATCTATGAATTCTTGACTTCATGAGTGAAAAAAGAAAACATTTCCTACAAATCAGAGTCTAATGAGACTGTGATGACATTTTGCATGGTGCTCCTGGGGAGGCCCCATGAAACTTATTTTGCCACTCAACAGTGAGGATGTAAACAGTACATGGCTGACTTGTTTGAGCTTTGAAATATGTATTATTGAAGCTGATATAAAAACAGTATTTACAACTCTCCATTCATGACCAGTGAAAGAAGCCACTGTAACTTGGACCAGGAAAAGCTATGAATTAGGAACTTCTAACATACCCATTTCCTGTGTTGAAATCTTTATGAAACATAAGATTGCATTGTGTATGACCAATTACATTGTGCTGACATGATCTTTTCCCTCCTTTCTCTCTTCCAACTTCTCTAACGTGTCCCCTTTCAGAAAACAAGGGTATCAGAGATGCTCTTACTTCCTTCTCAGTAGAATGCGTACTTGTCCACTGTAACCCACTGTGGAAATTATATTATTAATAAAGTTTTACCGTCATCATAAACAGGTTTCTTCAACACTTAGAAATGCATATCAACTTCCCTTTAACTAGAAATGTATAGTTGAATATCACTTCATCGTTAATTCATTTGTCTTTGGATTAAAAGGGATATATGGACATTAATACAAATGTGAAACATCAGAGGTTATGTGGACATAGTATCTGTGTATAATTTTTGGATTGACCACTTATTTCAAGTTAAACACATGAATTTTGACTTTGTATACCTTGACTTTTCCTACCTAAAAAGTGGATATTTTTGCAATGATGAGACATTGCCATATTAAAACAACATAATGTATAAAGCATGTATGTATGCATGTATGTGCATATGTATGTGTGTGTATGTATATGTAGTGCTTAGATGGTTAGGGTTTCTAGAAGCAAAGCCTAGTGCTCTACTGTGACACTTGTAAGAGCCTGAGAAAACCTGATGATGTAGATTAAAGCAGGTTGGCAGAGATGCGACCTCATCAGATCCCAATCTTAGTTGATCACATAGGAAACTGAATTGTGTTGTAGAGTTTGTTCTGCTTTAAAGGAAGGGACCTATGGCATCACTGTGTTGGCCCCACTTCCTCTCTGTCAGCTAGCCAATAGCTGTCACAGATATGGGCGGGCGCAGAAGTCAAGCATCCTTTTGAAGAAGGTGCAGGCAGGAAAGATTATCTATTAGCACCTGCCAAGTCCGTAGATTTGTGTTTGTCCCCAGGACAGGGATACAGTAACAAAATCATTTGCCACAGGTCTCTAGAGCTGCCAGCCTGAGTTTATTTCATTTCCATTCTTTTTCCTTATCACCCCCATTAGAAATACATTAAAACATGGAATATTTACTTCTCAAGTATGCCTTTCATTTCAGAAGTTAGTGTTAACACCAGAATTTTATACATAAGAAACTATGACAATAGAAACTTTTAAAAATCAAAAGGAATAATAAACATTGTGACTGCTCAGCCTCCTATAGGAAAGCATAAGAAAAGTTTAAAAATATTTAGAGCAAATCATAGTGAAAATGTTTTATCTCACTAATACTTTACTTAAAGGGAAAATTTCCTGCCCTGATTTCATTCATTTAAATACCAACTAAAGAAGGTGCCAGATGTTCTCCTTCATCATTGTGAAAAATACAAAAAAGCAGCAGCTTAGTGACAGAAACGTTTATTTGCCTCTGAGCTCAGAGATTGGGTGTGCTGTACCTGGAGAGCCAGCTTCTCCATTGTTCCTCAGCTTGGAAGAAGGCAGATAGTCCCGGGGGAAGGTGTAGTCGAGCAGAGATGTTCTCTTTAGGCAGACCAGGAAGTAGAGAGAAAATAGGCCCACAGGCTTCAAGGCTAAACTTGCAATGACCCTAAAGGCTAAGCTTGTCATGACCCTACAAGTAACTCTCTTTAACTAGGCTTCACACTATTGCTTCCATCATCTCCAAAAGAATTTGTATTGATTCATCAGAGGAAATGAGAATTCTACCATTTTTTAGAATCTTGTGTAAATTTAACAGCATATGGTCAAATATAGTACAATCAAATGAAATTGCAAAACGTATAACTGAAGGTCATCTATGCAGAATACTAAAGTATTTTAGTGTACTCAAATTTAGTATTCTGCATCTATTACCTTAGGTGTCAAAATTATGTAAGGAACCTAAGTTGAATAGTTCTTATTAAAGTAAATTTGAGTATTTTTGCATCGATATTCATAAGGGAAATTGGTCTGAAGTTCTCTTTCTTTGTTGGATCTTTGTGTGGTTTTGGTATCAGAGTATTTGTGGCTTCATAGAATGAATTGGGTAGAGTACCTTCTGTTTCTATTATGTGGAATACTTTGAGGAGAGTTGGAATTAGGTCTTCTTTGAAAGTCTGATAGAACTCTGCATTAAACCCATCTGGTCCTGGGCTTTTTTCAGTTGGGAGACTATTAATGACAGCTTCTATTTCTTTA
>NC_034602.1:86947110-86948389 GCF_900095145.1 Mus pahari
TGTTGGCTTTCTATTGTTTATGCTGTTATTGAAGATCAGCCTTAGTCTGTGGTGATCTGATAGAATGCATGGGATAATTTCAATAGAACCTCTTCAGGCAGAAAGAATATAAGGGCAAGAAGATAGGAGCTGTGACATTTTGTTTCATGACACAGTCATAAGGGTCATGAAATCCCAGCCCTCTTGCTGACTAGCTCTTAACTACATAGGCAGTTAGAGAATCAAATATAAAAAAGCAAGCCCTAGAGGAAAGTATATGAACATATGTACTCTAGAAAGAATTAAAGCAATATATAACCCAAATCACACTAACCATTCAAATTTAGTAACATGAATTCCATTAGTACTGTAAAGTTCTGTCAAGAGATAGTTGTAGTCACTGTTCTATTGCTGTGAAGAGACTCCATGACCAGGGCAACTTTTTACAGTATTTAATTGTGGACTGGCTTTCAGGTCCAGAGATTTAGTCTGTTATCATCATGGAAGGGAGCATGGCAGCAGGCAGACATGGCACTGAAGAAGTAGCCAAGTGTTATATCTTGATCCAAAGGAAGTGGGGGAGAGTGGGAAGAGGGGAAGGGAGAGAGAGAGAGGGAGAGGGGAAGGTAGAGAGGGGGACAGAGAAGAGAAGAGAAAGAGATAGAGACAGAGAGAGAGACAGAGAAAGAGGAGAGCGAGAGACAGAGACAGAGAGAGCGAGAGAGAGACTGGGCCTTTTGATAGCTCAAAGCTCACTCCCAGTGACACATTTCCTTCAACCAGGTCACAACTCTTAATCCTTCTAATCTTTTCAAAGAGTTCCACTCCCTGGTAATTAAGCACTCAAGTGTAAAGGCCTACATAGATACATTTGAGCATACATACAAACACTTGGCCGTACGTATAATATCTATAGGCAGGTAGATGAACTTCATTTCCCTGTCATGGACTCCTGTTGGTTCGTGCCAGCCCTTCCAGGTTTGCATTCCTCTGTTTTGTGTAACTTCCCCATTTTCTTCTGTATAAATAGTCTGATGCTCAATTTGACAATTCACATTCAGATACCACACTCCCTTGTGTCCGTGTCTGTTTGTCACCCCACATTCGTCGAATCCTCGCTCACCTGCAACCAGAGACCCATTCCCCGCAGAACAGGTACCCCAGTCTGTCTGTGGCAGTACAGAGACAAAATTTAGAGCTAAGATGAAAGGTTGGACTATCTAGAGACTACCCCATCCGGGGATCCATCCCATCATCAGCCACCAAACCCAGATACTAATGCACATGCCAGCAAGATTCT